>NW_027478448.1:1200000-1537421 GCF_051014685.1 Ptiloglossa arizonensis | reverse complement strand
AAAGTAGAAACTCGCCCCATTACTACGGTATGAGTAGTTTTCCCCTAGGGCGTTCTAGTTATTCGTTTCGAGCATCAGAACTGCGAAGATTTGGAGTTTCTCAAGCGTTTCTTACCTCAAAACTGCCATATCTCGCGAACGGATTGACCAATCCGCAAAGTTTCTGTTGCATCTGAAAGTAGAAACTCGCCCCATTACAACGGTATGAGTAGTTTTCCCCTAGGCCGTTCTATTTATTCGTTTCGAGCATCAGAACTGCGAAAATTTTGAGTTTCTCAAGCGTTTCTTACCTCAAAACTGCCATATCTCGCGAACGGATAGACCAATCCGCAAAGTTTCTGTTGCATCTGAAAGTAGAAACTCGCCCCATTACAACGGTATGAGTAGTTTTCCCCTAGGCCGTTCTATTTATTCGTTTCGAGCATCAGAACTGCGAAAATTTTGAGTTTCTCAAGCGTTTCTTACCTCAAAACTGCCATATCTCGCGAACGGATAGACCAATCCGCAAAGTTTCTGTTGCATCTGAAAGTAGAAACTCGCTCCATTACAACGGTATGAGTAGTTTTCCCCTAGGCCGTTCTAGTTATTCGTTTCGAGTATCAGAACTGCGAAGATTTGGAGTTTCTCAAGCGTTTCTTACCTCAAAACTGCCATATCTCGCGAACGGATTGACCAATCCGCAAAGTTTCTGTTGCATCTGAAAGTAGAAACTCGCCCCATTACAACGGTATGAGTAGTTTTCCCCTAGGCCGTTCTATTTATTCGTTTCGAGCATCAGAACTGCGAAAATTTTGAGTTTCTCAAGCGTTTCTTACCTCAAAACTGCCATATCTCGCGAACGGATTGACCAATCCGCAAAATTTCTCTTGCATCTGAAAGTAGAAACTCGCCCCATTACTACGGTATGAGTAGTTTTCCCCTAGGGCGTTCTAGTTATTCGTTTCGAGCATCAGAACTGCGAAGATTTGGAGTTTCTCAAGCGTTTCTTACCTCAAAACTGCCATATCTCGCGAACGGATTGACCAATCCGCAAAGTTTCTGTTGCATCTGAAAGTAGAAACTCGCCCCATTACAACGGTATGAGTAGTTTTCCCCTAGGCCGTTCTGGTTATTCGTTTCGAGCATCAGAACTGCGAAGATTTGGAGTTTCTCAAGCGTTTCTTACCTCAAAACTGCCATATCTCGCGAACGGATTGACCAATCCGGAAAGTTTCTGTTGCATCTGAAAGTAGAAACTCGCCCCATTACAACGGTATGAGTAGTTTTCCCCTAGGCCGTTCTAGTTATTCGTTTCGAGCATCAGAACTGCGAAAATTTGGAGTTTCTCAAGCGTTTCTTACCTCAAAACTGCCATATCTCGCGAACGGATTGACCAATCCGCAAAGTTTCTGTTGCATCTGAAAGTAGAAACTCGCTCCATTACAACGGTATGAGTAGTTTTCCCATAGGCCGTTCTAGTTATTCGTTTCGAGTATCAGAACTGCGAAGATTTGGAGTTTCTCAAGCGTTTCTTACCTCAAAACTGCCATATCTCGCGATCGGATTGACCAATCCGCAAAGTTTCTGTTGCATCTGAAAGTAGAAACTCGCCCCATTACAACGGTATGAGTAGATTTCCCCTAGGCCGTTCTATTTATTCGTTTCGAGCATCAGAACTGCGAAAATTTTGAGTTACTCAAGCGTTTCTTACCTCAAAACTGCCATATCTCGCGAACGGATTGACCAATCCGCAAAGTTTCTGTTGCATCTGAAAGTAGAAACTCGCCCCATTACAACGGTATGAGTAGTTTTCCCCTAGGGCGTTCTAGTTATTCGTTTCGAGCATCAGAACTGCGAAGATTTGGAGTTTCTCAAGCGTTTCTTACCTCAAAACTGCCATATCTCGCGAACGGATTGACCACTCCGCAAAGTTTCTGTCTCATCTGAAAGTAGAAACTCGCCCCATTACAACGGTATGAGTAGTTTTCCCCTAGGCCGTTCTGGTTATTCGTTTCGAGCATCAGAACTGCGAAGATTTGGAGTTTCTCAAGCGTTTCTTACCTCAAAACTGCCATATCTCGCGAACGGATTGACCAATCCGCAAAGTTTCTGTTGCATCTGAAAGTAGATACTCGCCCCATTACAACGGTATGAGTAGTTTTCCCCTAGGCCGTTCTAGTTATTCGTTTCGAGCATCAGAACTGCGAAAATTTGGAGTTTCTCAAGCGTTTCTTACCTCAAAACTGCCATATCTCGCGAACGGATTGACCAATCCGCAAAGTTTCTGTTGCATCTGAAAGTAGAAACTCGCCCCATTACAACGGTATGAGTAGTTTTCCCCTAGGCCGTTCTGGTTATTCGTTTCGAGCATCAGAACTGCGAAGATTTGGAGTTTCTCAAGCGTTTCTTACCTCAAAACTGCCATATCTCGCGAACGGATTGACCAATCCGCAAAGTTTCTGTTGCATCTGAAAGTAGAAACTCGCCCCATTACAACGGTATGAGTAGTTTTCCCCTAGGCCGTTCTAGTTATTCGTTTCGAGCATCAGAACTGCGAAAATTTGGAGTTTCTCATGCGTTTCTTACCTCAAAACTGCCATATCTCGCGAACGGATTGACCAATCCGCAATGTTTCTGTCGCATCTGAAAGTAGAAACCCACCCCATTACAACGGTATGAGTAGTTTTCCCCTAGGCCGTTCTGGTTATTCGTTTCGAGCATCAGAACTGCGAAGATATGGAGTTTCTCAAGCGTTTCTTACCTCAAAACTGCCATATCTCGCGAACGGATTGACCAATCCGCAAAGTTTCTGTCGCATCTGAAAGTAGAAACTCGCCCCATTACAACGGTATGAGTAGTTTTCCCCTAGGCCGTTCTAGTTATTCGTTTCGAGCATCAGAACTGCGAAGATTTGGAGTTTCTCAAGCGTTTCTTACCTCAAAACTGCCATATCTCGCGAACGGATTGACCAATCCGCAATGTTTCTGTCGCATCTGAAAGTAGAAACTCGCCCCATTACAACGGTATGAGTAGGTTTCTCCTAGGCCGTTCTATTTATTCGTTTCGAGCATCAGAACTGCGAAAATTTTGAGTTTCTCAAGCGTTTCTTACCTCAAAACTGCCATATCTCGCGAACGGATTGACCAATCCGCAAAATTTCTCCTGCATCTGAAAGTAGAAACTCGCCCCATTACTACTGTATGAGTAGTTTTCCCCTAGGGCGTTCTAGTTGTTCGTTTCGAGCATCAGAACTGCGAAGATTTGGAGTTTCTCAAGCGTTTCTTACCTCAAAACTGCCATATCTCGCGAACGGATTGACCAATCCGCAAAATTTCTCTTGCATCTGAAAGTAGAAACTCGCCCCATTACAACGGTATGAGTAGTTTTCCCCTAGGGCGTTCTAGTTATTCGTTTCGAGCATTAGAACTGCGAAGATTTGGAGTTTCTCACGCGTTTCTTACCTCAAAACTGCCATATCTCGCGAACGGATTGACCTATCCGCAAAGTTTCTGTCGCATCTGAAAGTAGAAACTCGCCCCATTACAACGGTATGAGTAGTTTTCCCCTAGGCCGTTCTAGTTTTTCGTTTCGAGCATCAGAACTGCGAACATTTGGAGTTTCTCAAGCGTTTCTTACCTCAAAACTGCCATATCTCGCGAACGGATTGACCAATCCGCAAAGTTTCTGTTGCATCTGAAAGTAGAAACTCGCCCCATTACAACGGTATGAGTAGTTTTCCCCTAGGCCGTTCTAGTTATTCGTTTCGAGCATCAGAACTGCGAAGATTTGGAGTTTCTCAAGCGTTTCTTACCTCAAAACTGCCATATCTCGCGAACGGATTGACCAATCCGCAAAGTTTCTGTCGCATCTGACAGTAGAAACTCGCCCCATTACAACGGTATGAGTAGTTTTCCCCTAGGCCGTTCTAGTTATTCGTTTCGAGCATCAGAACTGCGAAGATTTGGAGTTTCTCAAGCGTTTCTTACCTCAAAACTGCCATATCTCGCGAACGGATTGACCAATCCGCAATGTTTCTGTCGCATCTGAAAGTAGAAACTCACCCCATTACAACGGTATGAGTAGTTTTCCCCTAGGCCGTTCTAGTTATTCGTTTCGAGCATCAGAACTGCGAAGATTTGGAGTTTCTCAAGCGTTTCTTACCTCAAAACTGCCATATCTCGCGAACGGATTGACCAATCCGCAAAGCTTCTGTCGCATCTGACAGTAGAAACTCGCCCCATTACAACGGTATGAGTAGTTTTCCCCTAGGCCGTTCTAGTTATTCGTTTCGAGCATCAGAACTGCGAAGATTTGGAGTTTCTCAAGCGTTTCTTACCTCAAAACTGCCATATCTCGCGAACGGATTGACCAATCCGCAATGTTTCTGTCGCATCTGAAAGTAGAAACTCACCCCATTACAACGGTATGAGTAGTTTTCCCCTAGGCCGTTCTGGTTATTCGTTTCGAGCATCAGAACTGCGAAGATATGGAGTTTCTCAAGCGTTTCTTACCTCAAAACTGCCATATCTCGCGAACGGATTGACCAATCCGCAAAGTTTCTGTCGCATCTGAAAGTAGAAACTCGCCCCATTACAACGGTATGAGTAGTTTTCCCCTAGGCCGTTCTAGTTATTCGTTTCGAGCATCAGAACTGCGAAGATTTGGAGTTTCTCAAGCGTTTCTTACCTCAAAACTGCCATATCTCGCGAACGGATTGACCAATCCGCAATGTTTCTGTCGCATCTGAAAGTAGAAACTCGCCCCATTACAACGGTATGAGTAGTTTTCCCCTAGGCCGTTCTAGTTATTCGTTTCGAGCATCAGAACTGCGAAAGTTTGGAGTTTCTCAAGCGTTTCTTACCTCAAAACTGCCATATCTCGCGAACGGATTGACCAATCCGCAAAATTTCTCATGCATCTGAAAGTAGAAACTCGCCCCATTACAACGGTATGAGTAGTTTTCCCCTAGGCCGTTCTGGTTATTCGTTTCGAGCATCAGAACTGCGAAGATATGGAGTTTCTCAAGCGTTTCTTACCTCAAAACTGCCATATCTCGCGAACGGATTGACCAATCCGCAAAGTTTCTGTCGCATCTGAAAGTAGAAACTCGCCCCATTACAACGGTATGAGTAGTTTTCCCCTAGGCCGTTCTAGTTATTCGTTTCGAGCATCAGAACTGCGAAAATTTTGAGTTTCTCAAGCGTTTCTTACCTCAAAACTGCCATATCTCGCGAACGGATTGACCAATCCGCAAAATTTCTCCTGCATCTGAAAGTAGAAACTCGCCCCATTACTACTGTATGAGTAGTTTTCCCCTAGGCCGTTCTAGTTATTCGTTTCGAGCATCAGAACTGCGAAAATTTGGAGTTTCTCAAGCGTTTCTTACCTCAAAACTGCCATATCTCGCGAACGGATTGACCAATCCGCAATGTTTCTGTCGCATCTGAAAGTAGAAACCCACCCCATTACAACGGTATGAGTAGTTTTCCCCTAGGCCGTTCTGGTTATTCGTTTCGAGCATCAGAACTGCGAAGATATGGAGTTTCTCAAGCGTTTCTTACCTCAAAACTGCCATATCTCGCGAACGGATTGACCAATCCGCAAAGTTTCTGTCGCATCTGAAAGTAGAAACTCGCCCCATTACAACGGTATGAGTAGTTTTCCCCTAGGCCGTTCTAGTTATTCGTTTCGAGCATCAGAACTGCGAAGATTTGGAGTTTCTCAAGCGTTTCTTACCTCAAAACTGCCATATCTCGCGAACGGATTGACCAATCCGCAATGTTTCTGTCGCATCTGAAAGTAGAAACTCGCCCCATTACAACGGTATGAGTAGGTTTCTCCTAGGCCGTTCTATTTATTCGTTTCGAGCATCAGAACTGCGAAAATTTTGAGTTTCTCAAGCGTTTCTTACCTCAAAACTGCCATATCTCGCGAACGGATTGACCAATCCGCAAAATTTCTCCTGCATCTGAAAGTAGAAACTCGCCCCATTACTACTGTATGAGTAGTTTTCCCCTAGGGCGTTCTAGTTGTTCGTTTCGAGCATCAGAACTGCGAAGATTTGGAGTTTCTCAAGCGTTTCTTACCTCAAAACTGCCATATCTCGCGAACGGATTGACCAATCCGCAAAATTTCTCTTGCATCTGAAAGTGGAAACTCGCCCCATTACAACGGTATGAGTAGTTTTCCCCTAGGGCGTTCTAGTTATTCGTTTCGAGCATTAGAACTGCGAAGATTTGGAGTTTCTCACGCGTTTCTTACCTCAAAACTGCCATATCTCGCGAACGGATTGACCTATCCGCAAAGTTTCTGTCGCATCTGAAAGTAGAAACTCGCCCCATTACAACGGTATGAGTAGTTTTCCCCTAGGCCGTTCTAGTTTTTCGTTTCGAGCATCAGAACTGCGAACATTTGGAGTTTCTCAAGCGTTTCTTACCTCAAAACTGCCATATCTCGCGAACGGATTGACCAATCCGCAAAGTTTCTGTTGCATCTGAAAGTAGAAACTCGCCCCATTACAACGGTATGAGTAGTTTTCCCCTAGGCCGTTCTAGTTATTCGTTTCGAGCATCAGAACTGCGAAGATTTGGAGTTTCTCAAGCGTTTCTTACCTCAAAACTGCCATATCTCGCGAACGGATTGACCAATCCGCAATGTTTCTGTCGCATCTGAAAGTAGAAACCCACCCCATTACAACGGTATGAGTAGTTTTCCCCTAGGCCGTTCTAGTTATTCGTTTCGAGCATCAGAACTGCGAAAGTTTGGAGTTTCTCAAGCGTTTCTTACCTCAAAACTGCCATATCTCGCGAACGGATTGACCAATCCGCAAAATTTCTCATGCATCTGAAAGTAGAAACTCGCCCCATTACAACGGTATGAGTAGTTTTCCCCTAGGCCGTTCTGGTTATTCGTTTCGAGCATCAGAACTGCGAAGATATGGAGTTTCTCAAGCGTTTCTTACCTCAAAACTGCCATATCTCGCGAACGGATTGACCAATCCGCAAAGTTTCTGTCGCATCTGAAAGTAGAAACTCGCCCCATTACAACGGTATGAGTAGTTTTCCCCTAGGCCGTTCTAGTTATTCGTTTCGAGCATCAGAACTGCGAAAATTTTGAGTTTCTCAAGCGTTTCTTACCTCAAAACTGCCATATCTCGCGAACGGATTGACCAATCCGCAAAATTTCTCCTGCATCTGAAAGTAGAAACTCGCCCCATTACTACTGTATGAGTAGTTCTCCCCTAGGCCGTTCTAGTTTCTCGTTTCGAGCATCAGAACTGCGAAGATTTGGAGTTTCTCAAGCGTTTCTTACGTCAAAACTGCCATATCTCGCGAACGGATTGACCAATCCGCAAAGTTTCTGTTGCATCTGAAAGTAGAAACTCGCCCCACTACAACGGTATGAGTAGTTTTCCCCTAGGCCGTTCTAGTTTTTCGTTTCGAGCATCAGAACTGCGAACATTTGGAGTTTCTCAAGCGTTTCTTACCTCAAAACTGCCATATCTCGCGAACGGATTGACCAATCCGCAAAGTTTCTGTTGCATCTGAAAGTAGAAACTCGCCCCATTACAACGGTATGAGTAGTTTTCCCCTAGGCCGTTCTAGTTATTCGTTTCGAGCATCAGAACTGCGAAGATTTGGAGTTTCTCAAGCGTTTCTTACGTCAAAACTGCCATATCTCGCGAACGGATTGACCAATCCGCAAAGTTTCTGTTGCATCTGAAAGTAGAAACTCGCCCCATTACAACGGTATGAGTAGTTTTCCCCTAGGCCGTTCTAGTTATTCGTTTCGAGTATCAGAACTGCGAAGATTTGGAGTTTCTCAAGCGTTTCTTACCTCAAAACTGCCATATCTCGCGAACGGATTGACCAATCCGCAAAGTTTCTGTTGCATCTGAAAGTAGAAACTCGCCCCATTACAACGGTATGAGTAGTTTTCCCCTAGGCCGTTCTAGTTATTCGTTTCGAGTATCAGAACTGCGAAGATTTGGAGTTTCTCAAGCGTTTCTTATCTCAAAACTGCCATATCTCGCGAACGGATTGACCAATCCGCAAAATTTCTCTTGCATCTGAAAGTAGAAACTCGCCCCATTACTACTGTATGAGTAGTTTTCCCCTAGGGCGTTCTAGTTATTCGTTTCGAGCATCAGAACTGCGAAGATTTGGAGTTTCTCAAGCGTTTCTTACCTCAAAACTGCCATATCTCGCGAACGGATTGACCAATCCGCAAAGTTTCTGTCGCATCTGACAGTAGAAACTCGCCCCATTACAACGGTATGAGTAGTTTTCCCCTAGGCCGTTCTAGTTATTCGTTTCGAGCATCAGAACTGCGAAGATTTGGAGTTTCTCAAGCGTTTCTTACCTCAAAACTGCCATATCTCGCGAACGGATTGACCAATCCGCAATGTTTCTGTCGCATCTGAAAGTAGAAACTCACCCCATTACAACGGTATGAGTAGTTTTCCCCTAGGCCGTTCTGGTTATTCGTTTCGAGCATCAGAACTGCGAAGATATGGAGTTTCTCAAGCGTTTCTTACCTCAAAACTTTCATATCTCGCGAACGGATTGACCAATCCGCAAAGTTTCTGTCGCATCTGAAAGTAGAAACTCGCCCCATTACAACGGTATGAGTAGTTTTCCCCTAGGCCGTTCTAGTTATTCGTTTCGAGCATCAGAACTGCGAAGATTTGGAGTTTCTCAAGCGTTTCTTACCTCAAAACTGCCATATCTCGCGAACGGATTGACCAATCCGCAATGTTTCTGTCGCATCTGAAAGTAGAAACTCGCCCCATTACAACGGTATGAGTAGTTTTCCCCTAGGCCGTTCTAGTTATTCGTTTCGAGCATCAGAACTGCGAAAGTTTGGAGTTTCTCAAGCGTTTCTTACCTCAAAACTGCCATATCTCGCGAACGGATTGACCAATCCGCAAAATTTCTCATGCATCTGAAAGTAGAAACTCGCCCCATTACAACGGTATGAGTAGTTTTCCCCTAGGCCGTTCTAGTTATTCGTTTCGAGCATCAGAACTGCGAAAATTTTGAGTTTCTCAAGCGTTTCTTACCTCAAAACTGCCATATCTCGCGAACGGATTGACCAATCCGCAAAATTTCTCCTGCATCTGAAAGTAGAAACTCGCCCCATTACTACTGTATGAGTAGTTTTCCCCTAGGCCGTTCTAGTTTCTCGTTTCGAGCATCAGAACTGCGAAGATTTGGAGTTTCTCAAGCGTTTCTTACGTCAAAACTGCCATATCTCGCGAACGGATTGACCAATCCGCAAAGTTTCTGTTGCATCTGAAAGTAGAAACTCGCCCCACTACAACGGTATGAGTAGTTTTCCCCTAGGCCGTTCTAGTTTTTCGTTTCGAGCATCAGAACTGCGAACATTTGGAGTTTCTCAAGCGTTTCTTACCTCAAAACTGCCATATCTCGCGAACGGATTGACCAATCCGCAAAGTTTCTGTTGCATCTGAAAGTAGAAACTCGCCCCATTACAACGGTATGAGTAGTTTTCCCCTAGGCCGTTCTAGTTATTCGTTTCGAGCATCAGAACTGCGAAGATTTGGAGTTTCTCAAGCGTTTCTTACGTCAAAACTGCCATATCTCGCGAACGGATTGACCAATCCGCAAAGTTTCTGTTGCATCTGAAAGTAGAAACTCGCCCCATTACAACGGTATGAGTAGTTTTCCCCTAGGCCGTTCTAGTTATTCGTTTCGAGTATCAGAACTGCGAAGATTTGGAGTTTCTCAAGCGTTTCTTACCTCAAAACTGCCATATCTCGCGAACGGATTGACCAATCCGCAAAGTTTCTGTTGCATCTGAAAGTAGAAACTCGCCCCATTACAACGGTATGAGTAGTTTTCCCCTAGGCCGTTCTAGTTATTCGTTTCGAGTATCAGAACTGCGAAGATTTGGAGTTTCTCAAGCGTTTCTTATCTCAAAACTGCCATATCTCGCGAACGGATTGACCAATCCGCAAAATTTCTCTTGCATCTGAAAGTAGAAACTCGCCCCATTACTACTGTATGAGTAGTTTTCCCCTAGGGCGTTCTAGTTATTCGTTTCGAGCATCAGAACTGCGAAGATTTGGAGTTTCTCAAGCGTTTCTTACCTCAAAACTGCCATATCTCGCGAACGGATTGACCAATCCGCAAAATTTCTCTTGCATCTGAAAGTAGAAACTCGCCCCATTACAACGGTATGAGTAGTTTTCCCCTAGGCCGTTCTAGTTATTCGTTTCGAGCATCAGAACTGCGAAGATTTGGAGTTTCTCAAGCGTTTCTTACCTCAAAACTGCCATATCTCGCGAACGGATTGACCAATCCGCAATGTTTCTGTCGCATCTGAAAGTAGAAACTCACCCCATTACAACGGTATGAGTAGTTTTCCCCTAGGCCGTTCTGGTTATTCGTTTCGAGCATCAGAACTGCGAAGATATGGAGTTTCTCAAGCGTTTCTTACCTCAAAACTTTCATATCTCGCGAACGGATTGACCAATCCGCAAAGTTTCTGTCGCATCTGAAAGTAGAAACTCGCCCCATTACAACGGTATGAGTAGTTTTCCCCTAGGCCGTTCTAGTTATTCGTTTCGAGCATCAGAACTGCGAAGATTTGGAGTTTCTCAAGCGTTTCTTACCTCAAAACTGCCATATCTCGCGAACGGATTGACCAATCCGCAAAGTTTCTGTTGCATCTGAAAGTAGAAACTCGCCCCATTACAACGGTATGAGTAGTTTTCCCCTAGGCCGTTCTAGTTATTCGTTTCGAGTATCAGAACTGCGAAGATTTGGAGTTTCTCAAGCGTTTCTTACCTCAAAACTGCAATATCTCGCGAACGGATTGACCAATCCGCAAAGTTTCTGTTGCATCTGAAAGTAGAAACTCGCCCCATTACAACGGTATGAGTAGTTTTCCCCTAGGCCGTTCTAGTTATTCGTTTCGAGTATCAGAACTGCGAAGATTTGGAGTTTCTCAAGCGTTTCTTATCTCAAAACTGCCATATCTCGCGAACGGATTGACCAATCCGCAAAATTTCTCTTGCATCTGAAAGTAGAAACTCGCCCCATTACTACTGTATGAGTAGTTTTCCCCTAGGCCGTTCTAGTTATTCGTTTCGAGCATCAGAACTGCGAAGATTTGGAGTTTCTCAAGCGTTTCTTACGTCAAAACTGCCATATCTCGCGAACGGATTGACCAATCCGCAAAGTTTCTGTTGCATCTGAAAGTAGAAACTCGCCCCATTACAACGGTATGAGTAGTTTTCCCCTAGGCCGTTCTAGTTATTCGTTTCGAGTATCAGAACTGCGAAGATTTGGAGTTTCTCAAGCGTTTCTTACCTCAAAACTGCCATATCTCGCGAACGGATTGACCAATCCGCAAAGTTTCTGTTGCATCTGAAAGTAGAAACTCGCCCCATTACAACGGTATGAGTAGTTTTCCCCTAGGCCGTTCTAGTTATTCGTTTCGAGTATCAGAACTGCGAAGATTTGGAGTTTCTCAAGCGTTTCTTATCTCAAAACTGCCATATCTCGCGAACGGATTGACCAATCCGCAAAATTTCTCTTGCATCTGAAAGTAGAAACTCGCCCCATTACTACTGTATGAGTAGTTTTCCCCTAGGGCGTTCTAGTTATTCGTTTCGAGCATCAGAACTGCGAAGATTTGGAGTTTCTCAAGCGTTTCTTACCTCAAAACTGCCATATCTCGCGAACGGATTGACCAATCCGCAAAATTTCTCTTGCATCTGAAAGTAGAAACTCGCCCCATTACAACGGTATGAGTAGTTTTCCCCTAGGGCGTTCTAGTTATTCGTTTCGAGCAGCAGAACTGCGAAGATTTGAAGTTTCTCAAGCGTTTCTTACCTCAAAACTGCCATATCTCGCGAACGGATTGACCTATCCGCAAAGTTTCTGTCGCATCTGAAAGTAGAAACTCGCCCCATTACAACGGTATGAGTAGTTTTCCCCTAGGCCGTTCTAGTTTTTCGTTTCGAGCATCAGAACTGCGAACATTTGGAGTTTCTCAAGCGTTTCTTACCTCAAAACTGCCATGTCTCGCGAACGGATTGACCAATCCGCAAAGTTTCTGTTGCATCTGAAAGTAGAAACTCGCCCCATTACAACGGTATGAGTAGTTTTCCCCTAGGCCGTTCTAGTTATTCGTTTCGAGCATCAGAACTGCGAAGATTTGGAGTTTCTCAAGCGTTTCTTACCTCAAAACTGCCATATCTCGCGAACGGATTGACCAATCCGCAAAGTTTCTGTTGCATCTGAAAGTAGAAACTCGCCCCATTACAACGGTATGAGTAGTTTTCCCCTAGGCCGTTCTAGTTATTCGTTTCGAGTATCAGAACTGCGAAGATTTGGAGTTTCTCAAGCGTTTCTTACCTCAAAACTGCCATATCTCGCGAACGGATTGACCAATCCGCAAAATTTCTCTTGCATCTGAAAGTAGAAACTCGCCCCATTACTACTGTATGAGTAGTTTTCCCCTAGGGCGTTCTAGTTATTCGTTTCGAGCATCAGAACTGCGAAGATTTGGAGTTTCTCAAGCGTTTCTTACCTCAAAACTGCCATATCTCGCGAACGGATTGACCAATCCGCAAAATTTCTCTTGCATCTGAAAGTAGAAACTCGCCCCATTACAACGGTATGAGTAGTTTTCCCCTAGGGCGTTCTAGTTATTCGTTTCGAGCAGCAGAACTGCGAAGATTTGAAGTTTCTCAAGCGTTTCTTACCTCAAAACTGCCATATCTCGCGAACGGATTGACCTATCCGCAAAGTTTCTGTCGCATCTGAAAGTAGAAACTCGCCCCATTACAACGGTATGAGTAGTTTTCCCCTAGGCCGTTCTAGTTATTCGTATCGAGCATCAGAACTGCGAAAATTTGGAGTTTCTCAAGCGTTTCTTACCTCAAAACTGCCATATCTCGCGAACGGATTGACCAATCCGCAAAGTTTCTGTCGCATCTGAAAGTAGAAACTCGCCCCATTACAACGGTATGAGTAGTTTTCCCCTAGGCCGTTCTAGTTTTTCGTTTCGAGCATCAGAACTGCGAACATTTGGAGTTTCTCAAGCGTTTCTTACCTCAAAACTGCCATATCTCACGAACGGATTGACCAATCCGCAAAGTTTCTGTCGCATCTGAAAGTAGAAACTCGCCCCATTACAACGGTATGAGTAGTTTTCCCCTAGGTCGTTCTAGTTATTCGTTTCGAGCATCAGAACTGCGAAGATTTGGAGTTTCTCAAGCGTTTCTTACCTCAAAACTGCCATATCTCGCGAACGGATTGACCAATCCGCAAAGTTTCTGTCGCATCTGAAAGTAGAAACTCGCCCCATTACAACGGTATGAGTAGTTTTCCCCTAGGCCGTTCTAGTTATTCGTTTCGAGCATCAGAACTGCGAAGATTTGGAGTTTCTCAAGCGTTTCTTACCTCAAAACTGCCATATCTCGCGAACGGATTGACCAATCCGCAAAATTTCTCTTGCATCTGAAAGTAGAAACTCGCCCCATTACAACGGTATGAGTAGTTTTCCCCTAGGGCGTTCTAGTTATTCGTTTCGAGCAGCAGAACTGCGAAGATTTGAAGTTTCTCAAGCGTTTCTTACCTCAAAACTGCCATATCTCGCGAACGGATTGACCTATCCGCAAAGTTTCTGTCGCATCTGAAAGTAGAAACTCGCCCCATTACAACGGTATGAGTAGTTTTCCCCTAGGCCGATCTAGTTATTCGTATCGAGCATCAGAACTGCCAAAATTTGGAGTTTCTCAAGCGTTTCTTACCTCAAAACTGCCATATCTCACGAACGGATTGACCAATCCGCAAAGTTTCTGTCGCATCTGAAAGTAGAAACTCGCCCCATTACAAAGGTATGAGTAGTTTTCCCCTAGGCCGTTCTAGTTATTCGTTTCGAGCATCAGAACTGCGAAGATTTGGAGTTTCTCAAGCGTTTCTTACCTCAAAACTGCCATATCTCGCGAACGGATTGACCAATCCGCAAAGTTTCTGTCGCATCTGAAAGTAGAAACTCGCCCCATTACAACGGTATGAGTAGTTTTCCCCTAGGCCGTTCTAGTTATTCGTTTCGAGCATCAGAACTGCGAAGATTTGGAGTTTCTCAAGCGTTTCTTACCTCAAAACTGCCATATCTCGCGAACGGATTGACCAATCCGCAAAATTTCTCTTGCATCTGAAAGTAGAAACTCGCCCCATTACAACGGTATGAGTAGTTTTCCCCTAGGGCGTTCTAGTTATTCGTTTCGAGCAGCAGAACTGCGAAGATTTGAAGTTTCTCAAGCGTTTCTTACCTCAAAACTGCCATATCTCGCGAACGGATTGACCTATCCGCAAAGTTTCTGTCGCATCTGAAAGTAGAAACTCGCCCCATTACAACGGTATGAGTAGTTTTCCCCTAGGCCGTTCTAGTTTTTCGTTTCGAGCATCAGAACTGCGAACATTTGGAGTTTCTCAAGCGTTTCTTACCTCAAAACTGCCATATCTCGCGAACGGATTGACCAATCCGCAATGTTTCTGTCGCATCTGAAAGTAGAAACTCGCACCATTACAACGGTATGAGTAGTTTTCCCCTAGGCCGTTCTAGTTATTCGTATCGAGCATCAGAACTGCCAAAATTTGGAGTTTCTCAAGCGTTTCTTACCTCAAAACTGCCATATCTCGCGAACGGATTGACCAATCCGCAAAGTTTCTGTCGCATCTGAAAGTAGAAACTCGCCCCATTACAACGGTATGAGTAGTTTTCCCCTAGGCCGTTCTGGTTATTCGTTTCGAGCATCAGAACTGCGAAAATTTGGAGTTTCTCAAGCGTTCCTTACCTCAAAACTGCCATATATCGCGAACGGATTGACCAATCCGCAATGTTTCTGTCGCATCTGAAAGTAGAAGCTCTCCCGATTACAACGGTATGAGTAGTTTTCCCCTAGGCCGTTCTGGTTATTCGTTTCGAGCATCAGAACTGCGAAGACATGGAGTTTCTCAAGCGTTTCTTACCTCAAAACTGCCATATCTCGCGAACGGATTGACCAATCCGCAAAGTTTCTGTTGCATCTGAAAGTAGAAACTCGCCCCATCACAACGGTATGAGTAGTTTTCCCCTAGGCCGTTCTAGTTATTCGTTTCGAGCATCAGAACTGCGAAAGTTTGGAGTTTCTCAAGCGTTGCTTACCTCAAAACTGCCATATCTCGCGAACGGATTGACCAATCCGCAAAATTTCTCATGCATCTGAAAGTAGAAACTCGCCCCATTACAACGGTATGAGTAGTTTTCCCCTAGGCCGTTCTAGTTATTCGTTTCGAGCATCAGAACTGCGAAGATTTGGAGTTTCTCAAGCGTTTCTTACCTCAAAACTGCCATATCTCGCGAACGGATTGACCAATCCGCAATGTTTCTGTCGCATCTGAAAGTAGAAACTCGCACCATTACAACGGTATGAGTAGTTTTCCCCTAGGCCGTTCTAGTTATTCGTATCGAGCATCAGAACTGCGAAAATTTGGAGTTTCTCAAGCGTTTCTTACCTCAAAACTGCCATATCTCGCGAACGGATTGACCAATCCGCAAAGTTTCTGTCGCATCTGACAGTAGAAACTCGCCCCATTACAACGGTATGCGTAGTTTTCCCCTAGGCCGTTCTAGTTATTCGTTTCGAGCATCAGAACTGCGAAGATTTGGAGTTTCTCAAGCGTTTCTTACCTCAAAACTGCCATATCTCGCGAACGGATTGACCAATCCGCAATGTTTCTGTCGCATCTGAAAGTAGAAACTCACCCCATTACAACGTTATGAGTAGTTTTCCCCTAGGCCGTTCTGGTTATTCGTTTCGAGCATCAGAACTGCGAAGATATGGAGTTTCTCAAGCGTTTCTTACCTCAAAACTGCCATATCTCGCGAACGGATTGAGCAATCCGCAAAGTTTCTGTCGCATCTGAAAGTAGAAACTCGCCCCATTACAACGGTATGAGTAGTTTTCCCCTAGGCCGTTCTAGTTATTCGTTTCGAGCATCAGAACTGCGAAGATTTGGAGTTTCTCAAGCGTTTCTTACCTCAAAACTGCCATATCTCGCGAACGGATTGACCAATCCGCAATGTTTCTGTCGCATCTGAAAGTAGAACCTCGCCCCATTACAACGGTATGAGTAGTTGTCCCCTAGGCCGTTCTAGTTATTCGTTTCGAGCATCGAACTGCGAAAATTTGGAGTTTCTCAAGAGTTTCTTACATCAAAACTGCCATATCTCGCGAACGGATTGACCAATCCGCAATGTTTCTGTCGCATCTGAAAGTAGAAACTCACCCCATTACAACGGTATGAGTAGTTTTCCCCTAGGCCGTTCTGGTTATTCGTTTCGAGCATCAGAACTGCGAAGATATGGAGTTTCTCAAGCGTTTCTTACCTCAAAACTGCCATATCTCGCGAACGGATTGACCAATCCGCAAAGTTTCTGTTGCATCTGAAAGTAGAAACTCGCCCCATTACAACGGTATGAGTAGTTTTCCCCTAGACCGTTCTAGTTATTCGTTTCGAGCATCAGAACTGCGAAAATTTTGAGTTTCTCAAGCGTTTCTTACCTCAAAACTGCCATATCTCGCGAACGGATTGACCAATCCGCAAAATTTCTCCTGCACCTGAAAGTAGAAACTCGCCACATTACAACGGTATGAGTAGTTTTCCCCTAGGGCGTTCTAGTTATTCGTTTCGAGCATCAGAACAGCGAAGATTTGGAGTTTCTCAAGCTTTTCTTACCTCAAAACTGCCATATCTCGCGAACGGATTGACCAATCCGCAAAATTTCTCTTGCATCTGAAAGTAGAAGCTCGCCCCATTACAACGGTATGAGTAGTTTTCCCCTAGGGCGTTCTAGTTATTCGTTTCGAGCATCAGAACTGCGAAAATTTTGAGTTTTTCAAGCGTTTCTTACCTCAAAACTGCCATATCTCGCGAACGGATTGACCAATCCGCAAAATTTCTGTTGCATCTGAAAGTAGAAACTCGCCCGTTTACAACGGTATGAGTAGTTTTCCCCTAGGGCGTTCTAGTTATTCGTTTCGACCAGCAGAACTGCGAAGATTTGAAGTTTCTCAAGCGTTTCTTACCTCAAAACTGCCATATCTCGCGAACGGATTGACCTATCCGCAAAGTTTCTGTCGCATCTGAAAGTAGAAACTCGCCCCATTACAACGGTATGAGTAGTTTTCCCCTAGGCCGTTCTAGTTTTTCGTTTCGAGCATCAGAACTGCGAACATTTGGAGTTTCTCAAGCGTTTCTTACCTCAAAACTGCCATATCTCGCGAACGGATTGACCAATCCGCAATGTTTCTGTCGCATCTGAAAGTAGAAACTCGCACCATTACAACGGTATGAGTAGTTTTCCCCTAGGCCGTTCTAGTTATTCGTATCGAGCATCAGAACTGCCAAAATTTGGAGTTTCTCAAGCGTTTCTTACCTCAAAACTGCCATATCTCGCGAACGGATTGACCAATCCGCAAAGTTTCTGTCGCATCTGAAAGTAGAAACTCGCCCCATTACAACGGTATGAGTAGTTTTCCCCTAGGCCGTTCTGGTTATTCGTTTCGAGCATCAGAACTGCGAAAATTTGGAGTTTCTCAAGCGTTCCTTACCTCAAAACTGCCATATATCGCGAACGGATTGACCAATCCGCAATGTTTCTGTCGCATCTGAAAGTAGAAGCTCTCCCGATTACAACGGTATGAGTAGTTTTCCCCTAGGCCGTTCTGGTTATTCGTTTCGAGCATCAGAACTGCGAAGACATGGAGTTTCTCAAGCGTTTCTTACCTCAAAACTGCCATATCTCGCGAACGGATTGACCAATCCGCAAAATTTCTGTTGCATCTGAAAGTAGAAACTCGCCCGTTTACAACGGTATGAGTAGTTTTCCCCTAGGGCGTTCTAGTTATTCGTTTCGACCAGCAGAACTGCGAAGATTTGAAGTTTCTCAAGCGTTTCTTACCTCAAAACTGCCATATCTCGCGAACGGATTGACCTATCCGCAAAGTTTCTGTCGCATCTGAAAGTAGAAACTCGCCCCATTACAACGGTATGAGTAGTTTTCCCCTAGGCCGTTCTAGTTTTTCGTTTCGAGCATCAGAACTGCGAACATTTGGAGTTTCTCAAGCGTTTCTTACCTCAAAACTGCCATATCTCGCGAACGGATTGACCAATCCGCAATGTTTCTGTCGCATCTGAAAGTAGAAACTCGCACCATTACAACGGTATGAGTAGTTTTCCCCTAGGCCGTTCTAGTTATTCGTATCGAGCATCAGAACTGCCAAAATTTGGAGTTTCTCAAGCGTTTCTTACCTCAAAACTGCCATATCTCGCGAACGGATTGACCAATCCGCAAAGTTTCTGTCGCATCTGAAAGTAGAAACTCGCCCCATTACAACGGTATGAGTAGTTTTCCCCTAGGCCGTTCTGGTTATTCGTTTCGAGCATCAGAACTGCGAAAATTTGGAGTTTCTCAAGCGTTCCTTACCTCAAAACTGCCATATATCGCGAACGGATTGACCAATCCGCAATGTTTCTGTCGCATCTGAAAGTAGAAGCTCTCCCGATTACAACGGTATGAGTAGTTTTCCCCTAGGCCGTTCTGGTTATTCGTTTCGAGCATCAGAACTGCGAAGACATGGAGTTTCTCAAGCGTTTCTTACCTCAAAACTGCCATATCTCGCGAACGGATTGACCAATCCGCAAAGTTTCTGTTGCATCTGAAAGTAGAAACTCGCCCCATCACAACGGTATGAGTAGTTTTCCCCTAGGCCGTTCTAGTTATTCGTTTCGAGCATCAGAACTGCGAAAGTTTGGAGTTTCTCAAGCGTTGCTTACCTCAAAACTGCCATATCTCGCGAACGGATTGACCAATCCGCAAAATTTCTCATGCATCTGAAAGTAGAAACTCGCCCCATTACAACGGTATGAGTAGTTTTCCCCTAGGCCGTTCTAGTTATTCGTTTCGAGCATCAGAACTGCGAAGATTTGGAGTTTCTCAAGCGTTTCTTACCTCAAAACTGCCATATCTCGCGAACGGATTGACCAATCCGCAATGTTTCTGTCGCATCTGAAAGTAGAAACTCGCACCATTACAACGGTATGAGTAGTTTTCCCCTAGGCCGTTCTAGTTATTCGTATCGAGCATCAGAACTGCGAAAATTTGGAGTTTCTCAAGCGTTTCTTACCTCAAAACTGCCATATCTCGCGAACGGATTGACCAATCCGCAAAGTTTCTGTCGCATCTGACAGTAGAAACTCGCCCCATTACAACGGTATGCGTAGTTTTCCCCTAGGCCGTTCTAGTTATTCGTTTCGAGCATCAGAACTGCGAAGATTTGGAGTTTCTCAAGCGTTTCTTACCTCAAAACTGCCATATCTCGCGAACGGATTGACCAATCCGCAATGTTTCTGTCGCATCTGAAAGTAGAAACTCACCCCATTACAACGGTATGAGTAGTTTTCCCCTAGGCCGTTCTGGTTATTCGTTTCGAGCATCAGAACTGCGAAGATATGGAGTTTCTCAAGCGTTTCTTACCTCAAAACTGCCATATCTCGCGAACGGATTGACCAATCCGCAAAGTTTCTGTCGCATCTGAAAGTAGAAACTCGCCCCATTACAACGGTATGAGTAGTTTTCCCCTAGGCCGTTCTAGTTATTCGTTTCGAGCATCAGAACTGCGAAGATTTGGAGTTTCTCAAGCGTTTCTTACCTCAAAACTGCCATATCTCGCGAACGGATTGACCAATCCGCAATGTTTCTGTCGCATCTGAAAGTAGAACCTCGCCCCATTACAACGGTATGAGTAGTTGTCCCCTAGGCCGTTCTAGTTATTCGTTTCGAGCATCGAACTGCGAAAATTTGGAGTTTCTCAAGAGTTTCTTACATCAAAACTGCCATATCTCGCGAACGGATTGACCAATCCGCAATGTTTCTGTCGCATCTGAAAGTAGAAACTCACCCCATTACAACGGTATGAGTAGTTTTCCCCTAGGCCGTTCTGGTTATTCGTTTCGAGCATCAGAACTGCGAAGATATGGAGTTTCTCAAGCGTTTCTTACCTCAAAACTGCCATATCTCGCGAACGGATTGACCAATCCGCAAAGTTTCTGTTGCATCTGAAAGTAGAAACTCGCCCCATTACAACGGTATGAGTAGTTTTCCCCTAGGCCGTTCTAGTTATTCGTTTCGAGCATCAGA
Organism: Ptiloglossa arizonensis; assembly: GCF_051014685.1. Classification (NCBI taxonomy): domain Eukaryota; kingdom Metazoa; phylum Arthropoda; class Insecta; order Hymenoptera; family Colletidae; genus Ptiloglossa; species Ptiloglossa arizonensis. Next base: position 1,517,219 of record NW_027478448.1, on the reverse strand, counting down.
ACTGCGAAAATTTTGAGTTTCTCAAGCGTTTCTTACCTCAAAACTGCCATATCTCGCGAACGGATTGACCAATCCGCAAAATTTCTCCTGCACCTGAAAGTAGAAACTCGCCACATTACAACGGTATGAGTAGTTTTCCCCTAGGGCGTTCTAGTTATTCGTTTCGAGCATCAGAACAGCGAAGATTTGGAGTTTCTCAAGCTTTTCTTACCTCAAAACTGCCATATCTCGCGAACGGATTGACCAATCCGCAAAATTTCTCTTGCATCTGAAAGTAGAAGCTCGCCCCATTACAACGGTATGAGTAGTTTTCCCCTAGGGCGTTCTAGTTATTCGTTTCGAGCATCAGAACTGCGAAAATTTTGAGTTTTTCAAGCGTTTCTTACCTCAAAACTGCCATATCTCGCGAACGGATTGACCAATCCGCAAAATTTCTGTTGCATCTGAAAGTAGAAACTCGCCCGTTTACAACGGTATGAGTAGTTTTCCCCTAGGCCGTTCTAGTTATTCGTTTCGAGCATCAGAACTGCGAAGATTTGGAGTTTCTCAAGCGTTTCTTACCTCAAAACTGCCATATCTCGCGAACGGATTGACCAATCCGCAAAATTTCTCTTGCATCTGAAAGTAGAAGCTCGCCCCATTACAACGGTATGAGTAGTTTTCCCCTAGGCCGTTCTAGTTATTCGTTTCGAGCATCAGAACTGCGAAAATTTTGAGTTTCTCAAGCGTTTCTTACCTCAAAACTGCCATATCTCGCGAACGGATTGACCAATCCGCAAAATTTCTCTTGCACCTGAAAGTAGAAACTCGCCACATTACAACGGTATGAGTAGTTTTCCCCTAGGGCGTTCTAGTTATTCGTTTCGAGCATCAGAACAGCGAAGATTTGGAGTTTCTCAAGCGTTTCTTACCTCAAAACTGCCATATCTCGCGAACGGATTGACCAATCCGCAAAGTTTCTGTTGCATCTGAAAGTAGAAACTCGCCCCATTACAACGGTATGAGTAGTTTTCCCCTAGGCCGTTCTAGTTATTCGTTTCGAGCATCAGAACTGCGAAAGTTTGGAGTTTCTCAAGCGTTTCTTACCTCAAAACTGCCATATCTCGCGAACGGATTGACCAATCCGCAAAATTTCTGTTGCATCTGAAAGTAGAAACTCGCCCGATTACAACGGTATGAGTAGTTTTCCCCTAGGCTGTTCTAATTATTCGTTTCGAGCATCAGAACTGCGAAAATTTTGAGTTTTTCAAGCGTTTCTTACTTCAAAGCTGCCATATCTCGCGAACGGATTGACCAATCCGCAAAATTTCTCTTGCTTCTGAAAGTAGAAACTCGCCCCATTACAACGGTATGAGTAGTTTTCCCCTAGGGCGTTCTAGTTATTCGTTTCGAGCATCAGAACTGCGAAGATTTGGAGTTTCTCAAGCGTTTCTTACCTCAAAACTGCCATATCTCGCGAACGGATTGACCAATCCGCAAAATTTCTCTTGCATCTGAAAGTAGAAGCTCGCCCCATTACAACGGTATGAGTAGTTTTCCCCTAGGGCGTTCTAGTTATTCGTTTCGAGCATCAGAACTGCGAAGATTTGGAGTTTCTCAAGCGTTTCTTACCTCAAAACTGCCATATCTCGCGAACGGATTGACCAATCCGCAAAGTTTCTGTCGCATCTGAAAGTAGAAACTCGCCCCATTACAACGGTATGAGTAGTTTTCCCCTAGGCCGTTCTAGTTATTCGTTTCGAGCATCAGAACTGCGAAAATTTTGAGTTTTTCAAGCGTTTCTTACCTCAAAACTGCCATATCTCGCGAACGGATTGACCAATCCGCAAAATTTCTGTTGCATCTGAAAGTAGAAACTCGCCCGTTTACAACGGTATGTGTAGTTTTCCCCTAGGCCGTTCTAGTTATTCGTTTCGAGCATCAGAACCGCAAAAATTTGGAGTTTCTCAAGCGTTTCTTACCTCCAAACTGCCATATCTCGCGAACGGATTGACCAATCCGCAAAATTTCTGTTGCATCTGAAAGCAGAAACTCGCCCGATTACAACGGTATGAGTAGTTTTCCCCTAGACCGTTCTAGTTATTCGTTTCGAGCATCAGACCTGCGAAAATTTGGAGTTTCTCAAGCGTTCCTTACCTCCAAACTGCCATATCTCGCGAACGGATTGACCAACCCACAAAATTTCTGTTGCATCTGAAAGTAGGATCTATCCCGATTACAACGGTATGAGTAGTTTTCCACTAGGCCGTTCTAGTTTTTCGTTTCGAGCATCAGAACTGCGAAAATTTGGAGTTTCTCAAGCGTTTCTTACCTCAAAACTGCCATATCTCGCGAACGGATTGACCAATCCGCAAAATTTCTCATGCATCTGAAAGGAGAAACTCGCCCCATTACAACGGTATGAGTAGTTTTCCCCTAGGGCGTTCTAGTTATTCGTTTCGAGCATCAGAACTGCGAAGATTTGGAGTTTCTCAAGCGTTTCTTACCTCAAAACTGCCATATCTCGCGAACGGATTGACCAATCCGCAAAATTTCTCTTGCATCTGAAAGTAGAAACTCGCCCCATTACAACGGTATGAGTAGTTTTCCCCTAGGGCGTTCTAGTTATTCGTTTCGAGCATCAGAACTGCGAAGATTTGGAGTTTCTCAAGCGTTTCTTACCTCAAAACTGCCATATCTCGCGAACGGATTGACCAATCCGCAAAGTTTCTGTCGCATCTGAAAGTAGAAACTCGCCCCATTACAACGGTATGAGTAGTTTTCCCCTAGGCCGTTCTAGTTATTCGTTTCGAGCATCAGAACTGCGAACATTTGGAGTTTCTCAAGCGTTTCTTATCTCAAAACTGGCATATCTCGCGAACGGATTGACCAATCCGCAAAATTTCTCATGCATCTGAAAGTAGAAGCTCTCCCGATTACAACGGTATGAGTAGTTTTCCCCTAGGCCGTTCTAGTTATTCGTTTCGAGCATCAGAACTGCGAAAATTTTGAGTTTCTCAAGCGTTTCTTACCTCAAAACTGCCATATCTCGCGAACGGATTGACCAATCCGCAAAGTTTCTGTTGCATCTGAAAGTAGAAACTCGCCCCATTACAACGGTATGAGTAGTTTTCCCCTAGGGCGTTCTAGTTATTCGTTTCGAGCATCAGAACTGCGAAGATTTGGAGTTTCTCAAGCGTTTCTTACCTCAAAACTGCCATATCTCGCGAACGGATTGACCAATCCGCAAAATTTCTCTTGCATCTGAAAGTAGAAACTCGCCCCATTACAACGGTATGAGTAGTTTTCCCCTAGGGCGTTCTAGTTATTCGTTTCGAGCATCAGAACTGCGAAGATTTGGAGTTTCTCAAGCGTTTCTTACCTCAAAACTGCCATATCTCGCGAACGGATTGACCAATCCGCAAAGTTTCTGTCGCATCTGAAAGTAGAAACTCGCCCCATTACAACGGTATGAGTAGTTTTCCCCTAGGCCGTTCTAGTTATTCGTTTCGAGCATCAGAACTGCGAACATTTGGAGTTTCTCAAGCGTTTCTTATCTCAAAACTGGCATATCTCGCGAACGGATTGACCAATCCGCAAAATTTCTCATGCATCTGAAAGTAGAAGCTCTCCCGATTACAACGGTATGAGTAGTTTTCCCCTAGGCCGTTCTAGTTATTCGTTTCGAGCATCAGAACTGCGAAAATTTTGAGTTTCTCAAGCGTTTCTTACCTCAAAACTGCCATATCTCGCGAACGGATTGACCAATCCGCAAAGTTTCTGTTGCATCTGAAGGTAGAAACTCGCCCCATTACAACGGTATGAGTAGTTTTCCCCTAGGCCGTTCTAGTTATTCGTTTCGAGCATCAGAACTGCGAAGATTTGGAGTTTCTCAAGCGTTTCTTACCTCAAAACTGCCATATCTCGCGAACGGATTGACCAATCCGCAAAGTTTCTGTTGCATCTGAAAGTAGAAACTCGCCCCATTACAACGGTATGAGTAGTTTTCCCCTAGGCCGTTCTATTTATTCGTTTCGAGCATCAGAACTGCGAAAATTTTGAGTTTCTCAAGCGTTTCTTACTTCAAAACTGCCATATCTCGCGAACGGATTGACCAATCCGCAAAATCTCTCGCATCTGAAAGTAGAAACTCGCCCCATTACAACGGTATGAGTAGTTTTCCCCTAGGGCGTTCTAGTTATTCGTTTCGAGCATCAGAACTGCGAAGATTTGGAGTTTCTCAAGCGTTTCTTACCTCAAAACTGCCATATCTCGCGAACGGATTGACCAATCCGCAAAATTTCTCTTGCATCTGAAAGTAGAAACTCGCCCCATTACAACGGTATGAGTAGTTTTCCCCTAGGGCGTTCTAGTTATTCGTTTCGAGCATCAGAACTGCGAAGATTTGGAGTTTCTCAAGCGTTTCTTACCTCAAAACTGCCATATCTCGCGAACGGATTGACCAATCCGCAAAGTTTCTGTCACATCTGAAAGTAGAAACTCGCCCCATTACAACGGTATGAGTAGTTTTCCCCTAGGCCGTTCTAGTTATTCGTTTCGAGCATCAGAACTGCGAACATTTGGAGTTTCTCAAGCGTTTCTTACCTCAAAACTGCCATATCTCGCGAACGGATTGACCAATCCGCAAAGTTTCTGTCGCATCTGAATGTAGAAGCTCGCCCCATTACAACGGTATGAGTAGTTTTCCCCTAGGCCGTTCTAGTTATTCGTTTCGAGCATCAGAACTGCGAAAATTTTGAGTTTCTCAAGCGTTTCTTACCTCAAAACTGCCATATCTCGCGAACGGATTGACCAATCCGCAAAGTTTCTGTCGCATCTGAATGTAGAAACTCGCCCCATTACAACGGTATGAGTAGTTTTCCCCTAGGCCGTTCTAGTTATTCGTTTCGAGCATCAGAACTGCGAAAATTTTGAGTTTCTCAAGCGTTTCTTACCTCAAAACTGCCATATCTCGCGAACGGATTGACCAATCCGCAAAGTTTCTGTCGCATCTGAATGTAGAAACTCGCCCCATTACAACGGTATGAGTAGTTTTCCCCTAGGCCGTTCTAGTTATTCGTTTCGAGCATCAGAACTGCGAAAATTTTGAGTTTCTCAAGCGTTTCTTACCTCAAAACTGCCATATCTCGCGAACGGATTGACCAATCCGCAAAGTTTCTGTTGCATCTGAAAGTAGAAACTCGCCCCATTACAACGGTATGAGTAGTTTTCCCCTAGGCCTTTCTAGTTATTCGTTTCGAGCATCAGAACTGCGAAGATTTGGAGTTTCTCAAGCGTTTCTTACCTCAAAACTGCCATATCTCGCGAACGGATTGACCAATCCGCAAAGTTTCTGTTGCATCTGAAAGTAGAAACTCGCCCCATTACAACGGTATGAGTAGTTTTCCCCTAGGCCGTTCTAGTTATTCGTTTCGAGCATCAGAACTGCGAAAATTTGGAGTTTCTCAAGCGTTTCTTACCTCAAAACTGCCATATCTCGCGAACGGATTGACCAATCCGCAAAGTTTCTGTTGCATCTGAGAGTAGAAACTCGCCCCATTACAACGGTATGAGTAGTTTTCCCCTAGGCCGTTCTAGTTATTCGTTTCGAGCATCAGAACTGCGAAAATTTGGAGTTTCTCAAGCGTTTCTTACCTCAAAACTGCCATATCTCGCGAACGGATTGACCTATCCGCAAAGTTTCTGTCGCATCTGAAAGTAGAAACTCGCCCCATTACAACGGTATGAGTAGTTTTCCCCTAGGCCGTTCTAGTTACTCGTTTCGAGCATCAGAACTGCGAAGATTTGGAGTTTCTCAAGCGTTTCTTACTTCTAAACTGCCATATCTCGCGAACGGATTGACCAATCCGCAAAGTTTCTGTTGCATCTGAAAGTAGAAACTCGCCCCATTACAACGGTATGAGTAGTTTTCCCCTAGGCCGTTCTAGTTATTCGTTTCGAGCATCAGAACTGCGAAAATTTGGAGTTTCTCAAGCGTTTGTACATCAAAACTGCCACATCTCGCGAACGGATTGACCAATCCGCAAAGTTTCTGTTGCATCTGAAAGTAGAAACTCACCCCATTACAACGGTATGAGTAGTTTTCCCCTAGGCCGTTCTAGTTATTCGTTTCGAGCATCAGAACTGCGAAAGTTTGGTGTTTCTCAAGCGTTTCTTACCTCAAAACTGCCATATCTCGCGAACGGATTGACCAATCCGCAAAATTTCTCATGCATCTGAAAGTAGAAACTCGCCCCATTACAACGGTATGAGTAGTTTTCCCCTAGGCCGTTCTAGTTATTCGTTTCGAGCATCAGAACTGCGAAAATTTTGAGTTTCTCAAGCGTTTCTTACCTCAAAACTGCCATATCTCGCGAACGGATTTACCAATCCGCAATGTTTCTATCGCATCTGAAAGTAGAAGCTCTCCCGATTACAACGGTATGAGTAGTTTTCCCCTAGGCCGTTCTGGTTATTCGTTTCGAGCATCAGAACTGCGAAGATATGGAGTTTCTCAAGCGTTTCTTACCTCAAACCTGCCATATCTCGCGAACGGATTGACCAATCCGCAAAGCTTCTGTTGCATCTGAAAGTAGAAGCTCGCCCCATTACAACGGTATGAGTAGTTTTCCCCTAGGCCGTTCTAGTTATTCGTTTCGAGCATCAGAACTGCGAAAGTTTGGAGTTTCTCAAGCGTTTCTTACCTCAAAACTGCCATATCTCGCGAACGGATTGACCAATCCGCAAAATTTCTCATGCATCTGAAAGTAGAAACTCGCCCCATTACAACGGTATGAGTAGTTTTCCCCTAGGCCATTCTAGTTATTCGTTTCGAGCATCAGAACTGCGAAGATTTGGAGTTTCTCAAGCGTTTCTTACCTCAAAACTGCCATATCTCGCGAACGGATTGACCAATCCGCAATGTTTCTGTCGCATCTGAAAGTAGAAACTCGCACCATTACAACGGTATGAGTAGTTTTCCCCTAGGCCGTTCTAGTTATTCGTATCGAGCATCAGAACTGCGAAAATTTGGAGTTTCTCAAGCGTTTCTTACCTCAAAACTGCCATATCTCGCGAACGGATTGACCAATCCGCAAAGTTTCTGTCGCATCTGAAAGTAGAAACTCGCCCCATTACAACGGTATGAGTAGTTTTCCCCTAGGCCGTTCTAGTTATTCGTTTCGAGCATCAGAACTGCGAAAGTTTGGAGTTTCTCAAGCGTTTCTTACCTCAAAACTGCCATATCTCGCGAACGGATTGACCAATCCGCAAAGTTTCTGTCGCATCTGAATGTAGAAACTCGCCCCATTACAACGGTATGAGTAGTTTTCCCCTAGGCCGTTCTAGTTATTCGTTTCGAGCATCAGAACTGCGAAAATTTTGAGTTTCTCAAGCGTTTCTTACCTCAAAACTGCCATATCTCGCGAACGGATTGACCAATCCGCAAAGTTTCTGTCGCATCTGAATGTAGAAACTCGCCCCATTACAACGGTATGAGTAGTTTTCCCCTAGGCCGTTCTAGTTATTCGTTTCGAGCATCAGAACTGCGAAAATTTGGAGTTTCTCAAGCGTTTCTTACCTCAAAACTGCCATATCTCGCGAACGGATTGACCAATCCGCAAAGTTTCTGTTGCATCTGAGAGTAGAAATTCGCCCCATTACAACGGTATGAGTAGTTTTCCCCTAGGCCGTTCTAGTTATTGTTTCGAGCATCAGAACTGCGAAAATTTGGAGTTTCTCAAGCGTTTCTTACTTCAAAACTGCCATATCTCGCGAACGGATTGACCAATCCGCAAAGTTTCTGTTGCATCTGAGAGTAGAAATTCGCCCCATTACAACGGTATGAGTAGTTTTCCCCTAGGCCGTTCTAGTTATTCGTTTCGAGCATCAGAACTGCGAAGATTTGGAGTTTCTCAAGCGTTTCTTACCTCAAAACTGCCATATCTCGCGAACGGATTGACCAATCCGCAATGTTTCTGTCGCATCTGAAAGTAGAAGCTCTCCCGATTACAACGGTATGAGTAGTTTTCCCCTAGGCCGTTCTGGTTATTCGTTTCGAGCATCAGAACTGCGAAGATTTGGAGTTTCTCAAGCGTTTCTTACCTCAAAACTGCCATATCTCGCGAACGGATTGACCAATCCGCAATGTTTCTGTCGCATCTGAAAGTAGAAACTCGCACCATTACAACGGTATGAGTAGTTTTCCCCTAGGCCGTTCTAGTTATTCGTATCGAGCATCAGAACTGCGAAAATTTGGAGTTTCTCAAGCGTTTCTTACCTCAAAACTGCCATATCTCGCGAACGGATTGACCAATCCGCAAAGTTTCTGTCGCATCTGAAAGTAGAAACTCGCCCCATTACAACGGTATGAGTAGTTTTCCCCTAGGCCGTTCTAGTTATTCGTTTCGAGCATCAGAACTGCGAAGATTTGGAGTTTCTCAAGCGTTTCTTACCTCAAAACTGTCATATCTCGCGAACGGATTGACCAATCCGCAATGTTTCTGTCGCATCTGAAAGTAGAAACTCGCCCCATTACAACGGTATGAGTAGTTTTCCCCTAGGCCGTTCTAGTTATTCGTTTCGAGCATCAGAACTGCGAAAGTTTGGAGTTTCTCAAGCGTTTCTTACCTCAAAACTGCCATATCTCGCGAACGGATTGACCAATCCGCAATGTTTCTGTCGCATCTGAAAGTAGAAGCTCTCCCGATTACAACGGTATGAGTAGTTTTCCCCTAGGCCGTTCTGGTTATTCGTTTCGAGCATCAGAACTGCGAAGATATGGAGTTTCTCAAGCGTTTCTTACCTCAAAACTGCCATATCTCGCGAACGGGTTGACCAAACCGCAAAGTTTCTGTTGCATCTGAAAGTAGAAACTCGCCCCATTACAACGGTATGAGTAGTTTTCCCCTAGGCCGTTCTAGTTATCCGTTTCGAGCATCAGAACTGCGAAAGTTTGGAGTTTCTCAAGCGTTTCTTACCTCAAAACTGCCATATCTCGCGAACGGATTGACCAATCCGCAATGTTTCTGTCGCATCTGAAAGTAGAAGCTCTCCCGATTACAACGGTATGAGTAGTTTTCCCCTAGGCCGTTCTAGTTATTCGTATCGAGCATCAGAACTGCGAAAATTTGGAGTTTCCCAAGCGTTTCTTACCTCAAAACTGCCATATCTCGCGAACGGATTGACCAATCCGCAAAGTTTCTGTCGCATCTGAAAGTAGAAACTCGCCCCATTACAACGGTATGAGTAGTTTTCCCCTAGGCCGTTCTAGTTATTCGTTTCGAGCATCAGAACTGCGAAGATTTGGAGTTTCTCAAGCGTTTCTTACCTCAAAACTGCCATATCTCGCGAACGGATTGACCATTCCGCAATGTTTCTGTCGCATCTGAAAGTAGAAACTCGCCCCATTACAACGGTATGAGTAGTTTTCCCCTAGGCCGTTCTAGTTATTCGTTTCGAGCATCAGAACTGCGAAAGTTTGGAGTTTCTCAAGCGTTTCTTACCTCAAAACTGCCATATCTCGCGAACGGATTGACCAATCCGCAAAGTTTCTGTCGCATCTGAATGTAGAAACTCGCCCCATTACAACGGTATGAGTAGTTTTCCCCTAGGCCGTTCTAGTTACTCGTTTCGAGCATCAGAACTGCGAAAATTTTGAGTTTCTCAAGCGTTTCTTACATCAAAACTGCCATATCTCGCGAACGGATTGACCAATCCGCAAAGTTTCTGTCGCATCTGAATGCAGAAACTCGCCCCATTACAACGGTATGAGTAGTTTTCCCCTAGGCCGTTCTAGTTATTCGTTTCGAGCATCAGAACTGCGAAAATTTTGAGTTTCTCAAGCGTTTCTTACCTCAAAACTGCCATATCTCGCGAACGGATTGACCAATCCGCAAAGTTTCTGTTGCATCTGAAAGTAGAAACTGGCCCCATTACAACGGTATGAGTAGTTTTCCCCTAGGCCTTTCTAGTTATTCGTTTCGAGCATCAGAACTGCGAAGATTTGGAGTTTCTCAAGCGTTTCTTACCTCAAAACTGCCATATCTCGCGAACGGATTGACCAATCCGCAATGCTTGTGTTGCATCTGAGAGTAGAAATTCGCCCCATTACAACGGTATGAGTAGTTTTCCCCTAGGCCGTTCTAGTTATTCGTTTCGAGCATCAGAACTGCGAAAATTTGGAGTTTCTCAAGCGTTTCTTACCTCAAAACTGCCATATCTCGCGAACGGATTGACCAATCCGCAAAGTTTCTGTCGCATCTGAAAGTAGAAACTCGCCCCATTACAACGGTATGAGTAGTTTTCCCCTAGGCCGTTCTAGTTATTCGTTTCGAGCATCAGAACTGCGAAGATTTGGAGTTTCTCAAGCGTTTCTTACTTCAAAACTGCCATATCTCGCGAACGGATTGACCAATCCGCAAAGTTTCTGTTGCATCTGAAAGTAGAAACTCGCCCCATTACAACGGTATGAGTAGTTTTCCCCTAGGCCGTTCTAGTTATTCGTTTCGAGCATCAGAACTGCGAAAGTTTGGAGTTTCTCAAGCGTTTCTTACCTCAAAACTGCCATATCTCGCGAACGGATTGACCAATCCGCAAAATTTCTCATGCATCTGAAAGTAGAAAATCGCCCCATTACAACGGTATGAGTAGTTTTCCCCTAGGCCGTTCTAGTTATTCGTTTCGAGCATCAGAACTGCGAAGATTTGGAGTTTCTCAAGCGTTTCTTACCTCAAAACTGCCATATCTCGCGAACGGATTGACCAATCCGCAATGTTTCTGTCGCATCTGAAAGTAGAAACTCGCACCATTACAACGGTATGAGTAGTTTTCCCCTAGGCCGTTCTAGTTATTCGTCTCGAGCATCAGAACTGCGAAGATTTGGAGTTTCTCAAGCGTTTCTTACCTCAAAACTGCCATATCTCGCGAACGGATTGACCAATCCGCAATGTTTCTGTCGCATCTGAAAGTAGAAACTCGCACCATTACAACGGTATGAGTAGTTTTCCCCTAGGCCGTTCTAGTTATTCGTATCGAGCATCAGAACTGCGAAAATTTGGAGTTTCTCAAGCGTTTCTTACCTCAAAACTGCCATATCTCGCGAACGGATTGACCAATCCGCAAAGTTTCTGTCGCATCTGAAAGTAGAAACTCGCCCCATTACAACGGTATGAGTAGTTTTCCCCTAGGCCGTTCTAGTTATTCGTTTCGAGCATCAGAACTGCGAAGATTTGGAGTTTCTCAAGCGTTTCTTACCTCAAAACTGCCATATCTCGCGAACGGATTGACCAATCCGCAATGTTTCTGTCGCATCTGAAAGTAGAAACTCGCCCCATTACAACGGTATGAGTAGTTTTCCCTAGGCCGTTCTAGTTATTCGTTTCGAGCATCAGAACTGCGAAAGTTTGGAGTTTCTCAAGCGTTTCTTACCTCAAAACTGCCATATCTCGCGAACGGATTGACCAATCCGCAAAGTTTCTGTCGCATCTGAATGTAGAAACTCGCCCCATTACAACGGTATGAGTAGTTTTCCCCTAGGCCGTTCTAGTTATTCGTTTCGAGCATCAGAACTGCGAAAATTTTGAGTTTCTCAAGCGTTTCTTACATCAAAACTGCCATATCTCGCGAACGGATTGACCAATCCGCAAAGTTTCTGTCGCATCTGAATGCAGAAACTCGCCCCATTACAACGGTATGAGTAGTTTTCCCCTAGGCCGTTCTAGTTATTCGTTTCGAGCATCAGAACTGCGAAAATTTTGAGTTTCTCAAGCGTTTCTTACCTCAAAACTGCCATATCTCGCGAACGGATTGACCAATCCGCAAAGTTTCTGTTGCATCTGAAAGTAGAAACTGGCCCCATTACAACGGTATGAGTAGTTTTCCCCTAGGCCTTTCTAGTTATTCGTTTCGAGCATCAGAACTGCGAAGATTTGGAGTTTCTCAAGCGTTTCTTACCTCAAAACTGCCATATCTCGCGAACGGATTGACCAATCCGCAATGCTTCTGTTGCATCTGAGAGTAGAAATTCGCCCCATTACAACGGTATGAGTAGTTTTCCCCTAGGCCGTTCTAGTTATTCGTTTCGAGCATCAGAACTGCGAAAATTTGGAGTTTCTCAAGCGTTTCTTACCTCAAAACTGCCATATCTCGCGAACGGATTGACCAATCCGCAAAGTTTCTGTCGCATCTGAAAGTAGAAACTCGCCCCATTACAACGGTATGAGTAGTTTTCCCCTAGGCCGTTCTAGTTATTCGTTTCGAGCATCAGAACTGCGAAGATTTGGAGTTTCTCAAGCGTTTCTTACTTCAAAACTGCCATATCTCGCGAACGGATTGACCAATCCGCAATGTTTCTGTTGCATCTGAAAGTAGAAACTCGCCCCATTACAACGGTATGAGTAGTTTTCCCCTAGGCCGTTCTAGTTATTCGTTTCGAGCATCAGAACTGCGAAAGTTTGGAGTTTCTCAAGCGTTTCTTACCTCAAAACTGCCATATCTCGCGAACGGATTGACCAATCCGCAAAATTTCTCATGCATCTGAAAGTAGAAAATCGCCCCATTACAACGGTATGAGTAGTTTTCCCCTAGGCCGTTCTAGTTATTCGTTTCGAGCATCAGAACTGCGAAAGTTTGGAGTTTCTCAAGCGTTTCTTACCTCAAAACTGCCATATATCGCGAACGGATTGACCAATCCACAAAGTTTCTGTCGCATCTGAATGTAGAAACTCGCCCCATTACAACGGTATGAGTAGTTTTCCCCTAGGCCGTTCTAGTTATTCGTTTCGAGCATCAGAACTGCGAAAGTTTGGAGTTTCTCAAGCGTTTCTTACTTCAAAACTGCCATATCTCGCGAACGGATTGACCAATCCGCAATGTTTCTGTCGCATCTGAAAGTAGAAGCTCTCCCGATTACAACGGTATGAGTAGTTTTCCCCTAGGCCGTTCTGGTTATTCGTTTCGAGCATCAGAACTGCGAAGATATGGAGTTTCTCAAGCGTTTCTTACCTCAAAACTGCCATATCTCGCGAACGGGTTGACCAAACCGCAATGTTTCTGTTGCATCTGAAAGTAGAAACTCGCCCCATTACAACGGTATGAGTAGTTTTCCCCTAGGCCGTTCTAGTTATTCGTTTCGAGCATCAGAACTGCGAAAGTTTGGAGTTTCTCAAGCGTTTCTTACCTCAAAACTGCCATATCTCGCGAACGGATTGACCAATCCGCAAAATTTCTCATGCATCTGAAAGTAGAAACTCGCCCCATTACAACGGTATGAGTAGTTTTCCCCTAGGCCGTTCTAGTTATTCGTCTCCAGCATCAGAACTGCGAAGATTTGGAGTTTCTCAAGCGTTTCTTACCTCAAAACTGCCATATCTCGCGAACGGATTGACCAATCCGCAATGTTTCTGTCGCATCTGAAAGTAGAAACTCGCACCATTACAACGGTATGAGTAGTTTTCCCCTAGGCCGTTCTAGTTATTCGTATCGAGCATCAGAACTGCGAAAATTTGGAGTTTCTCAAGCGTTTCTTACCTCAAAACTGCCATATCTCGCGAACGGATTGACCAATCCGCAAAGTTTCTGTCGCATCTGAAAGTAGAAACTCGCCCCATTACAACGGTATGAGTAGTTTTCCCCTAGGCCGTTCTAGTTATTCGTTTCGAGCATCAGAACTGCGAAGATTTGGAGTTTCTCAAGCGTTTCTTACCTCAAAACTGCCATATCTCGCGAACGGATTGACCAATCCGCAATGTTTCTGTCGCATCTGAAAGTAGAAACTCGCCCCATTACAACGGTATGAGTAGTTTTCCCCTAGGCCGTTCTAGTTATTCGTTTCGAGCATCAGAACTGCGAAAGTTTGGAGTTTCTCAAGCGTTTCTTACCTCAAAACTGCCATATCTCGCGAACGGATTGACCAATCCGCAAAGTTTCTGTCGCATCTGAATGTAGAAACTCGCCCCATTACAACGGTATGAGTAGTTTTCCCCTAGGCCGTTCTAGTTATTCGTTTCGAGCATCAGAACTGCGAAAATTTTGAGTTTCTCAAGCGTTTCTTACCTCAAAACTGCCATATCTCGCGAACGGATTGACCAATCCGCAAAGTTTCTGTCGCATCTGAATGTAGAAACTCGCCCCATTACAACGGTATGAGTAGTTTTCCCCTAGGCCGTTCTAGTTATTCGTTTCGAGCATCAGAACTGCGAAAATTTTGAGTTTCTCAAGCGTTTCTTACCTCAAAACTGCCATATCTCGCGAACGGATTGACCAATCCGCAAAGTTTCTGTTGCATCTGAAAGTAGAAACTCGCCCCATTACAACGGTATGAGTAGTTTTCCCCTAGGCCTTTCTAGTTATTCGTTTCGAGCATCAGAACTGCGAAGATTTGGAGTTTCTCAAGCGTTTCTTACCTCAAAACTGCCATATCTCGCGAACGGATTGACCAATCCGCAAAGCTTCTGTTGCATCTGAGAGTAGAAATTCGCCCCATTACAACGGTATGAGTAGTTTTCCCCTAGGCCGTTCTAGTTATTCGTTTCGAGCATCAGAACTGCGAAAATTTGGAGTTTCTCTAGCGTTTCTTACCTCAAAACTGCCATATCTCGCGAACGGATTGACCAATCCGCAAAGTTTCTGTCGCATCTGAAAGTAGAAACTCGCCCCATTACAACGGTATGAGTAGTTTTCCCCTAGGCCGTTCTAGTTATTCGTTTCGAGCATCAGAACTGCGAAGATTTGGAGTTTCTCAAGCGTTTCTTACTTCAAAACTGCCATATCTCGCGAACGGATTGACCAATCCGCAAAGTTTCTGTTGCATCTGAAAGTAGAAACTCGCCCCATTACAACGGTATGAGTAGTTTTCCCCTAGGCCGTTCTAGTTATTCGTTTCGAGCATCAGAACTGCGAAAATTTGGAGTTTCTCAAGCGTTTGTTACATCAAAACTGCCATATCTCGCGAACGGATTGACCAATCCGCAAAGTTTCTGTTGCATCTGAAAGTAGAAACTCGCCCCATTACAACGGTATGAGTAGTTTTCCCCTAGGCCGTTCTAGTTATTCGTTTCGAGCATCAGAACTGCGAAAGTTTGGAGTTTCTCAAGCGTTTCTTACCTCAAAACTGCCATATCTCGCGAACGGATTGACCAATCCGCAAAATTTCTCATGCATCTGAAAGTAGAAACTCGCCCCATTACAACGGTATGAGTAGTTTTCCCCTAGGCCGTTCTAGTTATTCGTCTCGAGCATCAGAACTGCGAAGATTTGGAGTTTCTCAAGCGTTTCTTACCTCAAAACTGCCATATCTCGCGAACGGATTGACCAATCCGCAAAGCTTCTGTTGCATCTGAGAGTAGAAATTCGCCCCATTACAACGGTATGAGTAGTTTTCCCCTAGGCCGTTCTAGTTATTCGTTTCGAGCATCAGAACTGCGAAAATTTGGAGTTTCTCAAGCGTTTCTTACCTCAAAACTGCCATATCTCGCGAACGGATTGACCAATCCGCAAAGTTTCTGTCGCATCTGAAAGTAGAAACTCGCCCCATTACAACGGTATGAGTAGTTTTCCCCTAGGCCGTTCTAGTTATTCGTTTCGAGCATCAGAACTGCGAAGATTTGGAGTTTCTCAAGCGTTTCTTACTTCAAAACTGCCATATCTCGCGAACGGATTGACCAATCCGCAAAGTTTCTGTTGCATCTGAAAGTAGAAACTCGCCCCATTACAACGGTATGAGTAGTTTTCCCCTAGGCCGTTCTAGTTATTCGTTTCGAGCATCAGAACTGCGAAAATTTGGAGTTTCTCAAGCGTTTGTTACATCAAAACTGCCATATCTCGCGAACGGATTGACCAATCCGCAAAGTTTCTGTTGCATCTGAAAGTAGAAACTCGCCCCATTACAACGGTATGAGTAGTTTTCCCCTAGGCCGTTCTACTTATTCGTTTCGAGCATCAGAACTGCGAAAGTTTGGAGTTTCTCAAGCGTTTCTTACCTCAAAACTGCCATATCTCGCGAACGGATTGACCAATCCGCAAAATTTCTCATGCATCTGAAAGTAGAAACTCGCCCCATTACAACGGTATGAGTAGTTTTCCCCTAGGCCGTTCTAGTTATTCGTCTCGAGCATCAGAACTGCGAAGATTTGGAGTTTCTCAAGCGTTTCTTACCTCAAAACTGCCATATCTCGCGAACGGATTGACCAATCCGCAATGTTTCTGTCGCATCTGAAAGTAGAAACTCGCACCATTACAACGGTATGAGTAGTTTTCCCCTAGGCCGTTCTAGTTATTCGTATCGAGCATCAGAACTGCGAAAATTTGGAGTTTCTCAAGCGTTTCTTACCTCAAAACTGCCATATCTCGCGAACGGATTGACCAATCCGCAAAGTTTCTGTCGCATCTGAAAGTAGAAACTCGCCCCATTACAACGGTATGAGTAGTTTTCCCCTAGGCCGTTCTAGTTATTCGTTTCGAGCATCAGAACTGCGAAGATTTGGAGTTTCTCAAGCGTTTCTTACCTCAAAACTGCCATATCTCGCGAACGGATTGACCAATCCGCAATGTTTCTGTCGCATCTGAAAGCAGAAACTCGCCCCATTACAACGGTATGAGTAGTTTTCCCCTAGGCCGTTCTAGTTATTCGTTTCGAGCATCATAACTGCGAAAGTTTGGAGTTTCTCAAGCGTTTCTTACCTCAAAACTGCCATATCTCGCGAACGGATTGACCAATCCGCAAAGTTTCTGTCGCATCTGAATGTAGAAACTCGCCCCATTACAACGGTATGAGTAGTTTTCCCCTAGGCCGTTCTAGTTATTCGTTTCGAGCATCAGAACTGCGAAAATTTTGAGTTTCTCAAGCGTTTCTTACCTCAAAACTGCCATATCTCGCGAACGGATTGACCAATCCGCAAAGTTTCTGTCGCATCTGAATGTAGAAACTCGCCCCATTACAACGGTATGAGTAGTTTTCCCCTAGGCCGTTCTAGTTATTCGTTTCGAGCATCAGAACTGCGAAAATTTTGAGTTTCTCAAGCGTTTCTTACCTCAAAACTGCCATATCTCGCGAACGGATTGACCAATCCGCAAAGTTTCTGTTGCATCTGAAAGTAGAAACTCGCCCCATTACAACGGTATGAGTAGTCTTCCCCTAGGCCTTTCTAGTTATTCGTTTCGAGCATCAGAACTGCGAAGATTTGGAGTTTCTCAAGCGTTTCTTACCTCAAAACTGCCATATCTCGCGAACGGATTGACCAATCCGCAAAGTTTCTGTTGCATCTGAAAGTAGAAACTCGCCCCATTATAACGGTATGAGTAGTTTTCCCCTAGGCCGTTCTAGTTATTCGTTTCGAGCATCAGAACTGCGAAGATTTGGAGTTTCTCAAGCGTTTCTTACTTCAAAACTGCCATATCTCGCGAACGGATTGACCAATCCGCAAAGTTTCTGTTGCATCTGAAAGTAGAAACTCGCCCCATTACAACGGTATGAGTAGTTTTCCCCTAGGCCGTTCTAGTTATTCGTTTCGAGCATCAGAACTGCGAAAATTTGGAGTTTCTCAAGCGTTTGTTACATCAAAACTGCCATATCTCGCGAACGGATTGACCAATCCGCAAAGTTTCTGTTGCATCTGAAAGTAGAAACTCGCCCCATTACAACGGTATGAGTAGTTTTCCCCTAGGCCGTTCTAGTTATTCGTTTCGAGCATCAGAACTGCGAAAGTTTGGAGTTTCTCAAGCGTTTCTTACCTCAAAACTGCCATATCTCGCGAACGGATTGACCAATCCGCAAAATTTCTCATGCATCTGAAAGTAGAAACTCGCCCCATTACAACGGTATGAGTAGTTTTCCCCTAGGCCGTTCTAGTTATTCGTCTCGAGCATCAGAACTGCGAAGATTTGGAGTTTCTCAAGCGTTTCTTACCTCAAAACTGCCATATCTCGCGAACGGATTGACCAATCCGCAAAGCTTCTGTTGCATCTGAGAGTAGAAATTCGCCCCATTACAACGGTATGAGTAGTTTTCCCCTAGGCCGTTCTAGTTATTCGTTTCGAGCATCAGAACTGCGAAAATTTGGAGTTTCTCAAGCGTTTCTTACCTCAAAACTGCCATATCTCGCGAACGGATTGACCAATCCGCAAAGTTTCTGTCGCATCTGAAAGTAGAAACTCGCCCCATTACAACGGTATGAGTAGTTTTCCCCTAGGCCGTTCTAGTTATTCGTTTCGAGCATCAGAACTGCGAAGATTTGGAGTTTCTCAAGCGTTTCTTACTTCAAAACTGCCATATCTCGCGAACGGATTGACCAATCCGCAAAGTTTCTGTTGCATCTGAAAGTAGAAACTCGCCCCATTACAACGGTATGAGTAGTTTTCCCCTAGGCCGTTCTAGTTATTCGTTTCGAGCATCAGAACTGCGAAAATTTGGAGTTTCTCAAGCGTTTGTTACATCAAAACTGCCATATCTCGCGAACGGATTGACCAATCCGCAAAGTTTCTGTTGCATCTGAAAGTAGAAACTCGCCCCATTACAACGGTATGAGTAGTTTTCCCCTAGGCCGTTCTACTTATTCGTTTCGAGCATCAGAACTGCGAAAGTTTGGAGTTTCTCAAGCGTTTCTTACCTCAAAACTGCCATATCTCGCGAACGGATTGACCAATCCGCAAAATTTCTCATGCATCTGAAAGTAGAAACTCGCCCCATTACAACGGTATGAGTAGTTTTCCCCTAGGCCGTTCTAGTTATTCGTCTCGAGCATCAGAACTGCAAAGATTTGGAGTTTCTCAAGCGTTTCTTACCTCAAAACTGCCATATCTCGCGAACGGATTGACCAATCCGCAATGTTTCTGTCGCATCTGAAAGTAGAAACTCGCACCATTACAACGGTATGAGTAGTTTTCCCCTAGGCCGTTCTAGTTATTCGTATCGAGCATCAGAACTGCGAAAATTTGGAGTTTCTCAAGCGTTTCTTACCTCAAAACTGCCATATCTCGCGAACGGATTGACCAATCCGCAAAGTTTCTGTCGCATCTGAAAGTAGAAACTCGCCCCATTACAACGGTATGAGTAGTTTTCCCCTAGGCCGTTCTAGTTATTCGTTTCGAGCATCAGAACTGCGAAGATTTGGAGTTTCTCAAGCGTTTCTTACCTCAAAACTGCCATATCTCGCGAACGGATTGACCAATCCGCAATGTTTCTGTCGCATCTGAAAGCAGAAACTCGCCCCATTACAACGGTATGAGTAGTTTTCCCCTAGGCCGTTCTAGTTATTCGTTTCGAGCATCATAACTGCGAAAGTTTGGAGTTTCTCAAGCGTTTCTTACCTCAAAACTGCCATATCTCGCGAACGGATTGACCAATCCGCAAAGTTTCTGTCGCATCTGAATGTAGAAACTCGCCCCATTACAACGGTATGAGTAGTTTTCCCCTAGGCCGTTCTAGTTATTCGTTTCGAGCATCAGAACTGCGAAAATTTTGAGTTTCTCAAGCGTTTCTTACCTCAAAACTGCCATATCTCGCGAACGGATTGACCAATCCGCAAAGTTTCTGTCGCATCTGAATGTAGAAACTCGCCCCATTACAACGGTATGAGTAGTTTTCCCCTAGGCCGTTCTAGTTATTCGTTTCGAGCATCAGAACTGCGAAAATTTTGAGTTTCTCAAGCGTTTCTTACCTCAAAACTGCCATATCTCGCGAACGGATTGACCAATCCGCAAAGTTTCTGTTGCATCTGAAAGTAGAAACTCACCCCATTACAACGGTATGAGTAGTTTTCCCCTAGGCCGTTCTAGTTATTCGTTTCGAGCATCAGAACTGCGAAAGTTTGGTGTTTCTCAAGCGTTTCTTACCTCAAAACTGCCATATCTCGCGAACGGATTGACCAATCCGCAAAGTTTCTGTTGCATCTGAAAGTAGAAACTCGCCACATTACAACGGTATGAGTAGTTTTCCCCTAGGCCGTTCTAGTTATTCGTTTCGAGCATCAGAACTGCGAAAATTTGGAGTTTCTCAAGCGTTTCTTACCTCAAAACTGCCATATCTCGCGAACGGATTGACCAATCCGCAAAGTTTCTGTTGCATCTGAGAGTAGAAACTCGCCCCATTACAGCGGTATGAGTAGTTTTCCCCTAGGCCGTTCTAGTTATTCGTTTCGAGCATCAGAACTGCGAAACTTTGGAGTTTCTCAAGCGTTTGTTACATCAAAACTGCCATATCTCGCGAACGGATTGACCAATCCGCAAAGTTTCTGTTGCATCTGAAAGTAGAAACTCACCCCATTACAACGGTATGAGTAGTTTTCCCCTAGGCCGTTCTAGTTATTCGTTTCGAGCATCAGAACTGCGAAAGTTTGGTGTTTCTCAAGCGTTTCTTACCTCAAAACTGCCATATCTCGCGAACGGATTGACCAATCCGCAAAATTTCTCATGCATCTGAAAGTAGAAACTCGCCCCATTACAACGGTATGAGTAGTTTTCCCCTAGGCCGTTCTAGTTATTCGTTTCGAGCATCAGAACTGCCAAAATTTGGAGTTTCTCAAGCGTTTCTTACCTCAAAACTGCCATATCTCGCGAACGGATTGACCAATCCGCAATGTTTCTGTCGCATCTGAAAGTAGAAGCTCTCCCGATTACAACGGTATGAGTAGTTTTCCCCTAGGCCGTTCTGGTTATTCGTTTCGAGCATCAGAACTGCGAAGATATGGAGTTTCTCAAGCGTTTCTTACCTCAAAACTGCCATATCTCGCGAACGGATTGACCAATCCGCAAAGTTTCTGTTGCATCTGAAAGTAGAAACTCGCCCCATTACAACGGTATGAGTAGTTTTCCCCTAGGCCGTTCTAGTTATTCGTTTCGAGCATCAGAACTGCGAAAGTTTGGAGTTTCTCAAGCGTTTCTTACCTCAAAACTGCCATATCTCGCGAACGGATTGACCAATCCGCAAAATTTCTCATGCATCTGAAAGTAGAAACTCGCCCCATTACAACGGTATGAGTAGTTTTCCCCTAGGCCGTTCTAGTTATTCGTTTCGAGCATCAGAACTGCCAAAATTTGGAGTTTCTCAAGCGTTTCTTACCTCAAAACTGCCATATCTCGCGAACGGATTGACCAATCCGCAATGTTTCTGTCGCATCTGAAAGTAGAAGCTCTCCCGATTACAACGGTATGAGTAGTTTTCCCCTAGGCCGTTCTGGTTATTCGTTTCGAGCATCAGAACTGCGAAGATATGGAGTTTCTCAAGCGTTTCTTACCTCAAAACTGCCATATCTCGCGAACGGATTGACCAATCCGCAAAGTTTCTGTTGCATCTGAAAGTAGAAACTCGCCCCATTACAACGGTATGAGTAGTTTTCCCCTAGGCCGTTCTAGTTATTCGTTTCGAGCATCAGAACTGCGAAAGTTTGGAGTTTCTCAAGCGTTTCTTACCTCAAAACTGCCATATCTCGCGAACGGATTGACCAATCCGCAAAATTTCTCATGCATCTGAAAGTAGAAACTCGGCCCATTACAACGGTATGAGTAGTTTTCCCCTAGGCCGTTCTAGTTATTCGTTTCGAGCATCAGAACTGCGAAGATTTGGAGTTTCTCAAGCGTTTCTTACCTCAAAACTGCCATATCTCGCGAACGGATTGACCAATCCGCAATGTTTCTGTCGCATCTGAAAGTAGAAACTCGCACCATTTCAACGGTATGAGTAGTTTTCCCCTAGGCCGTTCTAGTTATTCGTATCGAGCATCAGAACTGCGAAAATTTGGAGTTTCTCAAGCGTTTCTTACCTCAAAACTGCCATATCTCGCGAACGGATTGACCAATCCGCAAAGTTTCTGTCGCATCTGAAAGTAGAAACTCGCCCCATTACAACGGTATGAGTAGTTTTCCCCTAGGCCGTTCTAGTTATTCGTTTCGAGCATCAGAACTGCGAAAGTTTGGAGTTTCTCAAGCGTTTCTTACCTCAAAACTGCCATATCTCGCGAACGGATTGACCAATCCGCAAAGTTTCTGTTGCATCTGAAAGTAGAAACTCGCCCCATTACAACGGTATGAGTAGTTTTCCCCTAGGCCGTTCTAGTTATTCGTTTCGAGCATCAGAACTGCGAAAATTTTGAGTTTCTCAAGCGTTTCTTACCTCAAAACTGCCATATCTCGCGAACGGATTGACCAATCCGCAAAGTTTCTGTCGCATCTGAATGTAGAAACTCGCGTCATTACAACGGTATGAGTAGTTTTCCCCTAGGCCGTTCTAGTTATTCGTTTCGAGCATCAGAACTGCGAAAATTTGGAGTTTCTCAAGCGTTTCTTACCTCAAAACTGCCATATCTCGCGAACGGATTGACCAATCCGCAAAGTTTCTGTTGCATCTGAAAGTAGAAACTCGCCCCATTACAACGGTATGAGTAGTTTTCCCCTAGGCCGTTCTAGTTATTCGTTTCGAGCATCAGAACTGCGAAAATTTGGAGTTTCTCAAGCGTTTGTTACATCAAAACTGCCATATCTCGCGAACGGATTGACCAATCCGCAAAATTTCTGTTGCATCTGAAAGTAGAAACTCACCCCATTACAACGGTATGAGTAGTTTTCCCCTAGGCCGTTCTAGTTATTCGTTTCGAGCATCAGAACTGCGAAGATATGGAGTTTCTCAAGCGTTTCTTACCTCGAAACTGCCATATCTCGCGAACGGATTGACCAATTCGCAAAATTTCTCATGCATCTGAAAGTAGAAACTCGCCCCATTACAACGGTATGAGTAGTTTTCCCCTAGGCCGTTCTAGTTATTCGTTTGGAGCATCAGAACTGCGAAGATTTGGAGTTTCTCAAGCGTTTCTTACCTCAAAACTGCCATATCTCGCGAACGGATTGACCAATCCGCAATGTTTCTGTCGCATCTGAAAGTAGAAACTCGCACCATTACAACGGTATGAGTAGTTTTCCCCTAGGCCGTTCTAGTTATTCGTATCGAGCATCAGAACTGCGAAAATTTGGAGTTTCTCAAGCGTTTCTTACCTCAAAACTGCCATATCTCGCGAACGGATTGACCAATCCGCAAAGTTTCTGTCGCATCTGAAAGTAGAAACTCGCCCCATTACAACGGTATGAGTAGTTTTCCCCTAGGCCGTTCTAGTTATTCGTTTCGAGCATCAGAACTGCGAAAATTTGGAGTTTCTCAAGCGTTTGTTACATCAAAACTGCCATATCTCGCGAACGGATTGACCAATCCGCAAAGTTTCTGTTGCATCTAAAAGTAGAAACTCACCCCATTACAACGGTATGAGTAGTTTTTCCCTAGGCCGTTCTAGTTATTCGTTTCGCGCATCAGAACTGCGAAAGTTTGGAGTTTCTCAAGCGTTTCTTACCTCAAAACTGCCATATCTCGCGAACGGATTGACCAATCCGCAAAATTTCTCATGCATCTGAAAGTAGAAACTCGCCCCATTACAACGGTATGAGTAGTTTTCCCCTAGGCCGTTCTAGTTATTCGTTTTGAGCATCAGAACTGCGAAAATTTGTAGTTTCTCAAGCGTTTCTTACCTCAAAACTGCCATATCTCGCGAACGGATTGACCAATCCGCAATGTTTCTGTCGCATCTGAAAGTAGAAGCTCTCCCGATTACAACGGTATGAGTAGTTTTCCCCTAGGCCGTTCTGGTTATTCGTTTCGAGCATCAGAACTGCGAAGATATGGAGTTTCTCAAGCGTTTCTTACCTCAAAACTGCCATATCTCGCGAACGGATTGACCAATCCGCAAAGTTTCTGTTGCATCTGAAAGTAGAAACTCGCCCCATTACAACGGTATGAGTAGTTTTCCCCTAGGCCTTTCTAGTTATTCGTTTCGAGCATCAGAACTGCGAAGATTTGGAGTTTCTCAAGCGTTTCTTACCTCAAAACTGCCATATCTCGCGAACGGATTGACCAATCCGCAAAGCTTCTGTTGCATCTGAGAGTAGAAATTCGCCCCATTACAACGGTATGAGTAGTTTTCCCCTAGGCCGTTCTAGTTATTCGTTTCGAGCATCAGAACTGCGAAAATTTGGAGTTTCTCAAGCGTTTCTTACCTCAAAACTGCCATATCTCGCGAACGGATTGACCAATCCGCAAAGTTTCTGTCGCATCTGAAAGTAGAAACTCGCCCCATTACAACGGTATGAGTAGTTTTCCCCTAGGCCGTTCTAGTTATTCGTTTCGAGCATCAGAACTGCGAAGATTTGGAGTTTCTCAAGCGTTTCTTACTTCAAAACTGCCATATCTCGCGAACGGATTGACCAATCCGCAAAGTTTCTGTTGCATCTGAAAGTAGAAACTCGCCCCATTACAACGGTATGAGTAGTTTTCCCCTAGGCCGTTCTAGTTATTCGTTTCGAGCATCAGAACTGCGAAAGTTTGGAGTTTCTCAAGCGTTTCTTACCTCAAAACTGCCATATCTCGCGAACGGATTGACCAATCCGCAAAATTTCTCATGCATCTGAAAGTAGAAACTCGCCCCATTACAACGGTATGAGTAGTTTTCCCCTAGGCCGTTCTAGTTATTCGTTTCGAGCATCAGAACTGCCAAAATTTGGAGTTTCTCAAGCGTTTCTTACCTCAAAACTGCCATATCTCGCGAACGGATTGACCAATCCGCAATGTTTCTGTCGCATCTGAAAGTAGAAGCTCTCCCGATTACAACGGTATGAGTAGTTTTCCCCTAGGCCG
This sequence comes from Ptiloglossa arizonensis, assembly GCF_051014685.1. NCBI lineage: Eukaryota > Metazoa > Arthropoda > Insecta > Hymenoptera > Colletidae > Ptiloglossa > Ptiloglossa arizonensis. The sequence goes on along the minus strand of NW_027478448.1, from coordinate 1,492,576 downwards.
TTCTGGTTATTCGTTTCGAGCATCAGAACTGCGAAGATATGGAGTTTCTCAAGCGTTTCTTACCTCAAAACTGCCATATCTCGCGAACGGATTGACCAATCCGCAAAGTTTCTGTTGCATCTGAAAGTAGAAACTCGCCCCATTACAACGGTATGAGTAGTTTTCCCCTAGGCCGTTCTAGTTATTCGTTTCGAGCATCAGAACTGCGAAAGTTTGGAGTTTCTCAAGCGTTTCTTACCTCAAAACTGCCATATCTCGCGAACGGATTGACCAATCCGCAAAATTTCTCATGCATCTGAAAGTAGAAACTCGGCCCATTACAACGGTATGAGTAGTTTTCCCCTAGGCCGTTCTAGTTATTCGTTTCGAGCATCAGAACTGCGAAGATTTGGAGTTTCTCAAGCGTTTCTTACCTCAAAACTGCCATATCTCGCGAACGGATTGACCAATCCGCAATGTTTCTGTCGCATCTGAAAGTAGAAACTCGCACCATTACAACGGTATGAGTAGTTTTCCCCTAGGCCGTTCTAGTTATTCGTATCGAGCATCAGAACTGCGAAAATTTGGAGTTTCTCAAGCGTTTCTTACCTCAAAACTGCCATATCTCGCGAACGGATTGACCAATCCGCAAAGTTTCTGTCGCATCTGAAAGTAGAAACTCGCCCCATTACAACGGTATGAGTAGTTTTCCCCTAGGCCGTTCTAGTTATTCGTTTCGAGCATCAGAACTGCGAAAGTTTGGAGTTTCTCAAGCGTTTCTTACCTCAAAACTGCCATATCTCGCGAACGGATTGACCAATCCGCAAAGTTTCTGTCGCATCTGGATGTAGAAACTCGCCCCATTACAACGGTATGAGTAGTTTTCCCCTAGGCCGTTCTAGTTATTCGTTTCGAGCATCAGAACTGCGAAAATTTTGAGTTTCTCAAGCGTTTCTTACCTCAAAACTGCCATATCTCGCGAACGGATTGACCAATCCGCAAAATTTCTGTTGCATCTGAAAGTAGAAACTCACCCCATTACAACGGTATGAGTAGTTTTCCCCTAGGCCGTTCTAGTTATTCGTTTCGAGCATCAGAACTGCGAAGATATGGAGTTTCTCAAGCGTTTCTTACCTCAAAACTGCCATATCTCGCGAACGGATTGACCAATTCGCAAAATTTCTCATGCATCTGAAAGTAGAAACTCGCCCCATTACAACGGTATGAGTAGTTTTCCCCTAGGCCGTTCTAGTTATTCGTTTGGAGCATCAGAACTGCGAAGATTTGGAGTTTCTCAAGCGTTTCTTACCTCAAAACTGCCATATCTCGCGAACGGATTGACCAATCCGCAATGTTTCTGTCGCATCTGAAAGTAGAAACTCGCACCATTACAACGGTATGAGTAGTTTTCCCCTAGGCCGTTCTAGTTATTCGTATCGAGCATCAGAACTGCGAAAATTTGGAGTTTCTCAAGCGTTTCTTACCTCAAAACTGCCATATCTCGCGAACGGATTGACCAATCCGCAAAGTTTCTGTCGCATCTGAAAGTAGAAACTCGCCCCATTACAACGGTATGAGTAGTTTTCCCCTAGGCCGTTCTAGTTATTCGTTTCGAGCATCAGAACTGCGAAGATTTGGAGTTTCTCAAGCGTTTCTTACCTCAAAACTGCCATATCTCGCGAACGGATTGACCAATCCGCAAAGTTTCTGTTGCATCTGAAAGTAGAAACTCGCCCCATTACAACGGTATGAGTAGTTTTCCCCTAGGCCGTTCTAGTTATTCGTTTCGAGCATCAGAACTGCGAAAATTTGGAGTTTCTCAAGCGTTTGTTACATCAAAACTGCCATATCTCGCGAACGGATTGACCAATCCGCAAAGTTTCTGTTGCATCTAAAAGTAGAAACTCACCCCATTACAACGGTATGAGTAGTTTTTCCCTAGGTCGTTCTAGTTATTCGTTTCGCGCATCAGAACTGCGAAAGTTTGGAGTTTCTCAAGCGTTTCTTACCTCAAAACTGCCATATCTCGCGAACGGATTGACCAATCCGCAAAATTTCTCATGCATCTGAAAGTAGAAACTCGCCCCATTACAACGGTATGAGTAGTTTTCCCCTAGGCCGTTCTAGTTATTCGTTTCGAGCATCAGAACTGCGAAAATTTGGAGTTTCTCAAGCGTTTCTTACCTCAAAACTGCCATATCTCGCGAACGGATTGACCAATCCGCAAAGTTTCTGTCGCATCTGAAAGTAGAAACTCGCCCCATTACAACGGTATGAGTAGTTTTCCCCTAGGCCGTTCTAGTTATTCGTTTCGAGCATCAGAACTGCGAAGATTTGGAGTTTCTCAAGCGTTTCTTACTTCAAAACTGCCATATCTCGCGAACGGATTGACCAATCCGCAAAGTTTCTGTTGCATCTGAAAGTAGAAACTCGCCCCATTACAACGGTATGAGTAGTTTTCCCCTAGGCCGTTCTAGTTATTCGTTTCGAGCATCAGAACTGCGAAAATTTGGAGTTTCTCAAGCGTTTGTTACATCAAAACTGCCATATCTCGCGAACGGATTGACCAATCCGCAAAGTTTCTGTTGCATCTGAAAGTAGAAACTCACCCCATTACAACGGTATGAGTAGTTTTCCCCTAGGCCGTTCTAGTTATTCTTTTCGAGCATCAGAACTGCGAAAGTTTGGTGTTTCTCAAGCGTTTCTTACCTCAAAACTGCCATATCTCGCGAACGGATTGACCAATCCGCAAAATTTCTCATGCATCTGAAAGTAGAAACTCGCCCCATTACAACGGTATGAGTAGTTTTCCCCTAGGCCGTTCTAGTTATTCGTTTCGAGCATCAGAACTGCGAAAATTTGGAGTTTCTCAAGCGTTTCTTACCTCAAAACTGCCATATCTCGCGAACGGATTGACCAATCCGCAATGTTTCTGTCGCATCTGAAAGTAGAAGCTCTCCCGATTACAGCGGTATGAGTAGTTTTCCCCTAGGCCGTTCTGGTTATTCGTTTCGAGCATCAGAACTGCGAAGATATGGAGTTTCTCAAGCGTTTCTTACCTCAAAACTGCCATATCTCGCGAACGGATTGACCAATCCGCAAAGTTTCTGTTGCATCTGAAAGTAGAAACTCGCCCCATTACAACGGTATGAGTAGTTTTCCCCTAGGCCGTTCTAGTTATTCGTTTCGAGCATCAGAACTGCGAAAGTTTGGAGTTTCTCAAGCGTTTCTTACCTCAAAACTGCCATATCTCGCGAACGGATTGACCAATTCGCAAAATTTCTCATGCATCTGAAAGTAGAAACTCGCCCCATTACAACGGTATGAGTAGTTTTCCGCTAGGCCGTTCTAGTTATTCGTTTCGAGCATCAGAACTGCGAAGATTTGGAGTTTCTCAAGCGTTTCTTACCTCAAAACTGCCATATCTCGCGAACGGATTGACCAATCCGCAATGTTTCTGTCGCATCTGAAAGTAGAAACTCGCACCATTACAACGGTATGAGTAGTTTTCCCCTAGGCCGTTCTAGTTATTCGTTTCGAGCATCAGAACTGCGAAAGTTTGGAGTTTCTCAAGCGTTTCTTACCTCAAAACTGCCATATCTCGCGAACGGATTGACCAATCCGCAAAATTTCTCATGCATCTGAAAGTAGAAACTCGCCCCATTACAACGGTATGAGTAGTTTTCCCCTAGGCCGTTCTAGTTATTCGTTTCGAGCATCAGAACTGCGAAGATTTGGAGTTTCTCAAGAGTTTCTTACCTCAAAACTGCCATATCTCGCGAACGGATTGACCAATCCGCAATGTTTCTGTCGCATCTGAAAGTAGAAACTCACCCCATTACAACGGTATGAGTAGTTTTCCCCTAGGCCGTTCTGGTTATTCGTTTCGAGCATCAGAACTGCGAAGATATGGAGTTTCTCAAGCGTTTCTTACCTCAAAACTGCCATATCTCGCGAACGGATTGACCAATCCGCAAAATTTCTGTCGCATCTGAAAGTAGAAACTCGCCCCATTACAACGGTATGAGTAGTTTTCCCCTAGGCCGTTCTAGTTATTCGTTTCGAGCATCAGAACTGCGAAGATTTGGAGTTTCTCAAGCGTTTCTTACCTCAAAACTGCCATATCTCGCGAACGGATTGACCAATCCGCAATGTTTCTGTCGCATCTGAAAGTAGAAACTCGCCCCATTACAACGGTATGAGTAGTTGTCCCCTAGGCCGTTCTAGTTATTCGTTTCGAGCATCAGAACTGCGAAAATTTGGAGTTTCTCAAGAGTTTCTTACATCAAAACTGCCATATCTCGCGAACGGATTGACCAATACGCAAAGTTTCTGTTGCATCTGAAAGTAGAAACTCACCCCATTACAACGGTACGAGTAGTTTTCCCCTAGGCCGTTCTAGTTATTCGTTTCGAGCATCAGAACTGCGAAAATTTGGAGTTTCTCAAGCGTTTCTTACCTCAAAACTGCCATATCTCGCGAACGGATTGACCAATCCGCAAAGTTTCTGTTGCATCTGAAAGTAGAAACTCGCCCCATTACAACGGTATGAGTAGTTTTCCCCTAGGCCGTTCTAGTTATTCGTTTCGAGCATCAGAACTGCGAAAATTTTGAGTTTCTCAAGCGTTTCTTACCTCAAAACTGCCATATCTCGCGAACGGATTGACCAATCCGCAAAATTTCTCTTGCACCTGAAAGTAGAAACTCGCCACATTACAACGGTATGAGTAGTCTTCCCCTAGGGCGTTCTAGATATTCGTTTCGAGCATCAGAACTGCGAAGATTTGGAGTTTCTCAAGCGTTTCTTACCTCAAAACTGCCATATCTCGCGAACGGATTAACCAATCCGCAAAATTTCTCTTGCATCTGAAAGTAGAAACTCACCCCATTACTACGGTATGAGTAGTTTTCCCCTAGGGCGTTCTAGTTATTCGTTTCGAACATCAGAACTGCGCAAATTTGGAGTTTCTCAAGCGTTTGTTACATCAAAACTGCCATATCTCGCGAACGGATTGACCAATCCGCAAAGTTTCTGTTGCATCTGAAATTAGAAACTCACCCCATTACAACGGTATGAGTAGTTTTCCCCTAGGCCGTTCTAGTTATTCGTTTCGAGCATCACAACTGCGAAAGTTTGGAGTTTCTCAAGCGTTTCTTACCTCAAAACTGCCATATCTCGCGAACGGATTGACCAATCCGCAAAATTTCTCATGCATCTGAAAGTAGAAACTCGCCCCATTACAACGGTATGAGTAGTTTTCCCCTAGGCCGTTCTAGTTATTCGTTTCGAGCATCAGAACTGCGAAAATTTGGAGTTTCTCAAGCGTTCTTACCTCAAAACTGCCATATCTCGCGAACGGATTGACCAATCCGCAATGTTTCTGTCGCATCTGAAAGTAGATAGCTCTCCCGATCTACAACGGTATGATAGTTTTCACCCCTAGGCCGTTCTGGTTGTTCGTTTCGAGCATCAGAACTGCGAAGATATAGGAGTTTCTCAAGCGTTTCTTACCTCAAAACTGCCATATCTCGCGAACGGATTGACCAATCCGCAAAGTTTCTGTTGCATCTGAAAGTTGAAGCTCTCCCGATTACAACGGTATGAGTAGTTTTCCCCTAGGCCGTTACTGGTTATTCGTTTCGAGCATCAGAACTGCGAAGATATGGAGTTTTCTCAAGCGTTCTTACCTCAAACTGCCATATCTCGCGACACGGATTGACCAATCCGCCAAAGTTTCTGTCCGCATCTGAAAGTAGAAACTCGCCCCACTTACAAACGGTATGAGTAGTCTTCCCCTAGGGCCGTTCTAATTATTCGTTTCGAGCATCAGAACTGCGAAAATTTCGGAGTTTCTCAAGCGTTTCTTACCCTCAAAACTGCCATATCTCGCGAACGGATTGACCCATCCGCAAAGTTCTGTTGCATCTGAAAGTATGAAACTCGCCCCATTACAACGGTATGAGTAGTTTTCCCCTACGGGCCGTTCTAGTTATTCGTTCGAGCATCAGAACTGCGAAAGTTGGAGTTTCTCAAGCGTTTCTTACCTCAAAACTGCCCATATCTCGCGAACGGATTGACCAATCCGCAAAATTTCTCATGCATCTGAAAGTAGAAACTCGCCCCATTACAACGTATGAGTAGTTTTCCCCTAGGCCGTTCTAGTTATTCGTTTCGAGCATCAGAACTGCGAAGATTGGAGTTTCTCAAGCGTTTCTTACCTCAAAACTGCCATATCTCGCGAACGGATTGACCAATATCCGCAAAGTTTCTGTCGCATCTGAAGTAGAAACTCGCCCATTACAACGGTATGAGTAGTTTTCCCCCTAGGCCGTTCTAGTTATTCGTTTCGAGCATCAGAACTGCGAAAATTTTGAGTTTCTCAAGCGTTTCTTACCTCAAAACTGCCATATCTCGCGAACAGATTGACCAATCCGCAATGTTTCTGTCGCATCTGAAAGTAGAAGCTTTCCCGATTACAACTGGTATGAGTAGTTTTCCCCTAGGCCGTTCTAGTTATTCGTTTCGAGCATCAGAACTGCGAAAGTTTGGAGTTTCTCAAGCGTTTCTTACCTCAAAACTGCCATATCTCGCGAAACGGATTGACCAATCCGCAAAATTTCTCATGCATCTGAAAGTAGAAACTCGCCCCATTACAACGGTATGAGTAGTTTTCCCTAGGCCGTTCTAGTTTATTCGTTTCGAGCATCAGAACTGCGAAGATTTGAGTTTCTCAAGCGTTTCTTACCTCAAAACTGCCATATCTCGCGAACGGATTGACCAATCCGCAAGGTTTCTGTCGCATCTGAAGTAGGAACTCACCCCCATTACAACGGTATGAGTAGTTTTCCCCTAGGCCGTTCTGGTTATTCGTTTCGAGCATCAGAACTGCGAAGATATGGAGTTTCTCAAGCGTTTCTTACCTCAAAACTGCCATATCTCGCGAACGGATTGACCAATCCGCAAAGTTTCTGTCGCATCTGAAAGTAGAAACTCGCCCCCATTACAACGGTATGAGTAGTTTTCCCCTAGGCCGTTCTAGTTATTCGTTTCGAGCATCAGAACTGCGAAGATTTGGAGTTTCTCAAGCGTTTCTACCTCAAAACTTGCCATATCTCGCGAACGGATTGACCAATCCGCAAAATTTCTCTTGCATCTGAAAGTAGAAACTCGCCCCCATTACAACGGTATGAGCAGTTTTCCCCTAGGCCGTTCTAGTTATTCGTTTCGAGCATCAGAACTGCGAAAATTTGGAGTTTCTCAAGCGTTTCTTTACCTCAAAACTGCCATATCTCGCGAACAGGATTGACCAATCCGCAAAGTTTCTGTTGCATCTGAAAGTAGAAACTCGCCCCATTACAACGGTAATGAGTAGTTTTCCCCTAGGCCGTTCTAGTTATTCGTTTCGAGCATCAGAACTGCGAAAGTTTGGAGTTTCTCAAGCGTTTCTTACCTCAAAACTGCCATATCTCGCGAACGGATTGACCAATCCGCAAAATTCTCATGCATCTGAAAGTAGAAGCTCTCCCGATTACAACGGTATGAGTAGTTTTCCCCTAGGCCGTTCTGGTTATTCGTTTCGAGCATCAGAACTGCGAAAATTTTGAGTTCTCAAGCGTTTCTTACTTCAAAACTGCCAATTCTCGCGAACGGATTGACCAATCCGCAACTGAAAGTAGAAACTCGCCCCATTACAACGGTATGAGTAGTTTTCCCCTAGGCCGTTCTATTTATTCGTTTCGAGCATCAGAACTGCGAAAATTTTGAGTTTCTCAAGCGTTTCTTACTTCAAAACTGCCATATCTCGCGAACGGATTGACCAATCCGCAAAATTTCTCTTGCATCTGAAAGTAGAAACTCGCCCCATTACAACGGTATGAGTAGTTTTCCCCTAGGGCGTTCTAGTTATTCGTTTCGAGCATCAGAACTGCGAAGATTTGGAGTTTCTCAAGCGTTTCTTACCTCAAAACTGCCATATCTCGCGAACGGATTGACCAATCCGCAAAATTTCTCTTGCATCTGAAAGTAGAAACTCGCCCCATTACAACGGTATGAGTAGTTTTCCCCTAGGGCGTTCTAGTTATTCGTTTCGAGCATCAGAACTGCGAAGATTTGGAGTTTCTCAAGCGTTTCTTACCTCAAAACTGCCATATCTCGCGAACGGATTGACCAATCCGCAAAGTTTCTGTCGCATCTGAAAGTAGAAACTCGCCCCATTACAACGGTATGAGTAGTTTTCCCCTAGGCCGTTCTAGTTATTCGTTTCGAGCATCAGAACTGCGAAAATTTTGAGTTTCTCAAGCGTTTCTTACCTCAAAACTGCCATATCTCGCGAACGGATTGACCAATCCCCAAAATTTCTCTTGCATCTGAAAGTAGAAACTCGCCCCATTACAACGGTATGAGTAGTTTTCCCCTAGGCCGTTCTAGTTATTCGTTTCGAGCATCAGAACTGCGAAAATTTTGAGTTTCTCAAGCGTTTCTTACCTCAAAACTGCCATATCTCGCGAACGGATTGACCAATCCGCAAAGTTTCTGTTGCATCTGAAAGTAGAAACTCGCCCCATTACAACGGTATGAGTAGTTTTCCCCTAGGCCGTTCTAGTTATTCGTTTCGAGCATCAGAACTGCGAAGATTTGGAGTTTCTCAAGCGTTTCTTACCTCAAAACTGCCATATCTCGCGAACGGATTGACCAATCCGCAAAGTTTCTGTCGCATCTGAAAGTAGAAACTCGCCCCATTACAACGGTATGAGTAGTTTTCCCCTAGGCCGTTCTATTTATTCGTTTCGAGCATCAGAACTGCGAAAATTTTGAGTTTCTCAAGCGTTTCTTACTTCAAAACTGCCATATCTCGCGAACGGATTGACCAATCCGCAAAATTTCTCTTGCATCTGAAAGTAGAAACTCGCCCCATTACAACGGTATGAGTAGTTTTCCCCTAGGGCGTTCTAGTTATTCGTTTCGAGCATCAGAACTGCGAAGATTTGGAGTTTCTCAAGCGTTTCTTACCTCAAAACTGCCATATCTCGCGAACGGATTGACCAATCCGCAAAGTTTCTGTTGCATCTGAAAGTAGAAACTTGCCCCATTACAACGGTATGAGTAGTTTTCCCCTAGGCCGTTCTAGATATTCGTTTCGAGCATCAGAACTGCGAAAGTTTGGAGTTTCTCAAGCGTTTCTTGCCTCAAAACTGCCATATCTCGCGAACGGATTGACCAATCCGCAAAATTTCTCATGCATCTGAAAGTAGAAACTCGCCCCATTACAACGGTATGAGTAGTTTTCCCCTAGGCCGTTCTAGTTATTCGTTTCGAGCATCAGAACTGCGAAGATTTGGAGTTTCTCAAGCGTTTCTTACGTCAAAACTGCCATATCTCGCGAACGGATTGACCAATCCGCAAAGTTTCTGTCGCATCTGAAAGTAGAAACTCGCCCCATTACAACGGTATGAGTAGTTTTCCCCTAGGCCGTTCTAGTTATTCGTTTCGAGCATCAGAACTGCGAAAATTTTGAGTTTCTCAAGCGTTTCTTACCTCAAAACTGCCATATCTCGCGAACGGATTGACCAATCCGCAAAATTTCTCTTGCATCTGAAAGTAGAATCTCGCCCCATTGCAACGGTATGAGTAGTTTTCCCCTAGGGCGTTCTAGTTATTCGTTTCGAGCATCAGAACTGCGAAGATTTGGAGTTTCTCAAGCGTTTCTTACCTCAAAACTGCCATATCTCGCGAACGGATTGACCAATCCGCAAAGTTTCTGTCGCATCTGAAACTAGAAACTCGCCCCATTACAACGGTATGAGTAGTTTTCCCCTAGGCCGTTCTAGTTATTCGTTTCGAGCATCAGAACTGCGAACATTTGGAGTTTCTCAAGCGTTTCTTACCTCAAAAATTGCCATATCTCGCGAACGGATTGACCAATCCGCAAAATTTCTCTTGCATCTGAAAGTAGAAACTCGCCCCATTACAACGGTATGAGTAGTTTTCCCCTAGGGCGTTCTAGTTATTCGTTTCGAGCATCAGAACTGCGAAGATTTGGAGTTTCTCAAGCGTTTCTTACCTCAAAACTGCCATATCTCGCGAACGGATTGACCAATCCGCAAAGTTTCTGTTGCATCTGAAAGTAGAAACTTGCCCCATTACAACGGTATGAGTAGTTTTCCCCTAGGCCGTTCTAGATATTCGTTTCGAGCATCAGAACTGCGAAAGTTTGGAGTTTCTCAAGCGTTTCTTGCCTCAAAACTGCCATATCTCGCGAACGGATTGACCAATCCGCAAAATTTCTCATGCATCTGAAAGTAGAAACTCGCCCCATTACAACGGTATGAGTAGTTTTCCCCTAGGCCGTTCTAGTTATTCGTTTCGAGCATCAGAACTGCGAAGATTTGGAGTTTCTCAAGCGTTTCTTACGTCAAAACTGCCATATCTCGCGAACGGATTGACCAATCCGCAAAGTTTCTGTCGCATCTGAAAGTAGAAACTCGCCCCATTACAACGGTATGAGTAGTTTTCCCCTAGGCCGTTCTAGTTATTCGTTTCGAGCATCAGAACTGCGAAAATTTTGAGTTTCTCAAGCGTTTCTTACCTCAAAACTGCCATATCTCGCGAACGGATTGACCAATCCGCAAAATTTCTCTTGCATCTGAAAGTAGAATCTCGCCCCATTGCAACGGTATGAGTAGTTTTCCCCTAGGGCGTTCTAGTTATTCGTTTCGAGCATCAGAACTGCGAAGATTTGGAGTTTCTCAAGCGTTTCTTACCTCAAAACTGCCATATCTCGCGAACGGATTGACCAATCCGCAAAGTTTCTGTCGCATCTGAAACTAGAAACTCGCCCCATTACAACGGTATGAGTAGTTTTCCCCTAGGCCGTTCTAGTTATTCGTTTCGAGCATCAGAACTGCGAACATTTGGAGTTTCTCAAGCGTTTCTTACCTCAAAAATTGCCATATCTCGCGAACGGATTGACCAATCCGCAAAATTTCTCATGCATCTGAAAGTAGAAGCTCTCCCGATTACAACGGTATGAGTAGTTTTCCCCTAGGCCGTTCTGGTTATTCGTTTCGAGCATCAGAACTGCGAAGATTTGGAGTGTCTCAAGCGTTTCTTACCTCAAAACTGCCATATCTCGCGAACGGATTGACCAATCCGCAAAGTTTCTGTCGCATCTGAATGTAGAAACTCGCCCCATTACAACGGTATGAGTAGTTTTCCCCTAGGCCGTTCTAGTTATTCGTTTCGAGCATCAGAACTGCGAAAATTTGGAGTTTCTCAAGCGTTTCTTACCTCAAAACTGCCATATCTCGCGAACGGATTGACCAATCCGCAAAGTTCCTGTTGCATCTGAAAGTAGAAACTCGCCCCATTACAACGGTATGAGTAGTTTTCCCCTAGGCCGTTCTAGTTATTCGTTTCGAGCATCAGAACTGCGAAGATTTGGAGTTTCTCAAGCGTTTCTTACCTCAAAACTGCCATATCTCGCGAACGGATTGACCAATCCGCAAAGTTTCTGTTGCATCTGAAAGTAGAAACTCGCCCCATTACAACGGTATGAGTAGTTTTCCCCTAGGCCGTTCTATTTATTCGTTTCGAGCATCAGAACTGCGAAAATTTGGAGTTTCTCAAGCGTTTCTTACCTCAAAACTGCCATATCTAGCGAACGGATTGACCAATCCGCAAAATTTCTCTTGCATCTGAAAGTAGAAACTCGCCCCATTACTACGGTATGAGTAGTTTTCCCCTAGGGCGTTCTAGTTATTCGTTTCGAGCATCAGAACTGCGAAGATTTGGAGTTTCTCAAGCGTTTCTTACCTCAAAACTGCCATATCTCGCGAACGGATTGACCAATCCGCAAAATTTCTCTTGCATCTGAAAGTAGAAACTCGCCCCATTACTACGGTATGAGTAGTTTTCCCCTAGGGCGTTCTAGTTATTCGTTTCGAGCATCAGAACTGCGAAGATTTGGAGTTTCTCAAGCGTTTCTTACCACAAAACTGCCATATCTCGCGAACGGATCGACCAATCCGCAAAATTTCTCTTGCATCTGAAAGTAGAAACTCGCCCCATTACTACGGTATGAGTAGTTTTCCCCTAGGGCGTTCTAGTTATTCGTTTCGAGCATCAGAACTGCGAAGATTTGGAGTTTCTCAAGCGTTTCTTACCTCAAAACTGCCATATCTCGCGAACGGATTGACCAATCCGCAAAGTTTCTGTTGCATCTGAAAGTAGAAACTCGCCCCATTACAACGGTATGAGTAGTTTTCCCCTAGGCCGTTCTAGTTATTCGTTTCGAGCATCAGAACTGCGAAAATTTGGAGTTTCTCAAGCGTTTCTTACCTCAAAACTGCCATATCTCGCGAACGGATTGACCAATCCGCAAAGTTTCTGTTGCATCTGAGAGTAGAAACTCGCCCCATTACAACGGTATGAGTAGTTTTCCCCTAGGCCGTTCTAGTTATTCGTTTCGAGCATCAGAACTGCGAAAATTTGGAGTTTCTCAAGCGTTTCTTACCTCAAAACTGCCATATCTCGCGAACGGATTGACCAATCCGCAAAGTTTCTGTCGCTTCTGAAAGTAGAAACTCGCCCCATTACAACGGTATGAGTAGTTTTCCCCTAGGCCGTTCTAGTTATTCGTTTCGAGCATCAGAACTGCGAAGATTTGGAGTTTCTCAAGCGTTTCTTACCTCAAAACTGCCATATCTCGCGAACGGATTGACCAATCCGCAAAGTTTCTGTTGCATCTGAAAGTAGAAACTCGCCCCATTACAACGGTATGAGTAGTTTTCCCCTAGGCCGTTCTAGTTATTCGTTTCGAGCATCAGAACTGCGAAAATTTGGAGTTTCTCAAGCGTTTCTTACATCAAAACTGCCATATCTCGCGAACGGATTGACCAATACGCAAAATTTCTGTTGCATCTGAAAGTATGAGCTCTCCCGATTACAACGGTATGAGTAGTTTTCCACTAGGCCGTTCTAGTTATTCGTTTCGAGCATCAGAACTGCGAAAATTTGGAGTTTCTCAAGCGTTTGTTACATAAAAACTGCCATATCTCGCGAACGGATTGACCAATCCGCAAAGTTTCTGTTGCATCTGAAAGTAGAAACTCACCCCATTACAACGGTATGAGTAGTTTTCCCCTAGGCCGTTCTAGTTATTCGTTTCGAGCATCAGAACTGCGAAGATTTGGAGTTTCTCAAGCGTTTCTTACCTCAAGACTGCCATATCTCGCGAACGGATTGACCAATCCGCAAAGTTTCTGTTGCATCTGGAAGTAAAAACTCGCCCCATTACAACGGTATGAGTAGTTTTACCCTAGGCCGTTCTAGTTATTCGTTTCGAGCATCAGAACTGCGAAAATTTGGAGTTTCTCAAGCGTTCCTTACCTCAAAACTGCCATATCTCGCGAACGGATTGACCAATCCGCAAAGTTTCTGTTGCATCTGAAAGTAGAAACTCGCCCCATTACAACGGTATGAGTAGTTTTCCCCTAGGCCGTTCTAGTTATTCGTTTCGAGCATCAGAACTGCGAAAGTTTGGAGTTTCTCAAGCGTTTCTGACCTCAAAACTGCCATATCTCGCGAACGGATTGACCAATCCGCAAAATTTCTCATGCATCTGAAAGTAGAAACTCGCCCCATTACAACGGTATGAGTAGTTTTCCCCTAGGCCGTTCTAGTTATTCGTTTCGAGCATCAGAACTGCGAAGATTTGGAGTTTCTCAAGCGTTTCTTACCTCAAAACTGCCATATCTCGCGAACGGATTGACCAATCCGCAATGTTTCTGTCGCATCTGAAAGTAGAAGCTCTCCCGATTACAACGGTATGAGTAGTTTTCCCCTAGGCCGTTCTGGTTATTCGTTTCGAGCATCAGAACTGCGAAGATATGGAGTTTCTCAAGCGTTTCTTACCTCAAAACTGCCATATCTCGCGAACGGATTGACCAATCCGCAATGTTTCTGTCGCATCTGAAAGTAGAAACTTGCCCCATTACAACGGTATGAGTAGTTTTCCCCTAGGCCGTTCTAGTTATTCGTTTCGAGCATCAGAACTGCGAACATTTGGAGTTTCTCAAGCGTTTCTTACCTCAAAACTGCCATATCTCGCGAACGGATTGACCAATCCGCAAAGTTTCTGTTGCATCTGAAAGTAGAAACTCGCCCCATTACAACGGTATGAGTAGTTTTCCCCTAGGCCGTTCTATTTATTCGTTTCGAGCATCAGAACTGCGAAAGTTTGGAGTTTCTCAAGCGTTTCTTACCTCAAAACTGCCATATCTCGCGAACGGATTGACCAATCCGCAAAGTTTCTGTCGCATCTGAAAGTAGAAACTCGCCCCATTACAACGGTATGAGTAGTTTTCCCCTAGGCCGTTCTAGTTATTCGTTTCGAGCATCAGAACTGCGAACATTTGGAGTTTCTCAAGCGTTTCTTACCTCAAAACTGCCATATCTCGCGAACGGATTGACCAATCCGCAAAATTTCTCATGCATCTAAAAGTAGAAGCTCTCGCGATTACAACGGTATGAGTAGTTTTCCCCTAGGCCGTTCTAGTTATTCGTTTCGAGCATCAGAACTGCGAAAATTTGGAGTTTCTCAAGCGTTTCTTACATCAAAACTGCCATATCTCGCGAACGGATTGACCAATCCGCAAAGTTTCTGTTGCATCTGAAAGTAGAATCTCGCCCCATTACAACGGTATGAGTAGTTTTCCCCTAGGCCGTTCTAGTTATTCGTTTCGAGCATCAGAACTGCGAAAATTTTGAGTTTCTCAAGCGTTTCTTACCTCAAAACTGCCATATCTCGCGAACGGATTGACCAATACGCAAAATTTCTGTTGCATCGGAAAGTAGAAGCTCTCCCGATTACAACGGTATGAGTAGTTTTCCCCTAGGCCGTTCTGCTTATTCGTTTCGAGCATCAGAACTGCGAAGATTTGGAGTTTCTCAAGCGTTTCTTACCTCAAAACTGCCATATCTCGCGAAGGGATTGACCAATTCGCAAAGTTTCTGTCGCATCTGAAAGTAGAAACTCGCCTCATTACAACGGTATGAGTAGTTTTCCCCTAGGCCGTTCTAGTTATTCGTTTCGAGCATCAGAACTGCGAAAATTTGGAGTTTCTCAAGCGTATCTTACCTCAAAACTGCCATATCTCGCGAACGGATTGACCAATCCGCAAAGTTTCTGTTGCATCTGAAAGTAGAAACTCGCCCCATTACAACGGTATGAGTAGTTTTCCCCTAGGCCGTTCTAGTTATTCGTTTCGAGCATCAGAACTGCGAAAATTTTGAGTTTCTCAAGCGTTTCTTACCTCAAAACTGCCATATCTCGCGAACGGATTGACCAATCCGCAAAATTTCTCTTGCATCTGAAAGTAGAAACTCGCCCCATTACAACGGTATGAGTAGTTTTCCCCTAGGGCGTTCTAGTTATTCGTTTCGAGCATCAGAACTGCGAAGATTTGGAGTTTCTCAAGCGTTTCTTACCTCAAAACTGCCATATCTCGCGAACGGATTGACCAATCCGCAAAGTTTCTGTCGCATCTGAAAGTAGAAACTCGCCACATTACAACGGTATGAGTAGTTTTCCCCTAGGCCGTTCTGGTTATTCGTTTCGAGCATCAGAACTGCGAAGATTTGGAGTTTCTCAAGCGTTTCTTACCTCAAAACTGCCATATCTCGCGAAGGGATTGACCAATTCGCAAAGTTTCTGTCGCATCTGAAAGTAGAAACTCGCCCCATTACAACGGTATGAGTAGTTTTCCCCTAGGCCGTTCTAGTTATTCGTTTCGAGCATCAGAACTGCGAAAATTTGGAGTTTCTCAAGCGTTTCTTACCTCAAAACTGCCATATCTCGCGAACGGATTGACCAATCCGCAAAGTTTCTGTTGCATCTGAAAGTAGAAACTCGCCCCATTACAACGGTATGAGTAGTTTTCCCCTAGGCCGTTCTAGTTATTCGTTTCGAGCATCAGAACTGCGAAAATTTTGAGTTTCTCAAGCGTTTCTTACCTCAAAACTGCCATATCTCGCGAACGGATTGACCAATCCGCAAAATTTCTCTTGCATCTGAAAGTAGAAACTCGCCCCATTACAACGGTATGAGTAGTTTTCCCCTAGGTCGTTCTAGTTATTCGTTTCGAGCATCAGAACTGCGAAGATTTTGAGTTTCTCAAGCGTTTCTTACCTCAAAACTGCCATATCTCGCGAACGGATTGACCAATCCGCAAAGTTTCTGTTGCATCTGAAAGTAGAAACTCGCCCCATTACAACGGTATGAGTAGTTTTCCCCTAGGCCGTTCTAGTTATTCGTTTCGAGCATCAGAACTGCGAAAATTTGGAGTTTCTCAAGCGTTTCTTACCTCAAAACTGCCATATCTCGCGAACGGATTGACCAATCCGCAAAGTTTCTGTTGCATCTGAAAGTAGAAACTCGCCCCATTACAACGGTATGAGTAGTTTTCCCCTAGGCCGTTCTGGTTATTCGTTTCGAGCATCAGAACTGCGAAGATTTGGAGTTTCTCAAGCGTTTCTTACCTCAAAACTGCCATATCTCGCGAACGGATTGACCAATCCGCAAAGTTTCTGTTGCATCTGAAAGTAGAAACTCGCCCCATTACAACGGTATGAGTAGTTTTCCCCTAGGCCGTTCTAGTTATTCGTTTCGAGCATCAGAACTGCGAAAATTTGGAGTTTCTCAAGCGTTTCTTACCTCAAAACTGCCATATCTCGCGAACGGATTGACCAATCTGCAAAATTTCTCTTGCATCTGAAAGTAGAAACTCGCCCCATTACTACGGTATGAGTAGTTTTCCCCTAGGGCGTTCTAGTTATTCGTTTCGAGCATCAGAACTGCGAAGATTTGGAGTTTCTCAAGCGTTTCTTACCTCAAAACTGCCATATCTCGCGAACGGATTGACCAATCCGCAAAGTTTCTGTTGCATCTGAAAGTAGAAACTCGCCCCATTACAACGGTATGAGTAGTTTTCCCCTAGGCCGTTCTATTTATTCGTATCGAGCATCAGAACTGCGAAAATTTTGAGTTTCTCAAGCGTTTCTTACCTCAAAACTGCCATATCTCGCGAACGGATTGTCCAATCCGCAAAATTTCTCTTGCATCTGAAAGTAGAAACTCGCCCCATTACTACGGTATGAGTAGTTTTCCCCTAGGGCGTTCTAGTTATTCGTTTCGAGCATCAGAACTGCGAAGATTTGGAGTTTCTCAAGCGTTTCTTACCTCAAGACTGCCATATCTCGCGAACG
The DNA here is from genome assembly GCF_051014685.1 of Ptiloglossa arizonensis. NCBI lineage: Eukaryota > Metazoa > Arthropoda > Insecta > Hymenoptera > Colletidae > Ptiloglossa > Ptiloglossa arizonensis. Next base: position 1,475,334 of record NW_027478448.1, on the reverse strand, counting down.
GATTGACCAATCCGCAAAGTTTCTGTTGCATCTGAAAGTAGAAACTCGCCCCATTACAACGGTATGAGTAGTTTTCCCCTAGGCCGTTCTAGTTATTCGTTTCGAGCATCAGAACTGCGAAAGTTTGGAGTTTCTCAAGCGTTTCTGACCTCAAAACTGCCATATCTCGCGAACGGATTGACCAATCCGCAAAATTTCTCATGCATCTGAAAGTAGAAACTCGCCCCATTACAACGGTATGAGTAGTTTTCCCCTAGGCCGTTCTAGTTATTCGTTTCGAGCATCAGAACTGCGAAGATTTGGAGTTTCTCAAGCGTTTCTTACCTCAAAACTGCCATATCTCGCGAACGGATTGACCAATCCGCAATGTTTCTGTCGCATCTGAAAGTAGAAGCTCTCCCGATTACAACGGTATGAGTAGTTTTCCCCTAGGCCGTTCTGGTTATTCGTTTCGAGCATCAGAACTGCGAAGATATGGAGTTTCTCAAGCGTTTCTTACCTCAAAACTGCCATATCTCGCGAACGGATTGACCAATCCGCAATGTTTCTGTCGCATCTGAAAGTAGAAACTTGCCCCATTACAACGGTATGAGTAGTTTTCCCCTAGGCCGTTCTAGTTATTCGTTTCGAGCATCAGAACTGCGAACATTTGGAGTTTCTCAAGCGTTTCTTACCTCAAAACTGCCATATCTCGCGAACGGATTGACCAATCCGCAAAGTTTCTGTTGCATCTGAAAGTAGAAACTCGCCCCATTACAACGGTATGAGTAGTTTTCCCCTAGGCCGTTCTATTTATTCGTTTCGAGCATCAGAACTGCGAAAGTTTGGAGTTTCTCAAGCGTTTCTTACCTCAAAACTGCCATATCTCGCGAACGGATTGACCAATCCGCAAAGTTTCTGTCGCATCTGAAAGTAGAAACTCGCCCCATTACAACGGTATGAGTAGTTTTCCCCTAGGCCGTTCTAGTTATTCGTTTCGAGCATCAGAACTGCGAACATTTGGAGTTTCTCAAGCGTTTCTTACCTCAAAACTGCCATATCTCGCGAACGGATTGACCAATCCGCAAAATTTCTCATGCATCTAAAAGTAGAAGCTCTCGCGATTACAACGGTATGAGTAGTTTTCCCCTAGGCCGTTCTAGTTATTCGTTTCGAGCATCAGAACTGCGAAAATTTGGAGTTTCTCAAGCGTTTCTTACATCAAAACTGCCATATCTCGCGAACGGATTGACCAATCCGCAAAGTTTCTGTTGCATCTGAAAGTAGAATCTCGCCCCATTACAACGGTATGAGTAGTTTTCCCCTAGGCCGTTCTAGTTATTCGTTTCGAGCATCAGAACTGCGAAAATTTTGAGTTTCTCAAGCGTTTCTTACCTCAAAACTGCCATATCTCGCGAACGGATTGACCAATACGCAAAATTTCTGTTGCATCAGAAAGTAGAAGCTCTCCCGATTACAACGGTATGAGTAGTTTTCCCCTAGGCCGTTCTGCTTATTCGTTTCGAGCATCAGAACTGCGAAGATTTGGAGTTTCTCAAGCGTTTCTTACCTCAAAACTGCCATATCTCGCGAAGGGATTGACCAATTCGCAAAGTTTCTGTCGCATCTGAAAGTAGAAACTCGCCCCATTACAACGGTATGAGTAGTTTTCCCCTAGGCCGTTCTAGTTATTCGTTTCGAGCATCAGAACTGCGAACATTTGGAGTTTCTCAAGCGTTTCTTACCTCAAAACTGCCATATCTCGCGAACGGATTGACCAATCCGCAAAGTTTCTGTTGCATCTGAAAGTAGAAACTCGCCCCATTACAACGGTATGAGTAGATTTCCCCTAGGCCGTTCTATTTATTCGTATCGAGCATCAGAACTGCGAAAATTTTGAGTTTCTCAAGCGTTTCTTACCTCAAAACTGCCATATCTCGCGAACGGATTGTCCAATCCGCAAAATTTCTCTTGCATCTGAAAGTAGAAACTCGCCCCATTACTACGGTATGAGTAGTTTTCCCCTAGGGCGTTCTAGTTATTCGTTTCGAGCATCAGAACTGCGAAGATTTGGAGTTTCTCAAGCGTTTCTTACCTCAAGACTGCCATATCTCGCGAACGGATTGACCAATCCGCAAAGTTTCTGTTGCATCTGAAAGTAGAAACTCGCCCCATTACAACGGTATGAGTAGTTTTCCCCTAGGCCGTTCTAGTTATTCGTTTCGAGCATCAGAACTGCGAAGATTTGGAGTTTCTCAAGCGTTTCTTACCTCAAAACTGCCATATCTCGCGAACGGATTGACCAATCCGCAATGTTTCTGTCGCATCTGAAAGTAGAAGCTCTCCCGATTACAACGGTATGAGTAGTTTTCCCCTAGGCCGTTCTGGTTATTCGTTTCGAGCATCAGAACTGCGAAGATATGGAGTTTCTCAAGCGTTTCTTACCTCAAAACTGCCATATCTCGCGAACGGATTGACCAATCCGCAATGTTTCTGTCGCATCTGAAAGTAGAAACTTGCCCCATTACAACGGTATGAGTAGTTTTCCCCTAGGCCGTTCTAGTTATTCGTTTCGAGCATCAGAACTGCGAACATTTGGAGTTTCTCAAGCGTTTCTTACCTCAAAACTGCCATATCTCGCGAACGGATTGACCAATCCGCAAAGTTTCTGTTGCATCTGAAAGTAGAAACTCGCCCCATTACAACGGTATGAGTAGTTTTCCCCTAGGCCGTTCTATTTATTCGTTTCGAGCATCAGAACTGCGAAAGTTTGGAGTTTCTCAAGCGTTTCTTACGTCAAAACTGCCATATCTCGCGAACGGATTGACCAATCCGCAAAGTTTCTGTCGCATCTGAAAGTAGAAACTCGCCCCATTACAACGGTATGAGTAGTTTTCCCCTAGGCCGTTCTAGTTATTCGTTTCGAGCATCAGAACTGCGAACATTTGGAGTTTCTCAAGCGTTTCTTACCTCAAAACTGCCATATCTCGCGAACGGATTGACCAATCCGCAAAATTTCTCATGCATCTAAAAGTAGAAGCTCTCGCGATTACAACGGTATGAGTAGTTTTCCCCTAGGCCGTTCTAGTTATTCGTTTCGAGCATCAGAACTGCGAAAATTTGGAGTTTCTCAAGCGTTTCTTACATCAAAACTGCCATATCTCGCGAACGGATTGACCAATCCGCAAAGTTTCTGTTGCATCTGAAAGTAGAATCTCGCCCCATTACAACGGTATGAGTAGTTTTCCCCTAGGCCGTTCTAGTTATTCGTTTCGAGCATCAGAACTGCGAAAATTTTGAGTTTCTCAAGCGTTTCTTACCTCAAAACTGCCATATCTCGCGAACGGATTGACCAATACGCAAAATTTCTGTTGCATCGGAAAGTAGAAGCTCTCCCGATTACAACGGTATGAGTAGTTTTCCCCTAGGCCGTTCTGCTTATTCGTTTCGAGCATCAGAACTGCGAAGATTTGGAGTTTCTCAAGCGTTTCTTACCTCAAAACTGCCATATCTCGCGAAGGGATTGACCAATTCGCAAAGTTTCTGTCGCATCTGAAAGTAGAAACTCGCCCCATTACAACGGTATGAGTAGTTTTCCCCTAGGCCGTTCTAGTTATTCGTTTCGAGCATCAGAACTGCGAAAATTTGGAGTTTCTCAAGCGTATCTTACCTCAAAACTGCCATATCTCGCGAACGGATTGACCAATCCGCAAAGTTTCTGTTGCATCTGAAAGTAGAAACTCGCCCCATTAGAACGGTATGAGTAGTTTTCCCCTAGGCCGTTCTAGTTATTCGTTTCGAGCATCAGAACTGCGAAAATTTTGAGTTTCTCAAGCGTTTCTTACCTCAAAACTGCCATATCTCGCGAACGGATTGACCAATCCGCAAAATTTCTCTTGCATCTGAAAGTAGAAACTCGCCCCATTACAACGGTATGAGTAGTTTTCCCCTAGGGCGTTCTAGTTATTCGTTTCGAGCATCAGAACTGCGAAGATTTGGAGTTTCTCAAGCGTTTCTTACCTCAAAACTGCCATATCTCGCGAACGGATTGACCAATCCGCAAAGTTTCTGTCGCATCTGAAAGTAGAAACTCGCCACATTACAACGGTATGAGTAGTTTTCCCCTAGGCCGTTCTGGTTATTCGTTTCGAGCATCAGAACTGCGAAGATTTGGAGTTTCTCAAGCGTTTCTTACCTCAAAACTGCCATATCTCGCGAAGGGATTGACCAATTCGCAAAGTTTCTGTCGCATCTGAAAGTAGAAACTCGCCCCATTACAACGGTATGAGTAGTTTTCCCCTAGGCCGTTCTAGTTATTCGTTTCGAGCATCAGAACTGCGAAAATTTGGAGTTTCTCAAGCGTTTCTTACCTCAAAACTGCCATATCTCGCGAACGGATTGACCAATCCGCAAAGTTTCTGTTGCATCTGAAAGTAGAAACTCGCCCCATTACAACGGTATGAGTAGTTTTCCCCTAGGCCGTTCTAGTTATTCGTTTCGAGCATCAGAACTGCGAAAATTTTGAGTTTCTCAAGCGTTTCTTACCTCAAAACTGCCATATCTCGCGAACGGATTGTCCAATCCGCAAAATTTCTCTTGCATCTGAAAGTAGAAACTCGCCCCATTACTACGGTATGAGTAGTTTTCCCCTAGGGCGTTCTAGTTATTCGTTTCGAGCATCAGAACTGCGAAGATTTGGAGTTTCTCAAGCGTTTCTTACCTCAAGACTGCCATATCTCGCGAACGGATTGACCAATCCGCAAAGTTTCTGTTGCATCTGAAAGTAGAAACTCGCCCCATTACAACGGTATGAGTAGTTTTCCCCTAGGCCGTTCTAGTTATTCGTTTCGAGCATCAGAACTGCGAAAGTTTGGAGTTTCTCAAGCGTTTCTGACCTCAAAACTGCCATATCTCGCGAACGGATTGACCAATCCGCAAAATTTCTCATGCATCTGAAAGTAGAAACTCGCCCCATTACAACGGTATGAGTAGTTTTCCCCTAGGCCGTTCTAGTTATTCGTTTCGAGCATCAGAACTGCGAAGATTTGGAGTTTCTCAAGCGTTTCTTACCTCAAAACTGCCATATCTCGCGAACGGATTGACCAATCCGCAATGTTTCTGTCGCATCTGAAAGTAGAAACTTGCCCCATTACAACGGTATGAGTAGTTTTCCCCTAGGCCGTTCTAGTTATTCGTTTCGAGCATCAGAACTGCGAACATTTGGAGTTTCTCAAGCGTTTCTTACCTCAAAACTGCCATATCTCGCGAACGGATTGACCAATCCGCAAAGTTTCTGTTGCATCTGAAAGTAGAAACTCGCCCCATTACAACGGTATGAGTAGTTTTCCCCTAGGCCGTTCTATTTATTCGTTTCGAGCATCAGAACTGCGAAAGTTTGGAGTTTCTCAAGCGTTTCTTACCTCAAAACTGCCATATCTCGCGAACGGATTGACCAATCCGCAAAGTTTCTGTCGCATCTGAAAGTAGAAACTCGCCCCATTACAACGGTATGAGTAGTTTTCCCCTAGGCCGTTCTAGTTATTCGTTTCGAGCATCAGAACTGCGAACATTTGGAGTTTCTCAAGCGTTTCTTACCTCAAAACTGCCATATCTCGCGAACGGATTGACCAATCCGCAAAATTTCTCATGCATCTAAAAGTAGAAGCTCTCGCGATTACAACGGTATGAGTAGTTTTCCCCTAGGCCGTTCTAGTTATTCGTTTCGAGCATCAGAACTGCGAAAATTTGGAGTTTCTCAAGCGTTTCTTACATCAAAACTGCCATATCTCGCGAACGGATTGACCAATCCGCAAAGTTTCTGTTGCATCTGAAAGTAGAATCTCGCCCCATTACAACGGTATGAGTAGTTTTCCCCTAGGCCGTTCTAGTTATTCGTTTCGAGCATCAGAACTGCGAAAATTTTGAGTTTCTCAAGCGTTTCTTACCTCAAAACTGCCATATCTCGCGAACGGATTGACCAATACGCAAAATTTCTGTTGCATCGGAAAGTAGAAGCTCTCCCGATTACAACGGTATGAGTAGTTTTCCCCTAGGCCGTTCTGCTTATTCGTTTCGAGCATCAGAACTGCGAAGATTTGGAGTTTCTCAAGCGTTTCTTACCTCAAAACTGCCATATCTCGCGAAGGGATTGACCAATTCGCAAAGTTTCTGTCGCATCTGAAAGTAGAAACTCGCCCCATTACAACGGTATGAGTAGTTTTCCCCTAGGCCGTTCTAGTTATTCGTTTCGAGCATCAGAACTGCGAAAATTTGGAGTTTCTCAAGCGTATCTTACCTCAAAACTGCCATATCTCGCGAACGGATTGACCAATCCGCAAAGTTTCTGTTGCATCTGAAAGTAGAAACTCGCCCCATTACAACGGTATGAGTAGTTTTCCCCTAGGCCGTTCTAGTTATTCGTTTCGAGCATCAGAACTGCGAAAATTTTGAGTTTCTCAAGCGTTTCTTACCTCAAAACTGCCATATCTCGCGAACGGATTGACCAATCCGCAAAATTTCTCTTGCATCTGAAAGTAGAAACTCGCCCCATTACAACGGTATGAGTAGTTTTCCCCTAGGGCGTTCTAGTTATTCGTTTCGAGCATCAGAACTGCGAAGATTTGGAGTTTCTCAAGCGTTTCTTACCTCAAAACTGCCATATCTCGCGAACGGATTGACCAATCCGCAAAGTTTCTGTCGCATCTGAAAGTAGAAACTCGCCACATTACAACGGTATGAGTAGTTTTCCCCTAGGCCGTTCTGGTTATTCGTTTCGAGCATCAGAACTGCGAAGATTTGGAGTTTCTCAAGCGTTTCTTACCTCAAAACTGCCATATCTCGCGAAGGGATTGACCAATTCGCAAAGTTTCTGTCGCATCTGAAAGTAGAAACTCGCCCCATTACAACGGTATGAGTAGTTTTCCCCTAGGCCGTTCTAGTTATTCGTTTCGAGCATCAGAACTGCGAAAATTTGGAGTTTCTCAAGCGTTTCTTACCTCAAAACTGCCATATCTCGCGAACGGATTGACCAATCCGCAAAGTTTCTGTTGCATCTGAAAGTAGAAACTCGCCCCATTACAACGGTATGAGTAGTTTTCCCCTAGGCCGTTCTAGTTATTCGTTTCGAGCATCAGAACTGCGAAGATTTGGAGTTTCTCAAGCGTTTCTTACCTCAAAACTGCCATATCTCGCGAACGGATTGACCAATCCGCAATGTTTCTGTCGCATCTGAAAGTAGAAGCTCTCCCGATTACAACGGTATGAGTAGTTTTCCCCTAGGCCGTTCTGGTTATTCGTTTCGAGCATCAGAACTGCGAAGATATGGAGTTTCTCAAGCGTTTCTTACCTCAAAACTGCCATATCTCGCGAACGGATTGACCAATCCGCAATGTTTCTGTCGCATCTGAAAGTAGAAACTTGCCCCATTACAACGGTATGAGTAGTTTTCCCCTAGGCCGTTCTAGTTATTCGTTTCGAGCATCAGAACTGCGAACATTTGGAGTTTCTCAAGCGTTTCTTACCTCAAAACTGCCATATCTCGCGAACGGATTGACCAATCCGCAAAGTTTCTGTTGCATCTGAAAGTAGAAACTCGCCCCATTACAACGGTATGAGTAGTTTTCCCCTAGGCCGTTCTATTTATTCGTTTCGAGCATCAGAACTGCGAAAGTTTGGAGTTTCTCAAGCGTTTCTTACCTCAAAACTGCCATATCTCGCGAACGGATTGACCAATCCGCAAAGTTTCTGTCGCATCTGAAAGTAGAAACTCGCCCCATTACAACGGTATGAGTAGTTTTCCCCTAGGCCGTTCTAGTTATTCGTTTCGAGCATCAGAACTGCGAACATTTGGAGTTTCTCAAGCGTTTCTTACCTCAAAACTGCCATATCTCGCGAACGGATTGACCAATCCGCAAAATTTCTCATGCATCTAAAAGTAGAAGCTCTCGCGATTACAACGGTATGAGTAGTTTTCCCCTAGGCCGTTCTAGTTATTCGTTTCGAGCATCAGAACTGCGAAAATTTGGAGTTTCTCAAGCGTTTCTTACATCAAAACTGCCATATCTCGCGAACGGATTGACCAATCCGCAAAGTTTCTGTTGCATCTGAAAGTAGAATCTCGCCCCATTACAACGGTATGAGTAGTTTTCCCCTAGGCCGTTCTAGTTATTCGTTTCGAGCATCAGAACTGCGAAAATTTTGAGTTTCTCAAGCGTTTCTTACCTCAAAACTGCCATATCTCGCGAACGGATTGACCAATACGCAAAATTTCTGTTGCATCGGAAAGTAGAAGCTCTCCCGATTACAACGGTATGAGTAGTTTTCCCCTAGGCCGTTCTGCTTATTCGTTTCGAGCATCAGAACTGCGAAGATTTGGAGTTTCTCAAGCGTTTCTTACCTCAAAACTGCCATATCTCGCGAAGGGATTGACCAATTCGCAAAGTTTCTGTCGCATCTGAAAGTAGAAACTCGCCCCATTACAACGGTATGAGTAGTTTTCCCCTAGGCCGTTCTAGTTATTCGTTTCGAGCATCAGAACTGCGAAAATTTGGAGTTTCTCAAGCGTATCTTACCTCAAAACTGCCATATCTCGCGAACGGATTGACCAATCCGCAAAGTTTCTGTTGCATCTGAAAGTAGAAACTCGCCCCATTACAACGGTATGAGTAGTTTTCCCCTAGGCCGTTCTAGTTATTCGTTTCGAGCATCAGAACTGCGAAAATTTTGAGTTTCTCAAGCGTTTCTTACCTCAAAACTGCCATATCTCGCGAACGGATTGACCAATCCGCAAAATTTCTCTTGCATCTGAAAGTAGAAACTCGCCCCATTACAACGGTATGAGTAGTTTTCCCCTAGGGCGTTCTAGTTATTCGTTTCGAGCATCAGAACTGCGAAGATTTGGAGTTTCTCAAGCGTTTCTTACCTCAAAACTGCCATATCTCGCGAACGGATTGACCAATCCGCAAAGTTTCTGTCGCATCTGAAAGTAGAAACTCGCCACATTACAACGGTATGAGTAGTTTTCCCCTAGGCCGTTCTGGTTATTCGTTTCGAGCATCAGAACTGCGAAGATTTGGAGTTTCTCAAGCGTTTCTTATCTCAAAACTGCCATATCTCGCGAAGGGATTGACCAATTCGCAAAGTTTCTGTCGCATCTGAAAGTAGAAACTCGCCCCATTACAACGGTATGAGTAGTTTTCCCCTAGGCCGTTCTAGTTATTCGTTTCGAGCATCAGAACTGCGAAAATTTGGAGTTTCTCAAGCGTTTCTTACCTCAAAACTGCCATATCTCGCGAACGGATTGACCAATCCGCAAAGTTTCTGTTGCATCTGAAAGTAGAAACTCGCCCCATTACAACGGTATGAGTAGTTTTCCCCTAGGCCGTTCTAGTTATTCGTTTCGAGCATCAGAACTGCGAAAATTTTGAGTTTCTCAAGCGTTTCTTACCTCAAAACTGCCATATCTCGCGAACGGATTGACCAATCCGCAAAATTTCTCTTGCATCTGAAAGTAGAAACTCGCCCCATTACAACGGTATGAGTAGTTTTCCCCTAGGTCGTTCTAGTTATTCGTTTCGAGCATCAGAACTGCGAAGATTTTGAGTTTCTCAAGCGTTTCTTACCTCAAAACTGCCATATCTCGCGAACGGATTGACCAATCCGCAAAGTTTCTGTTGCATCTGAAAGTAGAAACTCGCCCCATTACAACGGTATGAGTAGTTTTCCCCTAGGCCGTTCTAGTTATTCGTTTCGAGCATCAGAACTGCGAAAATTTGGAGTTTCTCAAGCGTTTCTTACCTCAAAACTGCCATATCTCGCGAACGGATTGACCAATCCGCAAAGTTTCTGTTGCATCTGAAAGTAGAAACTCGCCCCATTACAACGGTATGAGTAGTTTTCCCCTAGGCCGTTCTGGTTATTCGTTTCGAGCATCAGAACTGCGAAGATTTGGAGTTTCTCAAGCGTTTCTTACCTCAAAACTGCCATATCTCGCGAACGGATTGACCAATCCGCAAAGTTTCTGTTGCATCTGAAAGTAGAAACCCGCCCCATTACAACGGTATGAGTAGTTTTCCCCTAGGCCGTTCTAGTTATTCGTTTCGAGCATCAGAACTGCGAAAATTTGGAGTTTCTCAAGCGTTTCTTACCTCAAAACTGCCATATCTCGCGAACGGATTGACCAATCTGCAAAATTTCTCTTGCATCTGAAAGTAGAAACTCGCCCCATTACTACGGTATGAGTAGTTTTCCCCTAGGGCGTTCTAGTTATTCGTTTCGAGCATCAGAACTGCGAAGATTTGGAGTTTCTCAAGCGTTTCTTACCTCAAAACTGCCATATCTCGCGAACGGATTGACCAATCCGCAAAGTTTCTGTTGCATCTGAAAGTAGAAACTCGCCCCATTACAACGGTATGAGTAGTTTTCCCCTAGGCCGTTCTATTTATTCGTATCGAGCATCAGAACTGCGAAAATTTTGAGTTTCTCAAGCGTTTCTTACCTCAAAACTGCCATATCTCGCGAACGGATTGTCCAACCCGCAAAATTTCTCTTGCATCTGAAAGTAGAAACTCGCCCCATTACTACGGTATGAGTAGTTTTCCCCTAGGGCGTTCTAGTTATTCGTTTCGAGCATCAGAACTGCGAAGATTTGGAGTTTCTCAAGCGTTTCTTACCTCAAGACTGCCATATCTCGCGAACGGATTGACCAATCCGCAATGTTTCTGTTGCATCTGAAAGTAGAAACTCGCCCCATTACAACGGTATGAGTAGTTTTCCCCTAGGCCGTTCTGGTTATTCGTTTCGAGCATCAGAACTGCGAAGATTTGGAGTTTCTCAAGCGTTTCTTACCTCAAAACTGCCATATCTCGCGAACGGATTGACCAATCCCCAAAATTTCTCTTGCATCTGAAAGTAGAAACTCGCCCCATTACAGCGGTATGAGTAGTTTTCCCCTAGGCCGTTCTGGTTATTCGTTTCGAGCATCAGAACTGCGAAGATTTGGAGTTTCTCAAGCGTTTCTTACCTCAAAACTGCCATATCTCGCGAACGGATTGACCAATCCGCAAAGTTTCTGTTGCATCTGAAAGTAGAAACTCGCCCCATTACAACGGTATGAGTAGTTTTCCCCTAGGCCGTTCTAGTTATTCGTTTCGAGCATCAGAACTGCGAAGATTTGGAGTTTCTCAAGCGTTTCTTGCCTCAAGACTGCCATATCTCGCGAACGGATTGACCAATCCGCAATGTTTCTGTTGCATCTGAAAGTAGAAACTCGCCCCATTACAACGGTATGAGTAGTTTTCCCCTAGGCCGTTCTGGTTATTCGTTTCGAGCATCAGAACTGCGAAGATTTGGAGTTTCTCAAGCGTTTCTTACCTCAAAACTGCCATATCTCGCGAACGGATTGACCAATCCCCAAAATTTCTCTTGCATCTGAAAGTAGAAACTCGCCCCATTACAACGGTATGAGTAGTTTTCCCCTAGGCCGTTCTGGTTATTCGTTTCGAGCATCAGAACTGCGAAGATTTGGAGTTTCTCAAGCGTTTCTTACCTCAAAACTGCCATATCTCGCGAACGGATTGACCAATCCGCAAAGTTTCTGTTGCATCTGAAAGTAGAAACTCGCCCCATTACAACGGTATGAGTAGTTTTCCCCTAGGCCGTTCTAGTTATTCGTTTCGAGCATCAGAACTGCGAAAATTTGGAGTTTCTCAAGCGTTTCTTACCTCAAAACTGCCATATCTCGCGAACGGATAGACCAATCCGCAAAGTTTCTGTTGCATCTGAAAGTAGAAACTCGCCCCATTACAACGGTATGAGTAGTTTTCCCCTAGGCCGTTCTAGTTATTCGTTTCGAGCATCAGAACTGCGAAGATTTGGAGTTTCTCAAGCGTTTCTTACCTCAAAACTGCCATATCTCGCGAACGGATTGACCAATCCGCAAAGTTTCTGTTGCATCTGAAAGTAGAAACTCGCCCCATTACAACGGTATGAGTAGTTTTCCCCTAGGCCGTTCTATTTATTCGTTTCGAGCATCAGAACTGCGAAAATTTTGAGTTTCTCAAGCGTTTCTTACCTCAAAACTGCCATATCTCGCGAACGGATTGACCAATCCGCAAAATTTCTCTTGCATCTGAAAGTAGAAACTCGCCCCATTACTACGGTATGAGTAGTTTTCCCCTAGGGCGTTCTAGTTATTCGTTTCGAGCATCAGAACTGCGAAGATTTGGAGTTTCTCAAGCGTTTCTTACTTCAAAACTGCCATATCTCGCGAACGGATTGACCAATCCGCAAAATTTCTCTTGCATCTGAAAGTGGAAACTCGCCCCATTACTACGGTATGAGTAGTTTTCCCCTAGGGCGTTCTAGTTATTCGTTTCGAGCATCAGAACTGCGAAGATTTGGAGTTTCTCAAGCGTTTCTTACCTCAAAACTGCCATATCTCGCGAACGGATTGACCAATCCGCGAAATTTCTCTTGCATCTGAAAGTAGAAACTCGCCCCATTACAACGGTATGAGTAGTTTTCCCCTAGGGCGTTCTAGTTATACGTTTCGAGCATCAGAACTGCGAAGATTTGGTGTTTCTCAAGCGTTTCTTACCTCAAAACTGCCATATCTCGCGAACGGATTGACCACTCCGCAAAGTTTCTGTCGCATCTGAAAGTAGAAACTCGCCCCATTACAACGGTATGAGTAGTTTTCCCCTAGGCCGTTCTGGTTATTCGTTTCGAGCATCAGAACTGCGAAGATTTGGAGTTTCTCAAGCGTTTCTTACCTCAAAACTGCCATATCTCGCGAACGGATTGACCAATCCGCAAAGTTTCTGTTGCATCTGAAAGTAGAAACTCGCCCCATTACAACGGTATGAGTAGTTTTCCCCTAGGCCGTTCTAGTTATTCGTTTCGAGCATCAGAACTGCGAAAATTTTGAGTTTCTCAAGCGTTTCTTACCTCACAACTGCCATATCTCGCGAACGGATTGACCAATCCGCAAAATTTCTCTTGCATCAGAAAGTAGAAACTCGCCCCATTACTACGGTATGAGTAGTTTTCCCCTAGGGCGTTCTAGTTATTCGTTTCGAGCATCAGAACTGCGAAGATTTGGAGTTTCTCAAGCGTTTCTTACCTCAAAACTGCCATATCTCGCGAACGGATTGACCACTCCGCAAAGTTTCTGTCGCATCTGAAAGTAGAAACTCGCCCCATTACAACGGTATGAGTAGTTTTCCCCTAGGCCGTTCTGGTTATTCGTTTCGAGCATCAGAACTGCGAAGATTTGGAGTTTCTCAAGCGTTTCTTACCTCAAAACTGCCATATCTCGCGAACGGATTGACCAATCCGCAAAGTTTCTGTTGCATCTGAAAGTAGAAACTCGCCCCATTACAACGGTATGAGTAGTTTTCCCCTAGGCCGTTCTGGTTATTCGTTTCGAGCATCAGAACTGCGAAGATTTGGAGTTTCTCAAGCGTTTCTTACCTCAAAACTGCCATATCTCGCGAACGGATTGACCAATCCGCAAAGTTTCTGTTGCATCTGAAAGTAGAAACTCGCCCCATTACAACGGTATGAGTAGTTTTCCCCTAGGCCGTTCTAGTTATTCGTTTCGAGCATCAGAACTGCGAAAATTTGGAGTTTCTCAAGCGTTTCTTACCTCAAAACTGCCATATCTCGCGAACGGATAGACCAATCCGCAAAGTTTCTGTTGCATCTGAAAGTAGAAACTCGCCCCACTACAACGGTATGAGTAGTTTTCCCCTAGGCCGTTCTAGTTATTCGTTTCGAGCATCAGAACTGCGAAGATTTGGAGTTTCTCAAGCGTTTCTTACCTCAAAACTGCCATATCTCGCGAACGGATTGACCAATCCGCAAAGTTTCTGTTGCATCTGAAAGAAGAAACTCGCCCCATTACAACGGTATGAGTAGTTTTCCCCTAGGCCGTTCTATTTATTCGTTTCGAGCATCAGAACTGCGAAAATTTTGAGTTTCTCAAGCGTTTCTTACCTCAAAACTGCCATATCTCGCGAACGGATTGACCAATCCGCAAAATTTCTCTTGCATCTGAAAGTAGAAACTCGCCCCATTACTACGGTATGAGTAGTTTTCCCCTAGGGCGTTCTAGTTACTCGTTTCGAGCATCAGAACTGCGAAGATTTGGAGTTTCTCAAGCGTTTCTTACCTCAAAACTGCCATATCTCGCGAACGGATTGACCAATCCGCAAAATTTCTCTTGCATCTGAAAGTAGAAACTCGCCCCATTACTACGGTATGAGTAGTTTTCCCCTATGGCGTTCTAGTTATTCGTTTCGAGCATCAGAACTGCGAAGATTTGGAGTTTCTCAAGCGTTTCTTACCTCAAAACTGCCATATCTCGCGAACGGATTGACCAATCCGCAAAATTTCTCTTGCATCTGAAAGTAGAAGCTCGCCCCATTACAACGGTATGAGTAGTTTTCCCCTAGGCCGTTCTGGTTATTCGTTTCGAGCATCAGAACTGCGAAGATTTAGAGTTTCTCAAGCGTTTCTTACCTCAAAACTGCCATATCTCGCGAACGGATTGACCAATCCGCAAAGTTTCTGTTGCATCTGAAAGTAGAAACTCGCCCCATTACAACGGTATGAGTAGTTTTCCCCTAGGCCGTTCTAGTTATTCGTTTCGAGCATCAGAACTGCGAAAATTTGGAGTTTCTCAAGCGTTTCTTACCTCAAAACTGCCATATCTCGCGAACGGATAGACCAATCCGCAAAGTTTCTGTTGCATCTGAAAGTAGAAACTCGCCCCATTACAACGGTATGAGTAGTTTTCCTCTAGGCCGTTCTAGTTATTCGTTTCGAGCATCAGAACTGCGAAGATTTGGAGTTTCTCAAGCGTTTCTTACCTCAAAACTGCCATATCTCGCGAACGGATTGACCAATCCGCAAAGTTTCTGTTGCATCTGAAAGTAGAAACTCGCCCCATTACAACGGTATGAGTAGTTTTCCCCTAGGCCGTTCTATTTATTCGTTTCGAGCATCAGAACTGCGAAAATTTTGAGTTTCTCAAGCGTTTCTTACCTCAAAACTGCCATATCTCGCGAACGGATTGACCAATCCGCAAAATTTCTCTTGCATCTGAAAGTAGAAACTCGCCCCATTACTACGGTATGAGTAGTTTTCCCCTAGGGCGTTCTAGTTATTCGTTTCGAGCATCAGAACTGCGAAGATTTGGAGTTTCTCAAGCGTTTCTTACTTCAAAACTGCCATATCTCGCGAACGGATTGACCAATCCGCAAAATTTCTCTTGCATCTGAAAGTGGAAACTCGCCCCATTACTACGGTATGAGTAGTTTTCCCCTAGGGCGTTCTAGTTATTCGTTTCGAGCATCAGAACTGCGAAGATTTGGAGTTTCTCAAGCGTTTCTTACCTCAAAACTGCCATATCTCGCGAACGGATTGACCAATCCGCGAAATTTCTCTTGCATCTGAAAGTAGAAACTCGCCCCATTACAACGGTATGAGTAGTTTTCCCCTAGGGCGTTCTAGTTATACGTTTCGAGCATCAGAACTGCGAAGATTTGGTGTTTCTCAAGCGTTTCTTACCTCAAAACTGCCATATCTCGCGAACGGATTGACCACTCCGCAAAGTTTCTGTCGCATCTGAAAGTAGAAACTCGCCCCATTACAACGGTATGAGTAGTTTTCCCCTAGGCCGTTCTGGTTATTCGTTTCGAGCATCAGAACTGCGAAGATTTGGAGTTTCTCAAGCGTTTCTTACCTCAAAACTGCCATATCTCGCGAACGGATTGACCAATCCGCAAAGTTTCTGTCGCATCTGAAAGTAGAAACTCGCCCCATTACAACGGTATGAGTAGTTTTCCCCTAGGCCGTTCTAGTTATTCGTTTCGAGCATCAGAACTGCGAACATTTGGAGTTTCTCAAGCGTTTCTTACCTCAAAACTGCCATATCTCGCGAACGGATTGACCAATCCGCAAAGTTTCTGTCGCATCTGAATGTAGAAACTCGCCCCATTACAACGGTATGAGTAGTTTTCCCCTAGGCCGTTCTAGTTATTCGTTTCGAGCATCAGAACTGCGAAAATTTGGAGTTTCTCAAGCGTTTCTTACCTCAAAACTGCCATATCTCGCGAACGGATTGACCAATCCGCAAAGTTTCTGTTGCATCTGAAAGTAGAAACTCGCCCCATTACAACGGTATGAGTAGTTTTCCCCTAGGCCGTTCTGGTTATTCGTTTCGAGCATCAGAACTGCGAAGATTTGGAGTTTCTCAAGCGTTTCTTACCTCAAAACTGCCATATCTCGCGAACGGATTGACCAATCCGCAAAGTTTCTGTTGCATCTGAAAGTAGAAACTCGCCCCATTACAACGGTATGAGTAGTTTTCCCCTAGGCCGTTCTAGTTATTCGTTTCGAGCATCAGAACTGCGAAAATTTGGAGTTTCTCAAGCGTTTCCTACCTCAAAACTGCCATATCTCGCGAACGGATAGACCAATCCGCAAAGTTTCTGTTCCATCTGAAAGTAGAAACTCGCCCCATTACAACGGTATGAGTAGTTTTCCCCTAGGCCGTTCTAGTTATTCGTTTCGAGCATCAGAACTGCGAGGATTTGGAGTTTCTCAAGCGTTTCTTACCTCAAAACTGCCATATCTCGCGAACGGATTGACCAATCCGCAAAGTTTCTGTTGCATCTGAAAGTAGAAACTCGCCCCATTACAACGGTATGAGTAGTTTTCCCCTAGGCCGTTCTATTTATTCGTTTCGAGCATCAGAACTGCGAAAATTTTGAGTTTCTCAAGCGTTTCTTACCTCAAAACTGCCATATCTCGCGAACGGATTGACCAATCCGCAAAAGTTCTCTTGCATCTGAAAGTAGAAACTCGCCCCATTACTACGGTATGAGTAGTTTTCCCCTAGGCCGTTCTATTTATTCGTTTCGAGCATCAGAACTGCGAAAATTTTGAGTTTCTCAAGCGTTTCTTACCTCAAAACTGCCATATCTCGCGAACGGATTGACCAATCCGCAAAATTTCTCTTGCATCTGAAAGTAGAAACTCGCCCCATTACTACGGTATGAGTAGTTTTCCCCTAGGGCGTTCTAGTTACTCGTTTCGAGCATCAGAACTGCGAAGATTTGGAGTTTCTCAAGCGTTTCTTACCTCAAAACTGCCATATCTCGCGAACGGATTGACCAATCCGCAAAATTTCTCTTGCATCTGAAAGTAGAAACTCGCCCCATTACTACGGTATGAGTAGTTTTCCCCTATGGCGTTCTAGTTATTCGTTTCGAGCATCAGAACTGCGAAGATTTGGAGTTTCTCAAGCGTTTCTTACCTCAAAACTGCCATATCTCGCGAACGGATTGACCAATCCGCAAAATTTCTCTTGCATCTGAAAGTAGAAGCTCGCCCCATTACAACGGTATGAGTAGTTTTCCCCTAGGCCGTTCTGGTTATTCGTTTCGAGCATCAGAACTGCGAAGATTTAGAGTTTCTCAAGCGTTTCTTACCTCAAAACTGCCATATCTCGCGAACGGATTGACCAATCCGCAAAGTTTCTGTTGCATCTGAAAGTAGAAACTCGCCCCATTACAACGGTATGAGTAGTTTTCCCCTAGGCCGTTCTAGTTATTCGTTTCGAGCATCAGAACTGCGAAAATTTGGAGTTTCTCAAGCGTTTCTTACCTCAAAACTGCCATATCTCGCGAACGGATAGACCAATCCGCAAAGTTTCTGTTGCATCTGAAAGTAGAAACTCGCCCCATTACAACGGTATGAGTAGTTTTCCTCTAGGCCGTTCTAGTTATTCGTTTCGAGCATCAGAACTGCGAAGATTTGGAGTTTCTCAAGCGTTTCTTACCTCAAAACTGCCATATCTCGCGAACGGATTGACCAATCCGCAAAGTTTCTGTTGCATCTGAAAGTAGAAACTCGCCCCATTACAACGGTATGAGTAGTTTTCCCCTAGGCCGTTCTATTTATTCGTTTCGAGCATCAGAACTGCGAAAATTTTGAGTTTCTCAAGCGTTTCTTACCTCAAAACTGCCATATCTCGCGAACGGATTGACCAATCCGCAAAATTTCTCTTGCATCTGAAAGTAGAAACTCGCCCCATTACTACGGTATGAGTAGTTTTCCCCTAGGGCGTTCTAGTTATTCGTTTCGAGCATCAGAACTGCGAAGATTTGGAGTTTCTCAAGCGTTTCTTACTTCAAAACTGCCATATCTCGCGAACGGATTGACCAATCCGCAAAATTTCTCTTGCATCTGAAAGTGGAAACTCGCCCCATTACTACGGTATGAGTAGTTTTCCCCTAGGGCGTTCTAGTTATTCGTTTCGAGCATCAGAACTGCGAAGATTTGGAGTTTCTCAAGCGTTTCTTACCTCAAAACTGCCATATCTCGCGAACGGATTGACCAATCCGCGAAATTTCTCTTGCATCTGAAAGTAGAAACTCGCCCCATTACAACGGTATGAGTAGTTTTCCCCTAGGGCGTTCTAGTTATACGTTTCGAGCATCAGAACTGCGAAGATTTGGTGTTTCTCAAGCGTTTCTTACCTCAAAACTGCCATATCTCGCGAACGGATTGACCACTCCGCAAAGTTTCTGTCGCATCTGAAAGTAGAAACTCGCCCCATTACAACGGTATGAGTAGTTTTCCCCTAGGCCGTTCTGGTTATTCGTTTCGAGCATCAGAACTGCGAAGATTTGGAGTTTCTCAAGCGTTTCTTACCTCAAAACTGCCATATCTCGCGAACGGATTGACCAATCCGCAAAGTTTCTGTCGCATCTGAAAGTAGAAACTCGCCCCATTACAACGGTATGAGTAGTTTTCCCCTAGGCCGTTCTAGTTATTCGTTTCGAGCATCAGAACTGCGAACATTTGGAGTTTCTCAAGCGTTTCTTACCTCAAAACTGCCATATCTCGCGAACGGATTGACCAATCCGCAAAGTTTCTGTCGCATCTGAATGTAGAAACTCGCCCCATTACAACGGTATGAGTAGTTTTCCCCTAGGCCGTTCTAGTTATTCGTTTCGAGCATCAGAACTGCGAAAATTTGGAGTTTCTCAAGCGTTTCTTACCTCAAAACTGCCATATCTCGCGAACGGATTGACCAATCCGCAAAGTTTCTGTTGCATCTGAAAGTAGAAACTCGCCCCATTACAACGGTATGAGTAGTTTTCCCCTAGGCCGTTCTGGTTATTCGTTTCGAGCATCAGAACTGCGAAGATTTGGAGTTTCTCAAGCGTTTCTTACCTCAAAACTGCCATATCTCGCGAACGGATTGACCAATCCGCAAAGTTTCTGTTGCATCTGAAAGTAGAAACTCGCCCCATTACAACGGTATGAGTAGTTTTCCCCTAGGCCGTTCTAGTTATTCGTTTCGAGCATCAGAACTGCGAAAATTTGGAGTTTCTCAAGCGTTTCCTACCTCAAAACTGCCATATCTCGCGAACGGATAGACCAATCCGCAAAGTTTCTGTTCCATCTGAAAGTAGAAACTCGCCCCATTACAACGGTATGAGTAGTTTTCCCCTAGGCCGTTCTAGTTATTCGTTTCGAGCATCAGAACTGCGAGGATTTGGAGTTTCTCAAGCGTTTCTTACCTCAAAACTGCCATATCTCGCGAACGGATTGACCAATCCGCAAAGTTTCTGTTGCATCTGAAAGTAGAAACTCGCCCCATTACAACGGTATGAGTAGTTTTCCCCTAGGCCGTTCTATTTATTCGTTTCGAGCATCAGAACTGCGAAAATTTTGAGTTTCTCAAGCGTTTCTTACCTCAAAACTGCCATATCTCGCGAACGGATTGACCAATCCGCAAAAGTTCTCTTGCATCTGAAAGTAGAAACTCGCCCCATTACTACGGTATGAGTAGTTTTCCCCTAGGGCGTTCTAGTTATTCGTTTCGAGCATCAGAACTGCGAAGATTTGGAGTTTCTCAAGCGTTTCTTACCTCAAAACTGCCATACCTCGCGAACGGATTGACCAATCCGCAAAGTTTCTGTTGCATCTGAAAGTAGAAACCCGCTCCATTACAACGGTATGAGTAGTTTTCCCCTAGGCCGTTCTGGTTATTCGTTTCGAGCATCAGAACTGCGAACATTTGGAGTTTCTCAAGCGTTTCTTACCTCAAAACTGCCATATCTCGCGAACGGATTGACCAATCCGCAAAGTTTCTGTTGCATCTGAAAGTAGAAACTCGCCCCATTACAACGGTATGAGTAGTTTTCCCCTAGGCCGTTCTAGTTATTCGTTTCGAGTATCAGAACTGCGAAGATTTGGAGTTTCTCAAGCGTTTCTTACCTCAAAACTGCCATATCTCGCGAACGGATTGACCAATCCGCAAAGTTTCCTTTGCATCTCAAAGTAGAAACTCGCCCCATTACAACGGTATGAGTAGGTTTCTCCTAGGCCGTTCTATTTATTCGTTTCGAGCATCAGAACTGCGAAAATTTTGAGTTTCTCAAGCGTTTCTTACCTCAAAACTGCCATATCTCGCGAACGGATTGACCAATCCGCAAAATTTCTCCTGCATCTGAAAGTAGAAACTCGCCCCATTACTACTGTATGAGTAGTTTTCCCCTAGGCCGTTCTAGTTTTTCGTTTCGAGCATCAGAACTGCGAAGATTTGGAGTTTCTCAAGCGTTTCTTACCTCAAAACTGCCATACCTCGCGAACGGATTGACCAATCCGCAAAGTTTCTGTTGCATCTGAAAGTAGAAACTCGCTCCATTACAACGGTATGAGTAGTTTTCCCCTAGGCCGTTCTGGTTATTCGTTTCGAGCATCAGAACTGCGAAGATTTGGAGTTTCTCAAGCGTTTCTTACCTCAAAACTGCCATATCTCGCGAACGGATTGACCAATCCGCAAAGTTTCTGTTGCATCTGAAAGTAGAAACTCGCCCCATTACAACGGTATGAGTAGTTTTCCCCTAGGCCGTTCTAGTTATTCGTTTCGAGTATCAGAACTGCGAAGATTTGGAGTTTCTCAAGCGTTTCTTACCTCAAAA
This sequence comes from Ptiloglossa arizonensis, assembly GCF_051014685.1. Classification (NCBI taxonomy): domain Eukaryota; kingdom Metazoa; phylum Arthropoda; class Insecta; order Hymenoptera; family Colletidae; genus Ptiloglossa; species Ptiloglossa arizonensis. The sequence continues at coordinate 1,454,353 of NW_027478448.1, read as the reverse complement.
CTGCCATATCTCGCGAACGGATTGACCAATCCGCAAAGTTTCTGTTGCATCTCAAAGTAGAAACTCGCCCCATTACAACGGTATGAGTAGGTTTCTCCTAGGCCGTTCTATTTATTCGTTTCGAGCATCAGAACTGCGAAAATTTTGAGTTTCTCAAGCGTTTCTTACCTCAAAACTGCCATATCTCGCGAACGGATTGACCAATCCGCAAAATTTCTCCTGCATCTGAAAGTAGAAACTCGCCCCATTACTACTGTATGAGTAGTTTTCCCCTAGAGCGTTCTAGTTATTCGTTTCGAGCATCAGAACTGCGAAGATTTGGAGTTTCTCAAGCGTTTCTTACCTCAAAACTGCCATATCTCGCGAACGGATTGACCAATCCGCAAAATTTCTCTTGCATCTGAAAGTAGAAACTCGCCCCATTACAACGGTATGAGTAGTTTTCCCCTAGGGCGTTCTAGTTATTCGTTTCGAGCATCAGAACTGCGAAGATTTGGAGTTTCTCAAGCGTTTCTTACCTCGAAACTGCCATATCTCGCGAACGGATTGACCTATCCGCAAAATTTCTGTCGCATCTGAAAGTAGAAACTCGCCCCATTACAACGGTATGAGTAGTTTTCCCCTAGGCCGTTCTAGTTTTTCGTTTCGAGCATCAGAACTGCGAACATTTGGAGTTTCTCAAGCGTTTCTTACCTCAAAACTGCCATATCTCGCGAACGGATTGACCAATCCGCAAAGTTTCTGTTGCATCTGAAAGTAGAAACTCGCCCCATTACAACGGTATGAGTAGTTCCCCCTAGTCCGTTCTAGTTATTCGTTTCGAGCATCAGAACTGCGAAGATTTGGAGTTTCTCAAGCGTTTCTTACCTCAAAACTGCCATATCTCGCGAACGGATTGACCAATCCGCAAAGTTTCTGTTGCATCTGAAAGTAGAAACTCGCCCCATTACAACTGTATGAGTAGTTTTCCCCTAGGCCGTTCTAGTTATTCGTTTCGAGTATCAGAACTGCGAAGATTTGGAGTTTCTCAAGCGTTTCTTACCTCAAAACTGCCATATCTCGCGAACGGATTGACCAATCCGCAAAGTTTCTGTTGCATCTCAAAGTAGAAACTCGCCCCATTACAACGGTATGAGTAGTTTTCCCCTAGGCCGTTCTAGTTATTCGTTTCGAGCATCAGAACTGCGAAGATTTGGAGTTTCTCAAGCGTTTCTTACCTCAAAACTGCCATATCTCGCGAACGGATTGACCAATCCGCAAAGTTTCTGTTGCATCTGAAAGTAGAAACTCGCCCCATTACAACGGTATGAGTAGTTTTCCCCTAGGCCGTTCTAGTTATTCGTTTCGAGTATCAGAACTGCGAAGATTTGGAGTTTCTCAAGCGTTTCTTACCTCAAAACTGCCATATCTCGCGAACGGATTGACCAATCCGCAAAGTTTCTGTTGCATCTCAAAGTAGAAACTCGCCCCATTACAACGGTATGAGTAGGTTTCTCCTAGGCCGTTCTATTTATTCGTTTCGAGCATCAGAACTGCGAAAATTTTGAGTTTCTCAAGCGTTTCTTACCTCAAAACTGCCATATCTCGCGAACGGATTGACCAATCCGCAAAATTTCTCCTGCATCTGAAAGTAGAAACTCGCCCCATTACTACTGTATGAGTAGTTTTCCCCTAGGGCGTTCTAGTTATTCGTTTCGAGCATCAGAACTGCGAAGATTTGGAGTTTCTCAAGCGTTTCTTACCTCAAAACTGCCATATCTCGCGAACGGATTGACCAATCCGCAAAATTTCTCTTGCATCTGAAAGTAGAAACTCGCCCCATTACAACGGTATGAGTAGTTTTCCCCTAGGGCGTTCTAGTTATTCGTTTCGAGCATCAGAACTGCGAAGATTTGGAGTTTCTCAAGCGTTTCTTACCTCAAAACTGCCATATCTCGCGAACGGATTGACCTATCCGCAAAGTTTCTGTCGCATCTGAAAGTAGAAACTCGCCCCATTACAACGGTATGAGTAGTTTTCCCCTAGGCCGTTCTAGTTATTCGTTTCGAGCATCAGAACTGCGAACATTTGGAGTTTCTCAAGCGTTTCTTACCTCAAAACTGCCATATCTCGCGAACGGATTGACCAATCCGCAAAATTTCTCATGCATCTGAAAGTAGAAGCTCTCCCGATTACAACGGTATGAGTAGCTTTCCCCTAGGCCGTTCTAGTTATTCGTTTCGAGCATCAGAACTGCGAACATTTGGAGTTTCTCAAGCGTTTCTTACCTCAAAACTGCCATATCTCGCGAACGGATTGACCAATCCGCAAAATTTCTCATGCATCTGAAAGTAGAAGCTCTCCCGATAACAGCGGTATGAGTAGTTTTCCCCTAGGCCGTTCTAGTTATTCGTTTCGAGCATCAGAACTGCGAAAATTTGGAGTTTCTCAAGCGTTTCTTACCTCAAAACTGCCATATCTCGCGAACGGATTGACCAATCCGCAAAGTTTCTGTTGCATCTGAAAGTAGAATCTCGCCGCATTACAACGGTATGAGTAGTTTTCCCCTAGGGCGTTCTAGTTATTCGTTTCGAGCATCAGAACTGCGAAGATTTGGAGTTTCTCAAGCGTTTCTTACATCAAAACTGCCATATCTCGCGAACGGATTGACCAATCCGCAAAATTTCTCTTGCATCTGAAAGTAGAAACTCGCCCCATTACTACGGTATGAGTAGTTTTCCCCTAGGGCGTTCTAGTTTTTCGTTTCGAGCATCAGAACTGCGAACATTTGGAGTTTCTCAAGCGTTTCTTACCTCAAAACTGCCATATCTCGCGAACGGATTGACCAATCCGCAAAGTTTCTGTTGCATCTGAAAGTAGAAACTCGCCCCATTACAACGGTATGAGTAGTTTTCCCCTAGGCCGTTCTAGTTATTCGTTTCGAGTATCAGAACTGCGAAGATTTGGAGTTTCTCAAGCGTTTCTTACCTCAAAACTGCCATATCTCGCGAACGGATTGACCAATCCGCAAAATTTCTCCTGCATCTGAAAGTAGAAACTCGCCCCATTACTACTGTATGAGTAGTTTTCCCCTAGGGCGTTCTAGTTATTCGTTTCGAGCATCAGAACTGCGAAGATTTGGAGTTTCTCAAGCGTTTCTTACCTCAAAACTGCCATATCTCGCGAACGGATTGACCAATCCGCAAAATTTCTCTTGCATCTGAAAGTAGAAACTCGCCCCATTACAACGGTATGAGTAGTTTTCCCCTAGGGCGTTCTAGTTATTCGTTTCGAGCATCAGAACTGCGAAGATTTGGAGTTTCTCAAGCGTTTCTTACCTCAAAACTGCCATATCTCGCGAACGGATTGACCAATCCGCAAAGTTTCTGTTGCATCTGAAAGTAGAAACTCGCCCCATTACAACGGTATGAGTAGTTTTCCCCTAGGCCGTTCTATTTATTCGTATCGAGCATCAGAACTGCGAAAATTTTGAGTTTCTCAAGCGTTTCTTACTTCAAAACTGCCATATCTCGCGAACGGATTGACCAATCCGCAAAGTTTCTGTTGCATCTGAAAGTAGAAACTCGCCCCATTACAACGGTATGAGTAGTTTTCCCCTAGGCCGTTCTGGTTATTCGTTTCGAGCATCAGAACTGCGAAGATTTGGAGTTTCTCAAGCGTTTCTTACCTCAAAACTGCCATATCTCGCGAACGGATTGACCAATCCGCAAAGTTTCTGTTGCATCTGAAAGTAGAAACTCGCCCCATTACAACGGTATGAGTAGTTTTCCCCTAGGCCGTTCTATTTATTCGTTTCGAGCATCAGAACTGCGAAAATTTTGAGTTTCTCAAGCGTTTCTTACCTCACAACTGCCATATCTCGCGAACGGATTGACCAATCCGCAAAATTTCTCTTGCATCTGAAAGTAGAAACTCGCCCCATTACTACGGTATGAGTTGTTTTCCCCTAGGGCGTTCTAGTTATTCGTTTCGAGCATCAGAACTGCGAAGATTTGGAGTTTCTCAAGCGTTTCTTACCTCAAAACTGCCATATCTCGCGAACGGATTGACCAATCCGCAAAATTTCTCTTGCATCTGAAAGTAGAAACTCGCCCCATTACAACGGTATGAGTAGTTTTCCCCTAGGGCGTTCTAGTTATTCGTTTCGAGCATCAGTACTGCGAAGATTTGGAGTTTCTCAAGCGTTTCTTACCTCAAAACTGCCATATCTCGCGAACGGATTGACCACTCCGCAAAGTTTCTGTCGCATCTGAAAGTAGAAACTCGCCCCATTACAACGGTATGAGTAGTTTTCCCCTAGGCCGTTCTGGTTATTCGTTTCGAGCATCAGAACTGCGAAGATTTGGAGTTTCTCAAGCGTTTCTTACCTCAAAACTGCCATATCTCGCCAACGGATTGACCAATCCGCAAAGTTTCTGTTGCATCTGAAAGTAGAAACTCGCCCCATTACAACGGTATGAGTAGTTTTCCCCTAGGCCGTTCTAGTTATTCGTTTCGAGCATCAGAACTGCGAAAATTTGGAGTTTCTCAAGCGTTTCTTACCTCAAAACTGCCATATCTCGCGAACGGATTGCCCAATCCGCAAAGTTTCTGTTGCATCTGAAAGTAGAAACTCGCCCCATTACAACGGTATGAGTAGTTTTCCCCTAGGCCGTTCTGGTTATTCGTTTCGAGCATCAGAACTGCGAAGATTTGGAGTTTCTCAAGCGTTTCTTACCTCAAAACTGCCATATCTCGCGAACGGATTGACCAATCCGCAAAGTTTCTGTTGCATCTGAAAGTAGAAACTCGCCCCATTACAACGGTATGAGTAGTTTTCCCCTAGGCCGTTCTAGTTATTCGTTTCGAGCATCAGAACTGCGAAAATTTGGAGTTTCTCAAGCGTTTCTTACCTCAAAACTGCCATATCTCGCGAACGGATAGACCAATCCGCAAAGTTTCTGTTGCATCTGAAAGTAGAAACTCGCCCCATTACAACGGTATGAGTAGTTTTCCCCTAGGCCGTTCTAGTTATTCGTTTCGAGCATCAGAACTGCGAAGATTTGGAGTTTCTCAAGCGTTTCTTACCTCAAAACTGCCATATCTCGCGAACGGATTGACCAATCCGCAAAGTTTCTGTTGCATCTGAAAGTAGAAACTCGCCCCATTACAACGGTATGAGTTGTTTTCCCCTAGGCCGTTCTATTTATTCGTTTCGAGCATCAGAACTGCGAAAATTTTGAGTTTCTCAAGCGTTTCTTACCTCAAAACTGCCATTACTCGCGAACGGATTGACCAATCCGCAAAATTTCTCTTGCATCTGAAAGTAGAAACTCGCCCCATTACTACGGTATGAGTAGTTTTCCCCTAGGGCGTTCTAGTTATTCGTTTCGAGCATCAGAACTGCGAAGATTTGGAGTTTCTCAAGCGTTTCTTACCGCAAAACTGCCATATCTCGCGAACGGATTGACCAATCCGCAAAATTTCTCTTGCATCTGAAAGTAGAAACTCGCCCCATTACTACGGTATGAGTAGTTTTCCCCTAGGGCGTTCTAGTTATTCGTTTCGAGCATCAGAACTGCGAAGATTTGGAGTTTCTCAAGCGTTTCTTACCTCAAAACTGCCATATCTCGCGAACGGATTGACCAATCCGCAAAATTTCTCTTGCATCTGAAAGTAGAAACTCGCCCCATTACAACGGTATGAGTAGTTTTCCCCTAGGCCGTTCTGGTTATTCGTTTCGAGCATCAGAACTGCGAAGATTTGGAGTTTCTCAAGCGTTTCTTACCTCAAAACTGCCATATCTCGCGAACGGATTGACCAATCCGCAAAGTTTCTGTTGCATCTGAAAGTAGAAACTCGCCCCATTACAACGGTATGAGTAGTTTTCCCCTAGGCCGTTCTAGTTATTCGTTTCGAGCATCAGAACTGCGAAAATTTGGAGTTTCTCAAGCGTTTCTTACGTCAAAACTGCCATATCTCGCGAACGGATAGACCAATCCGCAAAGTTTCGGTTGCATCTGAAAGTAGAAACTCGCCCCATTACAACGGTATGAGTAGTTTTCCCCTAGGCCGTTCTAGTTATTCGTTTCGAGCATCAGAACTGCGAAGATTAGGAGTTTCTCAAGCGTTTCTTACCTCAAAACTGCCATATCTCGCGAACGGATTGACCAATCCGCAAAGTTTCTGTTGCATCTGAAAGTAGAAACTCGCCCCATTACAACGGTATGAGTAGTTTTCCCCTAGGCCGTTCTGGTTATTCGTTTCGAGCATCAGAACTGCGAAGATTTGGAGTTTCTCAAGCGTTTCTTACCTCAAAACTGCCATATCTCGCGAACGGATTGACCAATCCGCAAAGTTTCTGTTGCATCTGAAAGTAGAAACTCGCCCCATTACAACGGTATGAGTAGTTTTCCCCTAGGCCGTTCTAGTTATTCGTTTCGAGCATCAGAACTGCGAAAATTTGGAGTTTCTCAAGCGTTTCTTACCTCAAAACTGCCATATCTCGCGAACGGATAGACCAATCCGCAAAGTTTCGGTTGCATCTGAAAGTAGAAACTCGCCCCATTACAACGGTATGAGTAGTTTTCCCCTAGGCCGTTCTAGTTATTCGTTTCGAGCATCAGAACTGCGAAGATTTGGAGTTTCTCAAGCGTTTCTTACCTCAAAACTGCCATATCTCGCGAACGGATTGACCAATCCGCAAAGTTTCTGTTGCATCTGAAAGTAGAAACTCGCCCCATTACAACGGTATGAGTAGTTTTCCCCTAGGCCGTTCTATTTATTCGTTTCGAGCATCAGAACTGCGAAAATTTTGAGTTTCTCAAGCGTTTCTTACCTCAAAACTGCCATATCTCGCGAACGGATTGACCAATCCGCAAAATTTCTCTTGCATCTGAAAGTAGAAACTCGCCCCATTACTACGGTATGAGTAGTTTTCCCCTAGGGCGTTCTAGTTATTCGTTTCGAGCATCAGAACTGCGAAGATTTGGAGTTTCTCAAGCGTTTCTTACTTCAAAACTGCCATATCTCGCGAACGGATTGACCAATCCGCAAAATTTCTCTTGCATCTGAAAGTGGAAACTCGCCCCATTACTACGGTATGAGTAGTTTTCCCCTAGGGCGTTCTAGTTATTCGTTTCGAGCATCAGAACTGCGAAGATTTGGAGTTTCTCAAGCGTTTCTTACCTCAAAACTGCCATATCTCGCGAACGGATTGACCAATCCGCGAAATTTCTCTTGCATCTGAAAGTAGAAACTCGCCCCATTACAACGGTATGAGTAGTTTTCCCCTAGGGCGTTCTAGTTATACGTTTCGAGCATCAGAACTGCGAAGATTTGGTGTTTCTCAAGCGTTTCTTACCTCAAAACTGCCATATCTCGCGAACGGATTGACCACTCCGCAAAGTTTCTGTCGCATCTGAAAGTAGAAACTCGCCCCATTACAACGGTATGAGTAGTTTTCCCCTAGGCCGTTCTATTTATTCGTTTCGAGCATCAGAACTGCGAAAATTTTGAGTTTCTCAAGCGTTTCTTACCTCAAAACTGCCATATCTCGCGAACGGATTGACCAATCCGCAAAATTTCTCTTGCATCTGAAAGTAGAAACTCGCCCCATTACTACGGTATGAGTAGTTTTCCCCTAGGGCGTTCTAGTTATTCGTTTCGAGCATCAGAACTGCGAAGATTTGGAGTTTCTCAAGCGTTTCTTACTTCAAAACTGCCATATCTCGCGAACGGATTGACCAATCCGCAAAATTTCTCTTGCATCTGAAAGTGGAAACTCGCCCCATTACTACGGTATGAGTAGTTTTCCCCTAGGGCGTTCTAGTTATTCGTTTCGAGCATCAGAACTGCGAAGATTTGGAGTTTCTCAAGCGTTTCTTACCTCAAAACTGCCATATCTCGCGAACGGATTGACCAATCCGCGAAATTTCTCTTGCATCTGAAAGTAGAAACTCGCCCCATTACAACGGTATGAGTAGTTTTCCCCTAGGGCGTTCTAGTTATACGTTTCGAGCATCAGAACTGCGAAGATTTGGTGTTTCTCAAGCGTTTCTTACCTCAAAACTGCCATATCTCGCGAACGGATTGACCACTCCGCAAAGTTTCTGTCGCATCTGAAAGTAGAAACTCGCCCCATTACAACGGTATGAGTAGTTTTCCCCTAGGCCGTTCTGGTTATTCGTTTCGAGCATCAGAACTGCGAAGATTTGGAGTTTCTCAAGCGTTTCTTACCTCAAAACTGCCATATCTCGCGAACGGATTGACCAATCCGCAAAGTTTCTGTCGCATCTGAAAGTAGAAACTCGCCCCATTACAACGGTATGAGTAGTTTTCCCCTAGGCCGTTCTAGTTATTCGTTTCGAGCATCAGAACTGCGAACATTTGGAGTTTCTCAAGCGTTTCTTACCTCAAAACTGCCATATCTCGCGAACGGATTGACCAATCCGCAAAGTTTCTGTCGCATCTGAATGTAGAAACTCGCCCCATTACAACGGTATGAGTAGTTTTCCCCTAGGCCGTTCTAGTTATTCGTTTCGAGCATCAGAACTGCGAAAATTTGGAGTTTCTCAAGCGTTTCTTACGTCAAAACTGCCATATCTCGCGAACGGATAGACCAATCCGCAAAGTTTCGGTTGCATCTGAAAGTAGAAACTCGCCCCATTACAACGGTATGAGTAGTTTTCCCCTAGGCCGTTCTGGTTATTCGTTTCGAGCATCAGAACTGCGAAGATTTGGAGTTTCTCAAGCGTTTCTTACCTCAAAACTGCCATATCTCGCGAACGGATTGACCAATCCGCAAAGTTTCTGTTGCATCTGAAAGTAGAAACTCGCCCCATTACAACGGTATGAGTAGTTTTCCCCTAGGCCGTTCTATTTATTCGTTTCGAGCATCAGAACTGCGAAAATTTGGAGTTTCTCAAGCGTTTCTTACCTCAAAACTGCCATATCTCGCGAACGGATTGACCAATCCGCAAAATTTCTCTTGAATCTGAAAGTAGAAACTCGCCCCATTACTACGGTATGAGTAGTTTTCCCCTAGGGCGTTCTAGTTATTCGTTTCGAGCATCAGAACTGCGAAGATTTGGAGTTTCTCAAGCGTTTCTTACCTCAAAACTGCCATACCTCGCGAACGGATTGACCAATCCGCAAAGTTTCTGTTGCATCTGAAAGTAGAAACTCGCTCCATTACAACGGTATGAGTAGTTTTCCCCTAGGCCGTTCTGGTTATTCGTTTCGAGCATCAGAACTGCGAACATTTGGAGTTTCTCAAGCGTTTCTTACCTCAAAACTGCCATATCTCGCGAACGGATTGACCAATCCGCAAAGTTTCTGTTGCATCTGAAAGTAGAAACTCGCCCCATTACAACGGTATGAGTAGTTTTCCCCTAGGCCGTTCTAGTTATTCGTTTCGAGTATCAGAACTGCGAAGATTTGGAGTTTCTCAAGCGTTTCTTACCTCAAAACTGCCATATCTCGCGAACGGATTGACCAATCCGCAAAGTTTCTGTTGCATCTGAAAGTAGAAACTCGCCCCATTACAACGGTATGAGTAGTTTTCCCCTAGGCCGTTCTAGTTATTCGTTTCGAGCATCAGAACTGCGAAGATTTGGAGTTTCTCAAGCGTTTCTTACCTCAAAACTGCCATATCTCGCGAACGGATTGACCAATCCGCAAAGTTTCTGTTGCATCTGAAAGTAGAAACTCGCCCCATTACTACTGTATGAGTAGTTTTCCCCTAGGCCGTTCTAGTTTTTCGTTTCGAGCATCAGAACTGCGAAGATTTGGAGTTTCTCAAGCGTTTCTTACCTCAAAACTGCCATACCTCGCGAACGGATTGACCAATCCGCAAAGTTTCTGTTGCATCTGAAAGTAGAAACTCGCTCCATTACAACGGTATGAGTAGTTTTCCCCTAGGCCGTTCTAGTTTTTCGTTTCGAGCATCAGAGCTGCGAAGATTTGGAGTTTCTCAAGCGTTTCTTACCTCAAAACTGCCATATCTCGCGAACGGATTGACCAATCCGCAAAGTTTCTGTTGCATCTGAAAGTAGAAACTCGCCCCATTACAACGGTATGAGTAGTTTTCCCCTAGGCCGTTCTGGTTATTCGTTTCGAGCATCAGAACTGCGAAGATTTGGAGTTTCTCAAGCGTTTCTTACATCAAAACTGCCATATCTCGCGAACGGATTGACCAATCCGCAAAGTTTCTGTTGCATCTGAAAGTAGAAACTCGCCCCATTACAACGGTATGAGTAGTTTTCCCCTAGGCCGTTCTAGTTATTCGTTTCGAGTATCAGAACTGCGAAAATTTGGAGTTTCTCAAGCGTTTCTTACCTCAAAACTGCCATATCTCGCGAACGGATTGACCAATCCGCAAAGTTTCTGTTGCATCTCAAAGTAGAAACTCGCCCCATTACAACGGTATGAGTAGGTTTCTCCTAGGCCGTTCTATTTATTCGTTTCGAGCATCAGAACTGCGAAAATTTTGAGTTTCTCAAGCGTTTCTTACCTCAAAACTGCCATATCTCGCGAACGGATTGACCAATCCGCAAAATTTCTCTTGAATCTGAAAGTAGAAACTCGCCCCATTACTACGGTATGAGTAGTTTTCCCCTAGGGCGTTCTAGTTATTCGTTTCGAGCATCAGAACTGCGAAGATTTGGAGTTTCTCAAGCGTTTCTTACCTCAAAACTGCCATACCTCGCGAACGGATTGACCAATCCGCAAAGTTTCTGTTGCATCTGAAAGTAGAAACTCGCTCCATTACAACGGTATGAGTAGTTTTCCCCTAGGCCGTTCTGGTTATTCGTTTCGAGCATCAGAACTGCGAACATTTGGAGTTTCTCAAGCGTTTCTTACCTCAAAACTGCCATATCTCGCGAACGGATTGACCAATCCGCAAAGTTTCTGTTGCATCTGAAAGTAGAAACTCGCCCCATTACAACGGTATGAGTAGTTTTCCCCTAGGCCGTTCTAGTTATTCGTTTCGAGTATCAGAACTGCGAAGATTTGGAGTTTCTCAAGCGTTTCTTACCTCAAAACTGCCATATCTCGCGAACGGATTGACCAATCCGCAAAGTTTCTGTTGCATCTGAAAGTAGAAACTCGCCCCATTACAACGGTATGAGTAGTTTTCCCCTAGGCCGTTCTAGTTATTCGTTTCGAGCATCAGAACTGCGAAGATTTGGAGTTTCTCAAGCGTTTCTTACCTCAAAACTGCCATATCTCGCGAACGGATTGACCAATCCGCAAAGTTTCTGTTGCATCTGAAAGTAGAAACTCGCCCCATTACTACTGTATGAGTAGTTTTCCCCTAGGCCGTTCTAGTTTTTCGTTTCGAGCATCAGAACTGCGAAGATTTGGAGTTTCTCAAGCGTTTCTTACCTCAAAACTGCCATACCTCGCGAACGGATTGACCAATCCGCAAAGTTTCTGTTGCATCTGAAAGTAGAAACTCGCTCCATTACAACGGTATGAGTAGTTTTCCCCTAGGCCGTTCTGGTTATTCGTTTCGAGCATCAGAACTGCGAAGATTTGGAGTTTCTCAAGCGTTTCTTACATCAAAACTGCCATATCTCGCGAACGGATTGACCAATCCGCAAAGTTTCTGTTGCATCTGAAAGTAGAAACTCGCCCCATTACAACGGTATGAGTAGTTTTCCCCTAGGCCGTTCTAGTTATTCGTTTCGAGTATCAGAACTGCGAAAATTTGGAGTTTCTCAAGCGTTTCTTACCTCAAAACTGCCATATCTCGCGAACGGATTGACCAATCCGCAAAATTTCTCATGCATCTGAAAGTAGAAGCTCTCCCGATTACAACGGTATGAGTAGTTTTCCCCTAGGCCGTTCTAGTTATTCGTTTCGAGCATCAGAACTGCGAAAATTTGGAGTTTCTCAAGCGTTTCTTACCTCAAAACTGCCATATCTCGCGAACGGATTGACCAATCCGCAAAGTTTCTGTTGCATCTGAAAGTAGAATCTCGCCGCATTACAACGGTATGAGTAGTTTTCCCCTAGGGCGTTCTAGTTATTCGTTTCGAGCATCAGAACTGCGAAGATTTGGAGTTTCTCAAGCGTTTCTTACCTCAAAACTGCCATATCTCGTGAACGAATGGACCAATCCGCAAAGTTTCTGTTGCATCTCAAAGTAGAAACTCGCCCCATTACAACGTTATGAGTAGGTTTCTCCTAGGCCGTTCTATTTATTCGTTTCGAGCATCAGAACTGCGAAAATTTTGAGTTTCTCAAGCGTTTCTTACCTCAAAACTGCCATATCTCGCGAACGGATTGACCAATCCGCAAAATTTCTCCTGCATCTGAAAGTAGAAACTCGCCCCATTACTACTGTATGAGTAGTTTTCCCCTAGGGCGTTCTAGTTATTCGTTTCGAGCATCAGAACTGCGAAGATTTGGAGTTTCTCAAGCGTTTCTTACCTCAAAACTGCCATATCTCGCGAACGGATTGACCAATCCGCAAAATTTCTCTTGCATCTGAAAGTAGAAACTCGCCCCATTACAACGGTATGAGTAGTTTTCCCCTAGGGCGTTCTAGTTATTCGTTTCGAGCATCAGAACTGCGAAGATTTGGAGTTTCTCAAGCGTTTCTTACCTCAAAACTGCCATATCTCGCGAACGGATTGACCTATCCGCAAAGTTTCTGTCGCATCTGAAAGTAGAAACTCGCCCCATTACAACGGTATGAGTAGTTTTCCCCTAGGCCGTTCTAGTTTTTCGTTTCGAGCATCAGAACTGCGAACATTTGGAGTTTCTCAAGCGTTTCTTACCTCAAAACTGCCATATCTCGCGAACGGATTGACCAATCCGCAAAGTTTCTGTTGCATCTGAAAGTAGAAACTCGCCCCATTACAACGGTATGAGTAGTTTTCCCCTAGGCCGTTCTAGTTATTCGTTTCGAGCATCAGAACTGCGAAGATTTGGAGTTTCTCAAGCGTTTCTTACCTCAAAACTGCCATATCTCGCGAACGGATTGACCAATCCGCAAAGTTTCTGTTGCATCTCAAAGTAGAAACTCGCCCCATTACAACGGTATGAGTAGGTTTCTCCTAGGCCGTTCTATTTATTCGTTTCGAGCATCAGAACTGCGAAAATTTTGAGTTTCTCAAGCGTTTCTTACCTCAAAACTGCCATATCACGCGAACGGATTGACCAATCCGCAAAATTTCTCTTGCATCTGAAAGTAGAAACTCGCCCCATTACTACTGTATGAGTAGTTTTCCCCTAGGGCGTTCTAGTTATTCGTTTCGAGCATCAGAACTGCGAAGATTTGGAGTTTCTCAAGCGTTTCTTACCTCAAAACTGCCATATCACGCGAACGGATTGACCAATCCGCAAAATTTCTCTTGCATCTGAAAGTAGAAACTCGCCCCATTACTACTGTATGAGTAGCTTTCCCCTAGGGCGTTCTAGTTATTCGTTTCGAGCATCAGAACTGCGAAGATTTGGATTTTCTCAAGCGTTTCTTACCTCAAAACTGCCATATCACGCGAACGGATTGACCAATCCGCAAAATTTCTCTTGAATCTGAAAGTAGAAACTCGCCCCATTACTACGGTATGAGTAGTTTTCCCCTAGGGCGTTCTAGTTATTCGTTTCGAGCATCAGAACTGCGAAGATTTGGAGTTTCTCAAGCGTTTCTTACCTCAAAACTGCCATATCTCGCGAACGGATTGACCAATCCGCAAAATTTCTCTTGCATCTGAAAGTAGAAACTCGCCCCATTACAACGGTATGAGTAGTTTTCCCCTAGGCCGTTCTGGTTATTCGTTTCGAGCATCAGAACTGCGAAGATTTGGAGTTTCTCAAGCGTTTCTTACCTCAAAACTGCCATATCTCGCGAACGGATTGACCAATCCGCAAAGTTTCTGTTGCATCTGAAAGTAGAAACTCGCCCCATTACAACGGTATGAGTAGTTTTCCCCTAGGCCGTTCTAGTTATTCGTTTCGAGCATCAGAACTGCGAAAATTTGGAGTTTCTCAAGCGTTTCTTACGTCAAAACTGCCATATCTCGCGAACGGATAGACCAATCCGCAAAGTTTCGGTTGCATCTGAAAGTAGAAACTCGCCCCATTACAACGGTATGAGTAGTTTTCCCCTAGGCCGTTCTAGTTATTCGTTTCGAGCATCAGAACTGCGAAGATTTGGAGTTTCTCAAGCGTTTCTTACCTCAAAACTGCCATATCTCGCGAACGGATTGACCAATCCGCAAAGTTTCTGTTGCATCTGAAAGTAGAAACTCGCCCCATTACAACGGTATGAGTAGTTTTCCCCTAGGCCGTTCTGGTTATTCGTTTCGAGCATCAGAACTGCGAAGATTTGGAGTTTCTCAAGCGTTTCTTACCTCAAAACTGCCATATCTCGCGAACGGATTGACCAATCCGCAAAGTTTCTGTTGCATCTGAAAGTAGAAACTCGCCCCATTACAACGGTATGAGTAGTTTTCCCCTAGGCCGTTCTAGTTATTCGTTTCGAGCATCAGAACTGCGAAAATTTGGAGTTTCTCAAGCGTTTCTTACCTCAAAACTGCCATATTTCGCGAACGGATAGACCAATCCGCAAAGTTTCTATTGCATCTGAAAGTAGAAACTCGCCCCATTACAACGGTATGAGTAGTTTTCCCCTAGGCCGTTCTAGTTATTCGTTTCGAGCATCAGAACTGCGAAGATTTGGAGTTTCTCAAGCGTTTCTTACCTCAAAACTGCCATATCTCGCGAACGGATTGACCAATCCGCAAAGTTTCTGTTGCATCTGAAAGTAGAAACTCGCCCCATTACAACGGTATGAGTAGTTTTCCCCTAGGCCGTTCTATTTATTCGTTTCGAGCATCAGAACTGCGAAAATTTTGAGTTTCTCAAGCGTTTCTTACCTCAAAACTGCCATATCTCGCGAACGGATTGACCAATCCGCAAAATTTCTCTTGCATCTGAAAGTAGAAACTCGCCCCATTACTACGGTATGAGTAGTTTTCCCCTAGGGCGTTCTAGTTATTCGTTTCGAGCATCAGAACTGCGAAGATTTGGAGTTTCTCAAGCGTTTCTTACCGCAAAACTGCCATATCACGCGAACGGATTGACCAATCCGCAAAATTTCTCTTGCATCTGAAAGTAGAAACTCGCCCCATTACTACGGTATGAGTAGTTTTCCCCTAGGGCGTTCTAGTTATTCGTTTCGAGCATCAGAACTGCGAAGATTTGGAGTTTCTCAAGCGTTTCTTACCTCAAAACTGCCATATCTCGCGAACGGATTGACCAATCCGCAAAATTTCTCTTGCATCTGAAAGTAGAAACTCGCCCCATTACAACGGTATGAGTAGTTTTCCCCTAGGCCGTTCTGGTTATTCGTTTCGAGCATCAGAACTGCGAAGATTTGGAGTTTCTCAAGCGTTTCTTACCTCAAAACTGCCATATCTCGCGAACGGATTGACCAATCCGCAAAGTTTCTGTTGCATCTGAAAGTAGAACTCGCCCCATTACAACGGTATGAGTAGTTTCCCCTAGGCCGTTCTAGTTATTCGTTTCGAGCATCAGAACTGCGAAAATTTGGAGTTTCTCAAGCGTTTCTTACCTCAAAACTGCCATATCTCGCGAACGGATAGACCAATCCGCAAAGTTTCGGTTGCATCTGAAAGTAGAAACTCGCCCCATTACAACGTATGAGTAGTTTTCCCCTAGGCCGTTCTAGTTATTCGTTTCGAGCATCAGAACTGCGAAGATTTGGAGTTTCTCAAGCGTTTCTTACCTCAAAACTGCCATATCTCGCGAACGATTGACCAATCCGCAAAGTTTCTGTTGCATCTGAAAGTAGAAACTCGCCCCATTACAACGGTATGAGTAGTTTTCCCTAGGCCGTTCTATTTATTCGTTTCGAGCATCAGAACTGCGAAAATTTTGAGTTTCTCAAGCGTTTCTTACCTCAAAACTGCCATATCTCGCGAACGGATTGACCAATCCGCAAAATTTCTCTTGCATCTGAAAGTAGAAACTCGCCCCATTACTACGGTATGAGTAGTTTTCCCCTAGGGCGTTCTAGTTATTCGTTTCGAGCATCAGAACTGCGAAGATTTGGAGTTTCTCAAGCGTTTCTTACTTCAAAACTGCCATATCTCGCGAACGGATTGACCAATCCGCAAAATTTCTCTTGCATCTGAAAGTGGAAACTCGCCCCATTACTACGGTATGAGTAGTTTTCCCCTAGGGCGTTCTAGTTATTCGTTTCGAGCATCAGAACTGCGAAGATTTGGAGTTTCTCAAGCGTTTCTTACCTCAAAACTGCCATATCTCGCGAACGGATTGACCAATCCGCGAAATTTCTCTTGCATCTGAAAGTAGAAACTCGCCCCATTACAACGGTATGAGTAGTTTTCCCCTAGGGCGTTCTAGTTATACGTTTCGAGCATCAGAACTGCGAAGATTTGGTGTTTCTCAAGCGTTTCTTACCTCAAAACTGCCATATCTCGCGAACGGATTGACCACTCCGCAAAGTTTCTGTCGCATCTGAAAGTAGAAACTCGCCCCATTACAACGGTATGAGTAGTTTTCCCCTAGGCCGTTCTATTTATTCGTTTCGAGCATCAGAACTGCGAAAATTTTGAGTTTCTCAAGCGTTTCTTACCTCAAAACTGCCATATCTCGCGAACGGATTGACCAATCCGCAAAATTTCTCTTGCATCTGAAAGTAGAAACTCGCCCCATTACTACGGTATGAGTAGTTTTCCCCTAGGGCGTTCTAGTTATTCGTTTCGAGCATCAGAACTGCGAAGATTTGGAGTTTCTCAAGCGTTTCTTACTTCAAAACTGCCATATCTCGCGAACGGATTGACCAATCCGCAAAATTTCTCTTGCATCTGAAAGTGGAAACTCGCCCCATTACTACGGTATGAGTAGTTTTCCCCTAGGGCGTTCTAGTTATTCGTTTCGAGCATCAGAACTGCGAAGATTTGGAGTTTCTCAAGCGTTTCTTACCTCAAAACTGCCATATCTCGCGAACGGATTGACCAATCCGCGAAATTTCTCTTGCATCTGAAAGTAGAAACTCGCCCCATTACAACGGTATGAGTAGTTTTCCCCTAGGGCGTTCTAGTTATACGTTTCGAGCATCAGAACTGCGAAGATTTGGTGTTTCTCAAGCGTTTCTTACCTCAAAACTGCCATATCTCGCGAACGGATTGACCACTCCGCAAAGTTTCTGTCGCATCTGAAAGTAGAAACTCGCCCCATTACAACGGTATGAGTAGTTTTCCCCTAGGCCGTTCTGGTTATTCGTTTCGAGCATCAGAACTGCGAAGATTTGGAGTTTCTCAAGCGTTTCTTACCTCAAAACTGCCATATCTCGCGAACGGATTGACCAATCCGCAAAGTTTCTGTCGCATCTGAAAGTAGAAACTCGCCCCATTACAACGGTATGAGTAGTTTTCCCTAGGCCGTTCTAGTTATTCGTTTCGAGCATCAGAACTGCGAACATTTGGAGTTTCTCAAGCGTTTCTTACCTCAAAACTGCCATATCTCGCGAACGGATTGACCAATCCGCAAAGTTTCTGTCGCATCTGAATGTAGAAACTCGCCCCATTACAACGGTATGAGTAGTTTTCCCCTAGGCCGTTCTAGTTATTCGTTTCGAGCATCAGAACTGCGAAAATTTGGAGTTTCTCAAGCGTTTCTTACGTCAAAACTGCCATATCTCGCGAACGGATAGACCAATCCGCAAAGTTCGGTTGCATCTGAAAGTAGAAACTCGCCCCATTACAATGGTATGAGTAGTTTTCCCCTAGGCCGTTCTGGTTATTCGTTTCGAGCATCAGAACTGCGAAGATTTGGAGTTTCTCAAGCGTTTCTTACCTCAAAACTGCCATATCTCGCGAACGGATTGACCAATCCGCAAAGTTTCTGTTGCATCTGAAAGTAGAAACTCGCCCCATTACAACGGTATGAGTAGTTTTCCCTAGGCCGTTCTAGTTATTCGTTTCGAGCATCAGAACTGCGAAAATTTGGAGTTTCTCAAGCGTTTCTTACCTCAAAACTGCCATATCTCGCGAACGGATAGACCAATCCGCAAAGTTTCTGTTCCATCTGAAAGTAGAAACTCGCCCCATTACAACGGTATGAGTAGTTTTCCCCTAGGCCGTTCTAGTTATTCGTTTCGAGCATCAGAACTGCGAGGATTTGGAGTTTCTCAAGCGTTTCTTACCTCAAAACTGCCATATCTCGCGAACGGATTGACCAATCCGCAAAGTTTCTGTTGCATCTGAAAGTAGAAACTCGCCCCATTACAACGGTATGAGTAGTTTTCCCCTAGGCCGTTCTATTTATTCGTTTCGAGCATCAGAACTGCGAAAATTTGGAGTTTCTCAAGCGTTTCTTACCTCAAAACTGCCATATCTCGCGAACGGATTGACCAATCCGCAAAATTTCTCTTGAATCTGAAAGTAGAAACTCGCCCCATTACTACGGTATGAGTAGTTTTCCCCTAGGGCGTTCTAGTTATTCGTTTCGAGCATCAGAACTGCGAAGATTTGGAGTTTCTCAAGCGTTTCTTACCTCAAAACTGCCATACCTCGCGAACGGATTGACCAATCCGCAAAGTTTCTGTTGCATCTGAAAGTAGAAACTCGCTCCATTACAACGGTATGAGTAGTTTTCCCCTAGGCCGTTCTGGTTATTCGTTTCGAGCATCAGAACTGCGAACATTTGGAGTTTCTCAAGCGTTTCTTACCTCAAAACTGCCATATCTCGCGAACGGATTGACCAATCCGCAAAGTTTCTGTTGCATCTGAAAGTAGAAACTCGCCCCATTACAACGGTATGAGTAGTTTTCCCCTAGGCCGTTCTAGTTATTCGTTTCGAGTATCAGAACTGCGAAGATTTGGAGTTTCTCAAGCGTTTCTTACCTCAAAACTGCCATATCTCGCGAACGGATTGACCAATCCGCAAAGTTTCTGTTGCATCTGAAAGTAGAAACTCGCCCCATTACAACGGTATGAGTAGTTTTCCCCTAGGCCGTTCTAGTTATTCGTTTCGAGCATCAGAACTGCGAAGATTTGGAGTTTCTCAAGCGTTTCTTACCTCAAAACTGCCATATCTCGCGAACGGATTGACCAATCCGCAAAGTTTCTGTTGCATCTGAAAGTAGAAACTCGCCCCATTACTACTGTATGAGTAGTTTTCCCCTAGGCCGTTCTAGTTTTTCGTTTCGAGCATCAGAACTGCGAAGATTTGGAGTTTCTCAAGCGTTTCTTACCTCAAAACTGCCATACCTCGCGAACGGATTGACCAATCCGCAAAGATTCTGTTGCATCTGAAAGTAGAAACTCGCTCCATTACAACGGTATGAGTAGTTTTCCCCTAGGCCGTTCTAGTTTTTCGTTTCGAGCATCAGAACTGCGAAGATTTGGAGTTTCTCAAGCGTTTCTTACCTCAAAACTGCCATATCTCGCGAACGGATTGACCAATCCGCAAAGTTTCTGTTGCATCTGAAAGTAGAAACTCGCCCCATTACAACGGTATGAGTAGTTTTCCCCTAGGCCGTTCTGGTTATTCGTTTCGAGCATCAGAACTGCGAAGATTTGGAGTTTCTCAAGCGTTTCTTACATCAAAACTGCCATATCTCGCGAACGGATTGGCCAATCCGCAAAGTTTCTGTTGCATCTGAAAGTAGAAACTCGCCCCATTACAACGGTATGAGTAGTTTTCCCCTAGGCCGTTCTAGTTATTCGTTTCGAGTATCAGAACTGCGAAAGTTTGGAGTTTCTCAAGCGTTTCTTACCTCAAAACTGCCATATCTCGCGAACGGATTGACCAATCCGCAAAGTTTCTGTTGCATCTCAAAGTAGAAACTCGCCCCATTACAACGGTATGAGTAGGTTTCTCCTAGGCCGTTCTATTTATTCGTTTCGAGCATCAGAACTGCGAAAATTTTGAGTTTCTCAAGCGTTTCTTACCTCAAAACTGCCCTATCTCGCGAACGGATTGACCAATCCGCAAAATTTCTCTTGAATCTGAAAGTAGAAACTCGCCCCATTACTACGGTATGAGTAGTTTTCCCCTAGGGCGTTCTAGTTATTCGTTTCGAGCATCAGAACTGCGAAGATTTGGAGTTTCTCAAGCGTTTCTTACCTCAAAACTGCCATACCTCGCGAACGGATTGACCAATCCGCAAAGTTTCTGTTGCATCTGAAAGTAGAAACTCGCTCCATTACAACGGTATGAGTAGTTTTCCCCTAGGCCGTTCTGGTTATTCGTTTCGAGCATCAGAACTGCGAACATTTGGAGTTTCTCAAGCGTTTCTTACCTCAAAACTGCCATATCTCGCGAACGGATTGACCAATCCGCAAAGTTTCTGTTGCATCTGAAAGTAGAAACTCGCCCCATTACAACGGTATGAGTAGTTTTCCCCTAGGCCGTTCTAGTTATTCGTTTCGAGTATCAGAACTGCGAAGATTTGGAGTTTCTCAAGCGTTTCTTACCTCAAAACTGCCATATCTCGCGAACGGATTGACCAATCCGCAAAGTTTCTGTTGCATCTGTAAGTAGAAACTCGCCCCATTACAACGCTATGAGTAGTTTTCCCCTAGGCCGTTCTAGTTATTCGTTTCGAGCATCAGAACTGCGAAGATTTGGAGTTTCTCAAGCGTTTCTTACCTCAAAACTGCCATACCTCGCGAACGGATTGACCAATCCGCAAAGTTTCTGTTGCATCTGAAAGTAGAAACTCGCTCCATTACAACGGTATGAGTAGTTTTCCCCTAGGCCGTTCTGGTTATTCGTTTCGAGCATCAGAACTGCGAACATTTGGAGTTTCTCAAGCGTTTCTTACCTCAAAACTGCCATATCTCGCGAACGGATTGACCAATCCGCAAAGTTTCTGTTGCATCTGAAAGTAGAAACTCGCCCCATTACAACGGTATGAGTAGTTTTCCCCTAGGCCGTTCTAGTTATTCGTTTCGAGTATCAGAACTGCGAAGATTTGGAGTTTCTCAAGCGTTTCTTACCTCAAAACTGCCATATCTCGCGAACGGATTGACCAATCCGCAAAGTTTCTGTTGCATCTGTAAGTAGAAACTCGCCCCATTACAACGCTATGAGTAGTTTTCCCCTAGGCCGTTCTAGTTATTCGTTTCGAGCATCAGAACTGCGAAGATTTGGAGTTTCTCAAGCGTTTCTTACCTCAAAACTGCCATATCTCGCGAACGGATTGACCAATCCGCAAAGTTTCTGTTGCATCTGAAAGTAGAAACTCGCCCCATTACAACGGTATGAGTAGTTTTCCCCTAGGCCGTTCTAGTTATTCGTTTCGAGCATCAGAACTGCGAAGATTTGGAGTTTCTCAAGCGTTTCTTACCTCAAAACTGCCATATCTCGCGAACGGATTGACCAATCCGCAAAGTTTCTGTTGCATCTCAAAGTAGAAACTCGCCCCATTACAACGGTATGAGTAGGTTTCTCCTAGGCCGTTCTATTTATTCGTTTCGAGCATCAGAACTGCGAAAATTTTGAGTTTCTCAAGCGTTTCTTACCTCAAAACTGCCATATCACGCGAACGGATTGACCAATCCGCAAAATTTCTCTTGCATCTGAAAGTAGAAACTCGCCCCATTACTACTGTATGAGTAGTTTTCCCCTAGGGCGTTCTAGTTATTCGTTTCGAGCATCAGAACTGCGAAGATTTGGAGTTTCTCAAGCGTTTCTTACCTCAAAACTGCCATATCACGCGAACGGATTGACCAATCCGCAAAATTTCTCTTGCATCTGAAAGTAGAAACTCGCCCCATTACTACTGTATGAGTAGCTTTCCCCTAGGGCGTTCTAGTTATTCGTTTCGAGCATCAGAACTGCGAAGATTTGGATTTTCTCAAGCGTTTCTTACCTCAAAACTGCCATATCACGCGAACGGATTGACCAATCCGCAAAATTTCTCTTGAATCTGAAAGTAGAAACTCGCCCCATTACTACGGTATGAGTAGTTTTCCCCTAGGGCGTTCTAGTTATTCGTTTCGAGCATCAGAACTGCGAAGATTTGGAGTTTCTCAAGCGTTTCTTACCTCAAAACTGCCATACCTCGCGAACGGATTGACCAATCCGCAAAGTTTCTGTTGCATCTGAAAGTAGAAACTCGCTCCATTACAACGGTATGAGTAGTTTTCCCCTAGGCCGTTCTGGTTATTCGTTTCGAGCATCAGAACTGCGAACATTTGGAGTTACTCAAGCGTTTCTTACCTCAAAACTGCCATATCTCGCGAACGGATTGACCAATCCGCAAAGTTTCTGTTGCATCTGAAAGTAGAAACTCGCCCCATTACAACGGTATGAGTAGTTTTCCCCTAGGCCGTTCTAGTTATTCGTTTCGAGTATCAGAACTGCGAAGATTTGGAGTTTCTCAAGCGTTTCTTACCTCAAAACTGCCATATCTCGCGAACGGATTGACCAATCCGCAAAGTTTCTGTTGCATCTGAAAGTAGAAACTCGCCCCATTACAACGGTATGAGTAGTTTTCCCCTAGGCCGTTCTAGTTATTCGTTTCGAGCATCAGAACTGCGAAGATTTGGAGTTTCTCAAGCGTTTCTTACCTCAAAACTGCCATATCTCGCGAACGGATTGACCAATCCGCAAAGTTTCTGTTGCATCTGAAAGTAGAAACTCGCCCCATTACTACTGTATGAGTAGTTTTCCCCTAGGCCGTTCTAGTTTTTCGTTTCGAGCATCAGAACTGCGAAGATTTGGAGTTTCTCAAGCGTTTCTTACCTCAAAACTGCCATACCTCGCGAACGGATTGACCAATCCGCAAAGTTTCTGTTGCATCTGAAAGTAGAAACTCGCTCCATTACAACGGTATGAGTAGTTTTCCCCTAGGCCGTTCTGGTTATTCGTTTCGAGCATCAGAACTGCGAAGATTTGGAGTTTCTCAAGCGTTTCTTACATCAAAACTGCCATATCTCGCGAACGGATTGACCAATCCGCAAAGTTTCTGTTGCATCTGAAAGTAGAAACTCGCCCCATTACAACGGTATGAGTAGTTTTCCCCTAGGCCGTTCTAGTTATTCGTTTCGAGTATCAGAACTGCGAAAATTTGGAGTTTCTCAAGCGTTTCTTACCTCAAAACTGCCATATCTCGCGACCGGATTGACCAATCCGCAAAGTTTCTGTTGCATCTCAAAGTAGAAACTCGCCCCATTACAACGGTATGAGTAGGTTTCTCCTAGGCCGTTCTATTTATTCGTTTCGAGCATCAGAACTGCGAAAATTTTGAGTTTCTCAAGCGTTTCTTACCTCAAAACTGCCATATCTCGCGAACGGATTGACCAATCCGCAAAATTTCTCCTGCATCTGAAAGTAGAAACTCGCCCCATTACTACTGTATGAGTAGTTTTCCCCTAGGGCGTTCTAGTTATTCGTTTCGAGCATCAGAACTGCGAAGATTTGGAGTTTCTCAAGCGTTTCTTACCTCAAAACTGCCATATCTCGCGAACGGATTGACCAATCCGCAAAATTTCTCTTGCATCTGAAAGTAGAAACTCGCCCCATTACAACGGTATGAGTAGTTTTCCCCTAGGGCGTTCTAGTTATTCGTTTCGAGCATCAGAACTGCGAAGATTTGGAGTTTCTCAAGCGTTTCTTACCTCAAAACTGCCATATCTCGCGAACGGATTGACCTATCCGCAAAGTTTCTGTCGCATCTGAAAGTAGAAACTCGCCCCATTACAACGGTATGAGTAGTTTTCCCCTAGGCCGTTCTAGTTTTTCGTTTCGAGCATCAGAACTGCGAACATTTGGAGTTTCTCAAGCGTTTCTTACCTCAAAACTGCCATATCTCGCGAACGGATTGACCAATCCGCAAAGTTTCTGTCGCATCTGAAAGTAGAAACTCGCCCCATTACAACGGTATGAGTAGTTTTCCCCTAGGCCGTTCTAGTTATTCGTTTCGAGCATCAGAACTGCGAACATTTGGAGTTTCTCAAGCGTTTCTTACCTCAAAACTGCCATATCTCGCGAACGGATTGACCAATCCGCAAAATTTCTCATGCATCTGAAAGTAGAAACTCTCCCGATTACAACGGTATGAGTAGCTTTCCCCTAGGCCGTTCTAGTTATTCGTTTCGAGCATCAGAACTGCGAACATTTGGAGTTTCTCAAGCGTTTCTTACCTCAAAACTGCCATATCTCGCGAACGGATTGACCAATCCGCAAAATTTCTCATGCATCTGAAAGTAGAAGCTCTCCCGATTACAACGGTATGAGTAGTTTTCCCCTAGGCCGTTCTAGTTATTCGTTTCGAGCATCAGAACTGCGAAAATTTGGAGTTTCTCAAGCGTTTCTTACCTCAAAACTGCCATATCTCGCGAACGGATTGACCAATCCGCAAAGTTTCTGTTGCATCTGAAAGTAGAATCTCGCCGCATTACAACGGTATGAGTAGTTTTCCCCTAGGGCGTTCTAGTTATTCGTTTCGAGCATCAGAACTGCGAAGATTTGGAGTTTCTCAAGCGTTTCTTACCTCAAAACTGCCATATCTCGTGAACGAATGGACCAATCCGCAAAGTTTCTGTTGCATCTCAAAGTAGAAACTCGCCCCATTACAACGGTATGAGTAGGTTTCTCCTAGGCCGTTCTATTTATTCGTTTCGAGCATCAGAACTGCGAAAATTTTGAGTTTCTCAAGCGTTTCTTACCTCAAAACTGCCATATCTCGCGAACGGATTGACCAATCCGCAAAATTTCTCCTGCATCTGAAAGTAGAAACTCGCCCCATTACTACTGTATGAGTAGTTTTCCCCTAGGGCGTTCTAGTTATTCGTTTCGAGCATCAGAACTGCGAAGATTTGGAGTTTCTCAAGCGTTTCTTACCTCAAAACTGCCATATCTCGCGAACGGATTGACCAATCCGCAAAATTTCTCTTGCATCTGAAAGTAGAAACTCGCCCCATTACAACGGTATGAGTAGTTTTCCCCTAGGGCGTTCTAGTTATTCGTTTCGAGCATCAGAACTGCGAAGATTTGGAGTTTCTCAAGCGTTTCTTACCTCAAAACTGCCATATCTCGCGAACGGATTGACCTATCCGCAAAGTTTCTGTCGCATCTGAAAGTAGAAACTCGCCCCATTACAACGGTAAGAGTAGTTTTCCCCTAGGCCGTTCTAGTTTTTCGTTTCGAGCATCAGAACTGCGAACATTTGGAGTTTCTCAAGCGTTTCTTACCTCAAAACTGCCATATCTCGCGAACGGATTGACCAATCCGCAAAGTTTCTGTTGCATCTGAAAGTAGAAACTCGCCCCATTACAACGGTATGAGTAGTTTTCCCCTAGGCCGTTCTAGTTATTCGTTTCGAGCATCAGAACTGCGAAGATTTGGAGTTTCTCAAGCGTTTCTTACCTCAAAACTGCCATATCTCGCGAACGGATTGACCAATCCGCAAAGTTTCTGTTGCATCTCAAAGTAGAAACTCGCCCCATTACAACGGTATGAGTAGGTTTCTCCTAGGCCGTTCTATTTATTCGTTTCGAGCATCAGAACTGCGAAAATTTTGAGTTTCTCAAGCGTTTCTTACCTCAAAACTGCCATATCACGCGAACGGATTGACCAATCCGCAAAATTTCTCTTGCATCTGAAAGTAGAAACTCGCCCCATTACTACTGTATGAGTAGTTTTCCCCTAGGGCGTTCTAGTTATTCGTTTCGAGCATCAGAACTGCGAAGATTTGGAGTTTCTCAAGCGTTTCTTACCTCAAAACTGCCATATCACGCGAACGGATTGACCAATCCGCAAAATTTCTCTTGCATCTGAAAGTAGAAACTCGCCCCATTACTACTGTATGAGTAGCTTTCCCCTAGGGCGTTCTAGTTATTCGTTTCGAGCATCAGAACTGCGAAGATTTGGATTTTCTCAAGCGTTTCTTACCTCAAAACTGCCATATCTCGCGAACGGATTGACCAATCCGCAAAATTTCTCTTGCATCTGAAAGTAGAAACTCGCCCCATTACAACGGTATGAGTAGTTTTCCCCTAGGGCGTTCTAGTTATTCGTTTCGAGCATCAGAACTGCGAAGCTTTGGAGTTTCTCAAGCGTTTCTTACCTCAAAACTGCCATATCTCGCGAACGGATTGACCTATCCGCAAAGTTTCTGTCGCATCTGAAAGTAGAAACTCGCCCCATTACAACGGTATGAGTAGTTTTCCCCTAGGCCGTTCTAGTTTTTCGTTTCGAGCATCAGAACTGCGATCATTTGGAGTTTCTCAAGCGTTTCTTACCTCAAAACTGCCATATCTCGCGAACGGATTGACCAATCCGCAAAGTTTCTGTTGCATCTGAAAGTAGAAACTCGCCCCATTACAACGGTATGAGTAGTTTTCCCCTAGGCCGTTCTAGTTATTCGTTTCGAGCATCAGAACTGCGAAGATTTGGAGTTTCTCAAGCGTTTCTTACCTCAAAACTGCCATATCTCGCGAACGGATTGACCAATCCGCAAAGTTTCTGTTGCATCTGAAAGTAGAAACTCGCCCCATTACAACGGTATGAGTAGTTTTCCCCTAGGGCGTTCTAGTTATTCGTTTCGAGCATCAGAACTGCGAAGATTTGGAGTTTCTCAAGCGTTTCTTACCTCAAAACTGCCATATCTCGCGAACGGATTGACCAATCCGCAAAGTTTCTGTCGCATCTGAAAGTAGAAACTCGCCCCATTACAACGGTATGAGTAGTTTTCCCCTAGGCCGTTCTAGTTATTCGTTTCGAGCATCAGAACTGCGAACATTTGGAGTTTCTCAAGCGTTTCTTACCTCAAAACTGCCATATCTCGCGAACGGATTGACCAATCCGCAAAATTTCTCATGCATCTGAAAGTAGAAGCTCTCCCGATTACAACGGTATGAGTAGTTTTCCCCTAGGCCGTTCTAGTTATTCGTTTCGAGCATCAGAACTGCGAACATTTGGAGTTTCTCAAGCGTTTCTTACCTCAAAACTGCCATATCTCGCGAACGGATTGACCAATCCGCAAAATTTCTCATGCATCTGAAAGTAGAAGCTCTCCCGATTACAACGGTATGAGTAGTTTTCCCCTAGGCCGTTCTAGTTATTCGTTTCGAGCATCAGAACTGCGAAAATTTTGAGTTTCTCAAGCGTTTCTTACCTCAAAACTGCCATATCTCGCGAACGGATTGACCAATCCGCAAAATTTCTCTTGCATCTGAAAGTAGAAACTCGCCCCATTACTACGGTATGAGTAGTTTTCCCCTAGGGCGTTCTAGTTATTCGTTTCGAGCATCAGAACTGCGAAGATTTGGAGTTTCTCAAGCGTTTCTTACCTCAAAACTGCCATATCTCGCGAACGGATTGACCAATCCGCAAAATTTCTCTTGCATCTGAAAGTAGAAACTCGCCCCATTACTACGGTATGAGTAGATTTCCCCTAGGGCGTTCTAGTTATTCGTTTCGAGCATCAGAAGTGCGAAGATTTGGAGTTTCTCAAGCGTTTCTTACCTCAAAACTGCCATATCTCGCGAACGGATTGACCAATCCGCAAAATTTCTCTTGCATCTGAAAATAGAAACTCGCCCCATTACAACGGTATGAGTAGTTTTCCCCTAGGGCGTTCTAGTTATTCGTTTCGAGCATCAGAACTGCGAAGATTTGGAGTTTCTCAAGCGTTTCTTACCTCAAAACTGCCATATCTCGCGAACGGATTGACCAATCCGCAAAGTTTCTGTCGCATCTGAAAGTAGAAACTCGCCCCATTACAACGGTATGAGTAGTTTTACCCTAGGCCGTTCTAGTTATTCGTTTCGAGCATCAGAACTGCGAACATTTGGAGTTTCTCAAGCGTTTCTTACTTCAAAACTGCCATATCTCGCGAACGGATTGACCAATCCGCAAAATTTCTCATGCATCTGAAAGTAGAAGCTCTCCCGATTACAACGGTATGAGTAGTTTTCCCCTAGGCCGTTCTAGTTATTCGTTTCGAGCATCAGAACTGCGAACATTTGGAGTTTCTCAAGCGTTTCTTACCTCAAAACTGCCATATCTCGCGAACGGATTGACCAATCCACAAAATTTCTCATGCATCTGAAAGTAGAAGCTCTCCCGATTACAACGGTATGAGTAGTTTTCCCCTAGGCCGTTCTAGTTATTCGTTTCGAGCATCAGAACTGCGAAAATTTGGAGTTTCTCAAGCGTTTCTTACCTCAAAACTGCCATATCTCGCGAACGGATTGACCAATCCGCCAAGTTTCTGTTGCATCTGAAAGTAGAATCTCGCCGCATTACAACGGTATGAGTAGTTTTCCCCTAGGGCGTTCTAGTTATTCGTTTCGAGCATCAGAACTGCGAAGATTTGGAGTTTCTCAAGCGTTTCTTACCTCAAAACTGCCATATCTCGCGAACGGATTGACCAATCCGCAAAATTTCTCTTGCATCTGAAAGTAGAAACTCGCCCCATTACTACGGTATGACTAGTTTTCCCCTAGGGCGTTCGAGTTATTCGTTTCGAGCATCAGAACTGCGAAGATTTGGAGTTTCTCAAGCGTTTCTTACCTCAAAACTGCCATATCTCGCGAACGGATTGACCAATTCGCAAAATTTCTCTTGCATCTGAAAGTAGAAACTCGCCCCATTACTACGGTATGAGTAGTTTTCCCCTAGGGCGTTCTAGTTATTCGTTTCGAGCATCAGAACTGCGAAGATTTGGAGTTTCTCAAGCGTTTCTTACCACAAAACTGCCATATCTCGCGAACGGATCGACCAATCCGCAAAATTTCTCTTGCATCTGAAAGTAGAAACTCGCCCCATTACTACGGTATGAGTAGTTTTCCCCTAGGGCGTTCTAGTTATTCGTTTCGAGCATCAGAACTGCGAAGATTTGGAGTTTCTCAAGCGTTTCTTACCTCAAAACTGCCATATCTCGCGAACGGATTGACCAATCCGCAAAATTTCTCTTGCATCTGAAAGTAGAAACTCGCCCCATTACAACGGTATGAGTAGTTTTCCCCTAGGGCGTTCTAGTTATTCGTTTCGAGCATCAGAACTGCGAAGATTTGGAGTTTCTCAAGCGTTTCTTACCTCAAAACTGCCATATCTCGCGAACGGATTGACCAATCCGCAAAGTTTCTGTCGCATCTGAAAGTAGAAACTCGCCCCATTACAACGGTATGAGTAGTTTTCCCCTAGGCCGTTCTAGTTATTCGTTTCGAGCATCAGAACTGCGAACATTTGGAGTTTCTCAAGCGTTTCTTACCTCAAAACTGCCATATCTCGCGAACGGATTGACCAATCCGCAAAATTTCTCATGCATCTAAAAGTAAAAGCTCTCGCGATTACAACGGTATGAGTAGTTTTCCCCTAGGCCGTTCTAGTTATTCGTTTCGAGCATCAGAACTGCGAAAATTTGGAGTTTCTCAAGCGTTTCTTACCTCAAAACTGCCATATCTCGCGAACGGATTGACCAATCCGCAAAGTTTCTGTTGCATCTGAAAGTAGAATATCGCCCCATTACAACGGTATGAGTAGTTTTCCCCTAGGCCGTTCTAGTTATTCGATTCGAGCATCAGAACTGCGAAGCTTTGGAGTTTCTCAAGCGTTTCTTACCTCAAAACTGCCATATCTCGCGAACGGATTGACCTATCCGCAAAGTTTCTGTCGCATCTGAAAGTAGAAACTCGCCCCATTACAACGGTATGAGTAGTTTTCCCCTAGGCCGTTCTAGTTTTTCGTTTCGAGCATCAGAACTGCGAACATTTGGAGTTTCTCAAGCGTTTCTTACCTCAAAACTGCCATATCTCGCGAACGGATTGACCAATCCGCAAAATTTCTCATGCATCTGAAAGTAGAAGCTCTCCCGATTACAACGGTATGAGTAGTTTTCCCCTAGGCCGTTCTAGTTATTCGTTTCGAGCATCAGAACTGCGAAAATTTGGAGTTTCTCAAGCGTTTCTTACCTCAAAACTGCCATATCTCGCGAACGGATTGACCAATCCGCAAAATTTCTCTTGCATCTGAAAGTAGAAACTCGCCCCATTACTACGGTATGAGTAGTTTTCCCCTAGGGCGTTCTAGTTATTCGTTTCGAGCATCAGAACTGCGAAGATTTGGAGTTTCTCAAGCGTTTCTTACCTCAAAACTGCCATATCTCGCGAACGGATTGACCAATCCGCAAAATTTCTCTTGCATCTGAAAGTAGAAACTCGCCCCATTACTACGGTATGAGTAGATTTCCCCTAGGGCGTTCTAGTTATTCGTTTCGAGCATCAGAACTGCGAAGATTTGGAGTTTCTCAAGCGTTTCTTACCTCAAAACTGCCATATCTCGCGAACGGATTGACCAATCCGCAAAATTTCTCTTGCATCTGAAAATAGAAACTCGCCCCATTACAACGGTATGAGTAGTTTTCCCCTAGGGCGTTCTAGTTATTCGTTTCGAGCATCAGAACTGCGAAGATTTGGAGTTTCTCAAGCGTTTCTTACCTCAAAACTGCCATATCTCGCGAACGGATTGACCAATCCGCAAAGTTTCTGTCGCATCTGAAAGTAGAAACTCGCCCCATTACAACGGTATGAGTAGTTTTCCCCTAGGGCGTTCTAGTTATTCGTTTCGAGCATCAGAACTGCGAAGATTTGGAGTTTCTCAAGCGTTTCTTACCTCAAAACTGCCATATCTGGCGAACGGATTGACCAATCCGCAAAATTTCTCATGCATCTGAAAGTAGAAGCTCTCCCCATTACAACGGTATGAGTAGTTTTCCCCTAGGCCGTTCTAGTTATTCGTTTCGAGCATCAGAACTGCGAAAATTTGGAGTTTCTCAAGCGTTTCTTACCTCAAAACTGCCATATCTCGCGAACGGATTGACCAATCCGCAATGTTTCTGTCGCATCTGAAAGTAGAAACTCGCCCCATTACAACGGTATGAGTAGTTTTCCCCTAGGCCGTTCTAGTTATTCGTTTCGAGCATCAGAACTGCGAAAATTTGGAGTTTCTCAAGCGTTTCTTACCTCAAAACTGCCATTTCTCGCGAACGGATTGACCAATCCGCAAAGTTTCTGTCGCATCTGAAAGTAGAAACTCGCCCCATTACAACGGTATGAGTAGTTTTCCCCTAGGCCGTTCTAGTTATTCGTTTCGAGCATCAGAACTGCGAAAATTTGGAGTTTCTCAAGCGTTTCTTGCCTCCAAACTGCCATATCTCGCGAACGGATTGACCAATCCGCAAAATTTCTGTTGCATCTGAAAGTAGAAACTCGCCCGATTACAACGGTCGGTGTAGTTTTCCCCTAGGCCGTTCTAGTTATTCGTTTCGAGCATCAGAACTGCGAAAATTTTGAGTTTCTCAAGCGTTTCTTGCTTCCAAACTGCCACATCTCGCGAACGACTCGACCAATCCGCAAAATTTCTGTTGCATCTGAAAGTAGAAACTCGCCCGATTACAACGGTCGGTGTAGTTTTCCCCTAGGCCGTTCTAGTTATTCGTTTCGAGCATCAGAACTGCGAAAATTTTGAGTTTCTCAAGCGTTTCTTACTTCCAAACTGCCACATCTCGCGAACGACTCGACCAATCCGCAAAATTTCTATTGCATCTGAAAGTAGAAACTCGCCCGATTACAACGGTATGCGTAGTTTTCCCCTAGGCCGTTCCAGTTATTCGTTTCGAGCATCAGAACTGCGAAAATTTTGAGTTTCTCAAGCGTTTCTTACCTCCAAACAGCCATATCTCGCGAACGGAATGACCAATCCGCAAAATTTCTGTTGCATCTGAAAGTAGAAACTCGCCCGATCACAACGGTATGCGTACTTTTCCCCTAAGCCGTTCTAGTTATTCGTTTCGAGCATCAGAACTGCGAAAATTTTGAGTTTCTCAAGCGTTTCTTGCCTCCAAACTGCCATATCTCGCGAACGGATTGACCAATCCGCAAAATTTCTGTTGCATCTGAAAGTAGAAACTCGCCCGATTACAACGGTCGGTGTAGTTTTCCCCTAGGCCGTTCTAGTTATTCGTTTCGAGCATCAGAACTGCGAAAATTTTGAGTTTCTCAAGCGTTTCTTACTTCCAAACTGCCACATCTCGCGAACGACTCGACCAATCCGCAAAATTTCTATTGCATCTGAAAGTAGAAACTCGCCCGATTACAACGGTATGCGTAGTTTTCCCCTAGGCCGTTCCAGTTATTCGTTTCGAGCATCAGAACTGCGAAAATTTTGAGTTTCTCAAGCGTTTCTTACCTCCAAACTGCCATATCTCGCGAACGGAATGACCAATCCGCAAAATTTCTGTTGCATCTGAAAGTAGAAACTCGCCCGATTACAACGGTCGGTGTAGTTTTCCCCTAGGCCGTTCTAGTTATTCGTTTCGAGCATCAGAACTGCGAAAATTTTGAGTTTCTCAAGCGTTTCTTACTTCCAAACTGCCACATCTCGCGAACGACTAGACCAATCCGCAAAATTTCTATTGCATCTGAAAGTAGAAACTCGCCCGATTACAACGGTATGCGTAATTTTCCCCTAGGCCGTTCCAGTTATTCGTTTCGAGCATCAGAACTGCGAAAATTTTGAGTTTCTCAAGCGTTTCTTACCTCCAAACTGCCATATCTCGCGAACGGAATGACCAATCCGCAAAATTTCTGTTGCATCTGAAAGTAGAAACTCGCCCGATCACAACGGTATGCGTACTTTTCCCCTAAGCCGTTCTAGTTATTCGTTTCGAGCATCAGAACTGCGAAAATTTTGACTTTCTCAAGCGTTTCTTGCCTCCAAACTGCCATATCTCGCGAACGGATTGACCAATCCGCAAAATTTCTGTTGCATCTGAAAGTAGAAACTCGCCCCATTACAACGGTATGAGTAGTTTTCCCCTAGGCCGTTCTAGTTATTCGTTTCGAGCATCAGAACTGCGAAAATTTTGAGTTTCTCAAGCGTTTCTTGCCTCCAAACTGCCATATCTCGCGAACGGATTGACCAATCCGCAAAATTTCTGTTGCATCTGAAAGTAGAAACTCGCCCGATTACAACGGTCGGTGTAGTTTTCCCCTAGGCCGTTCTAGTTATTCGTTTCGAGCATCAGAACTGCGAAAATTTTGAGTTTCTCAAGCGTTTCTTACTTCCAAACTGCCACATCTCGCGAACGACTCGACCAATCCGCAAAATTTCTATTGCATCTGAAAGTAGAAACTCGCCCGATTACAACGGTATGCGTAGTTTTCCCCTAGGCCGTTCCAGTTATTCGTTTCGAGCATCAGAACTGCGAAAATTTTGAGTTTCTCAAGCGTTTCTTACCTCCAAACTGCCATATCTCGCGAACGGATTGACCAATCCGCAAAATTTCTGTTGCATCTGAAAGTAGAAACTCTCCCGATTACAACGGTCGGTGTAGTTTTCCCCTAGGCCGTTCTAGTTATTCGTTTCGAGCATCAGAACTGCGAAAATTTTGAGTTTCTCAAGCGTTTCTTACTTCCAAACTGCCACATCTCGCGAACGACTCGACCAATCCGCAAAATTTCTATTGCATCTGAAAGTAGAAACTCGCCCGATTACAACGGTATGTGTAGTTTTCCCCTAGGCCGTTCCAGTTATTCGTTTCGAGCATCAGAACTGCGAAAATTTTGAGTTTCTCAAGCGTTTCTTACCTCCAAACTGCCATATCTCGCGAACGGATTGACCAATCCGCAAAATTTCTGTTGCATCTGAAAGTAGAAACTCTCCCGATTACAACGGTCGGTGTAGTTTTCCCCTAGGCCGTTCTAGTTATTCGTTTCGAGCATCAGAACTGCGAAAATTTTGAGTTTCTCAAGCGTTTCTTACTTCCAAACTGCCACATCTCGCGAACGACTCGACCAATCCGCAAAATTTCTATTGCATCTGAAAGTAGAAACTCGCCCGATTACAACGGTATGCGTAGTTTTCCCCTAGGCCGTTCCAGTTATTCGTTTCGAGCATCAGAACTGCGAAAATTTTGAGTTTCTCAAGCGTTTCTTACCTCCAAACTGCCATATCTCGCGAACGGAATGACCAATCCGCAAAATTTCTGTTGCATCTGAAAGTAGAAACTCGCCCGATCACAACGGTATGCGTACTTTTCCCCTAAGCCGTTCTAGTTATTCGTTTCGAGCATCAGAACTGCGAAAATTTTGACTTTCTCAAGCGTTTCTTGCCTCCAAACTGCCATATCTCGCGAACGGATTGACCAATCCGCAAAATTTCTGTTGCATCTGAAAGTAGAAACTCGCCCGATTACAACGGTCGGTGTAGTTTTCCCCTAGGCCGTTCTAGTTATTCGTTTCGAGCATCAGAACTGCGAAAATTTTGAGTTTCTCAAGCGTTTCTTGCCTCCAAACTGACATATCTCGCGAACGGATTGACCAATCCGCAAAATTTCTGTTGCATCTGAAAGTAGAAACTCGCCCGATTACAACGGTCGGTGTAGTTTTCCCCTAGGCCGTTCTAGTTATTCGTTTCGAGCATCAGAACTGCGAAAATTTTGAGTTTTTCAAGCGTTTCGTACCTCAAAACTGCCATATCTCGCGAACGGATTGACCAATCCGCAAAATTTCTATTGCATCTGAAAGTAGAAACTCGCCCGATTACAACGGTATGCGTAGTTTTCCCCTAGGCCGTTCCAGTTATTCGTTTCGAGCATCAGAACTGCGAAAATTTTGAGTTTCTCAAGCGTTTCTTACCTCCAAACTGCCATATCTCGCGAACGGATTGACCAATCCGCAAAATTTCTGTTGCATCTGAAAGTAGAAACTCGCCCGATCACAACGGTATGCGTACTTTTCCCCTAAGCCGTTCTAGTTATTCGTTTCGAGCATCAGAACTGCGAAAATTTTGAGTTTCTCAAGCGTTTCTTGCCTCCAAACTGACATATCTCGCGAACGGATTGACCAATCCGCAAAGTTTCTGTCGCATCTGAATGTAGAAACTCGCCCCATTACAACGGTATGAGTAGTTTTCCCCTAGGCCGTTCTAGTTATTCGTTTCGAGCATCAGAACTGCGAAAATTTTGAGTTTCTCAAGCGTTTCTTACATCAAAACTGCCATATCTCGCGAACGGATTGACCAATCCGCAAAATTTCTCTTGCATCTGAAAGTAGAAACTCGCCCCATTACAACGGTATGAGTAGTTTTCCCCTAGGGCGTTCTAGTTATTCGTATCGAGCATCAGAACTGCGAAGATTTGGAGTTTCTCAAGCGTTTCTTACCTCAAAACTGCCATATCTCGCGAACGGATTGACCAATCCGCAAAATTTCTCTTGCATCTGAAAGTAGAAACTCGCCCCATTACAACGGTATGAGTAGTTTTCCCCTAGGCCGTTCTACTTATTCGTTTCGAGCATCAGAACTGCGAAAATTTGGAGTTTCTCAAGCGTTTCTTACCTCAAAACTGCCATATCTCGCGAACGGATTGACCAATCCGCAAAATTTCTCTTGCATCTGAAAGTAGAAACTCGCCCCATTACAACGGTATGAGTAGTTTTCCCCTAGGCCGTTCTACTTATTCGTTTCGAGCATCAGAACTGCGAAAATTTTGAGTTTCTCAAGCGTTTCTTGCCTCCAAACTGACATATCTCGCGAACGGATTGACCAATCCGCAAAGTTTCTGTCGCATCTGAATGTAGAAACTCGCCCCATTACAACGGTATGAGTAGTTTTCCCCTAGGCCGTTCTAGTTATTCGTTTCGAGCATCAGAACTGCGAAAATTTTGAGTTTCTCAAGCGTTTCTTACCTCAAAACTGCCATATCTCGCGAACGGATTGACCAATCCGCAAAATTTCTCTTGCATCTGAAAGTAGAAACTCGCCCCATTACAACGGTATGAGTAGTTTTCCCCTAGGGCGTTCTAGTTATTCGTATCGAGCATCAGAACTGCGAAGATTTGGAGTTTCTCAAGCGTTTCTTACCTCAAAACTGCCATATCTCGCGAACGGATTGACCAATCCGCAAAATTTCTCTTGCATCTGAAAGTAGAAACTCGCCCCATTACAACGGTATGAGTAGTTTTCCCCTAGGCCGTTCTACTTATTCGTTTCGAGCATCAGAACTGCGAAAATTTGGAGTTTCTCAAGCGTTTCTTACCTCAAAACTGCCATATCTCGCGAACGGATTGACCAATCCGCAAAATTTCTCTTGCATCTGAAAGTAGAAACTCGCCCCATTACAACGGTATGAGTAGTTTTCCCCTAGGCCGTTCTACTTATTCGTTTCGAGCATCAGAACTGCGAAAATTTGGAGTTTCTCAAGCGTTTCTTACCTCAAAACTGGCATATCTCGCGAACGGATTGACCAATCCGCAAAGTTTCTGTTGCATCTGAAAGTAGAAACTCGCCCCATTACAACGGTATGAGTAGTTTTCCCCTAGGCCGTTCTACTTATTCGTTTCGAGCATCAGAACTGCGAAAATTTGGAGTTTCTCAAGCGTTTCTTACCTCAAAACTGCCATATCTCGCGAACGGATTGACCAATCCGCAAAGTTTCTGTTGCATCTGAAAGTAGAAACTAGCCCCATTACAACGGTATGAGTAGTTTTCCCCTAGGCCTTTCTAGTTATTCGTTTCGAGCATCAGAACTGCGACGATTTGGAGTTTCTCAAGCGTTTCTTACCTCAAAACTGCCATATCTCGCGAACGGATTGACCAATCCGCAAAGTTTCTGTTGCATCTGAAAGTAGAAACTCGCCCCATTACAACGGTATGAGTAGTTTTCCTCTAGGCCGTTCTAGTTATTCGTTTCGAGCATCAGAACTGCGAAAATTTGGAGTTTCTCAAGCGTTTCTTACCTCAAAACTGCCATATCTCGCGAACGGATTGACCAATCCGCAAAGTTTCTGTTGCTTCTGAAAGTAGAAACTCGCCCCATTACAACGTTATGAGTAGTTTTCCCCTAGGCCGTTCTAGTTATTCGTTTCGAGCATCAGAACTGCGAACATTTGGAGTTTCTCAAGCGTTTCTTACCTCAAAACTGCCATATCTCGCGAACGGATTGACCAATCCGCAAAATTTCTCTTGCATCTGAAAGTAGAAACTCGCCCCATTACAACGGTATGAGTAGTTTTCCCCTAGGGCGTTCTAGTTATTCGTTTCGAGCATCAGAACTGCGAAGATTTGGAGTTTCTCAAGCGTTTCTTACCTCAAAACTGCCATATCTCGCGAACGGATTGACCAATCCGCAAAGTTTCTGTCGCATCTGAATGTAGAAACTCGCCCCATCACAACGGTATGAGTAGTTTTCCCCTAGGCCGTTCTAGTTATTCGTTTCGAGCATCAGAACTGCGAAAATTTTGAGTTTCTCAAGCGTTTCTTACCTCAAAACTGCCATATCTGGCGAACGGATTGACCAATCCGCAAAATTTCTCTTGCATCTGAAAGTAGAAACTCGCCCCATTACAACGGTATGAGTAGTTTTCCCCTAGGGCGTTCTAGTTATTCGTATCGAGCATCAGAACTGCGAAGATTTGGAGTTTCTCAAGCGTTTCTTACCTCAAAACTGCCATATCTCGCGAACGGATTGACCAATCCGCAAAATTTCTCTTGCATCTGAAAGTAGAAACTCGCCCCATTACAACGGTATGAGTAGTTTTCCCCTAGGCCGTTCTAGTTATTCGTTTCGAGCATCAGAACTGCGAAAATTTTGAGTTTCTCAAGCGTTTCTTGCCTCCAAACTGACATATCTCGCGAACGGATTGACCAATCCGCAAAGTTTCTGTCGCATCTGAATGTAGAAACTCGCCCCATTACAACGGTATGAGTAGTTTTCCCCTAGGCCGTTCTAGTTATTCGTTTCGAGCATCAGAACTGCGAAAATTTGGAGTTTCTCAAGCGTTTCTTACCTCAAAACTGCCATATCTCGCGAACGGATTGACCAATCCGCAAAATTTCTCTTGCATCTGAAAGTAGAAACTCGCCCCATTACAACGGTATGAGTAGTTTTCCCCTAGGCCGTTCTACTTATTCGTTTCGAGCATCAGAACTGCGAAAATTTGGAGTTTCTCAAGCGTTTCTTACCTCAAAACTGGCATATCTCGCGAACGGATTGACCAATCCGCAAAGTTTCTGTTGCATCTGAAAGTAGAAACTCGCCCCATTACAACGGTATGAGTAGTTTTCCCCTAGGCCGTTCTACTTATTCGTTTCGAGCATCAGAACTGCGAAAATTTGGAGTTTCTCAAGCGTTTCTTACCTCAAAACTGCCATATCTCGCGAACGGATTGACCAATCCGCAAAGTTTCTGTTGCATCTGAAAGTAGAAACTAGCCCCATTACAACGGTATGAGTAGTTTTCCCCTAGGCCTTTCTAGTTATTCGTTTCGAGCATCAGAACTGCGAAGATTTGGAGTTTCTCAAGCGTTTCTTACCTCAAAACTGCCATATCTCGCGAACGGATTGACCAATCCGCAAAGTTTCTGTTGCATCTGAAAGTAGAAACTCGCCCCATTACAACGGTATGAGTAGTTTTCCTCTAGGCCGTTCTAGTTATTCGTTTCGAGCATCAGAACTGCGAAAATTTGGAGTTTCTCAAGCGTTTCTTACCTCAAAACTGCCATATCTCGCGAACGGATTGACCAATCCGCAAAGTTTCTGTTGCTTCTGAAAGTAGAAACTCGCCCCATTACAACGTTATGAGTAGTTTTCCCCTAGGGCGTTCTAGTTATTCGTTTCGAGCATCAGAACTGCGAAGATTTGGAGTTTCTCAAGCGTTTCTTACCTCAAAACTGCCATATCTCGCGAACGGATTGACCAATCCGCAAAGTTTCTGTCGCATCTGAATGTAGAAACTCGCCCCATCACAACGGTATGAGTAGTTTTCCCCTAGGCCGTTCTAGTTATTCGTTTCGAGCATCAGAACTGCGAAAATTTTGAGTTTCTCAAGCGTTTCTTACCTCAAAACTGCCATATCTGGCGAACGGATTGACCAATCCGCAAAATTTCTCTTGCATCTGAAAGTAGAAACTCGCCCCATTACAACGGTATGAGTAGTTTTCCCCTAGGGCGTTCTAGTTATTCGTATCGAGCATCAGAACTGCGAAGATTTGGAGTTTCTCAAGCGTTTCTTACCTCAAAACTGCCATATCTCGCGAACGGATTGACCAATCCGCAAAATTTCTCTTGCATCTGAAAGTAGAAACTCGCCCCATTACAACGGTATGAGTAGTTTTCCCCTAGGCCGTTCTACTTATTCGTTTCGAGCATCAGAACTGCGAAAATTTGGAGTTTCTCAAGCGTTTCTTACCTCAAAACTGCCATATCTCGCGAACGGATTGACCAATCCGCAAAGTTTCTGTTGCATCTGAAAGTAGAAACTCGCCCCATTACAACGGTATGAGTAGTTTTCCCCTAGGGCGTTCTAGTTATTCGTATCGAGCATCAGAACTGCGAAGATTTGGAGTTTCTCAAGCGTTTCTTACCTCAAAACTGCCATATCTCGCGAACGGATTGACCAATCCGCAAAATTTCTCTTGCATCTGAAAGTAGAAACTCGCCCCATTACAACGGTATGAGCAGTTTTCCCCTAGGCCGTTCTACTTATTCGTTTCGAGCATCAGAACTGCGAAAATTTGGA
Source organism: Ptiloglossa arizonensis (assembly GCF_051014685.1). Lineage (NCBI taxonomy): Eukaryota > Metazoa > Arthropoda > Insecta > Hymenoptera > Colletidae > Ptiloglossa > Ptiloglossa arizonensis. The sequence continues at coordinate 1,414,839 of NW_027478448.1, read as the reverse complement.
GTTTCTCAAGCGTTTCTTACCTCAAAACTGCCATATCTCGCGAACGGATTGACCAATCCGCAAAGTTTCTGTTGCATCTGAAAGTAGAAACTCGCCCCATTACAACGGTATGAGTAGTTTTCCCCTAGGCCGTTCTAGTTATTCGTTGAGAGCATCAGAACTGCGAAAATTTTGAGTTTCTCAAGCGTTTCTTACCTCAAAACTGCCATATCTCGCGAACGGATTGACCAATCCGCAAAATTTCTCTTGCATCTGAAAGTAGAAACTCGCCCCATTCCAACGGTATGAGTAGTTTTCCCCTAGGCCGTTCTACTTATTCGTTTCGAGCATCAGAACTGCGAAAATTTGGAGTTTCTCAAGCGTTTCTTACCTCAAAACTGCCATATCTCGCGAACGGATTGACCAATCCGCAAAGTTTCTGTTGCATCTGAAAGTAGAAACTCGCCCCATTACAACGGTATGAGTAGTTTCCCCCTAGGCCTTTCTAGTTATTCGTTTCGAGCATCAGAACTGCGAAGATTTGGAGTTTCTCAAGCGTTTCTTACCTCAAAACTGCCATATCTCGCGAACGGATTGACCAATCCGCAAAGTTTCTGTTGCATCTGAAACTAGAAACTCGCCCCATTACAACGGTATGAGTAGTTTTCCCCTAGGCCGTTCTAGTTATTCGTTTCGAGCATCAGAACTGCGAAAATTTGGAGTTTCTCAAGCGTTTCTTACCTCAAAACTGCCATATCTCGCGAACGGATTGACCAATCCGCAAAGTTTCTGTTGCATCTGAAACTAGAAACTCGCCCCATTACAACGGTATGAGTAGTTTTCCCCTAGGCCGTTCTAGTTATTCGTTTCGAGCATCAGAACTGCGAAAATTTGGAGTTTCTCAAGCGTTTCTTACCTCAAAACTGCCATATCTCGCGAACGGATTGACCAATCCGCAAAGTTTCTGTTGCATCTGAAAGTAGAAACTCGCCCCATTACAACGGTATGAGTAGTTTTCCCCTAGGCCGTTCTCGTTATTCGTTTCGAGCATTAGAACTGCGAAAGTTTGGAGTTTCTCAAGCGTTTCTTACCTCAAAACTGCCATATCTCGCGTACGGATTGACCAATCCGCAAAGTTTCTGTTGCATCTGAAAGTAGAAACTCGCCCCATTACAACGGTACGAGTAGTTTTCCCCTAGGGCGTTCTAGTTATTCGTATCGAGCATCAGAACTGCGAAGATTTGGAGTTTCTCAAGCGTTTCTTACCTCAAAACTGCCATATCTCGCGAACGGATTGACCAATCCGCAAAATTTCTCTTGCATCTGAAAGTAGAAACTCGCCCCATTACAACGGTATGAGTAGTTTTCCCCTAGGCCGTTCTAGTTATTCGTTTCGAGCATCAGAACTGCGAACATTTGGAGTTTCTCAAGCGTTTCTTACCTCAAAACTGCCATATCTCGCGAACGGATTGACCAATCCGCAAAGTTTCTGTTGCATCTGAAAGTAGAAACTCGCCCCATTACAACGGTATGAGTAGTTTTCCCCTAGGGCGTTCTAGTTATTCGTTTCGAGCATCAGAACTGCGAAAATTTGGAGTTTCTCAAGCGTTTGTACATCAAAACTGCCACATCTCGCGAACGGATTGACCAATCCGCAAAGTTTCTCTTGCATCTGAAAGTAGAAACTCGCCCCATTACAACGGTATGAGTAGTTTTCCCCTAGGGCGTTCTAGTTATTCGTTTCGAGCATCAGAACTGCGAAGATTTGGAGTTTCTCAAGCGTTTCTTACCTCAAAACTGCCATATCTCGCGAACGGATTGACCAATTCGCAAAATTTCTCTTGCATCTGAAAGTAGAAACTCGCCCCATTACAACGGTATGAGTAGTTTTCCACTAGGCCGTTCTAGTTATTCGTTTCGAGCATCCGAACTGCGAAGATTTGGAGTTTCTCAAGCGTTTCTTACCTCAAAACTGCCATATCTCGCGAACGGATTGACCAATCCGCAAAGTTTCTGTCGCATCTGAAAGTAGAAACTCGCCCCATTACTACGGTATGAGCAGTTTTCCCCTAGGCCGTTCTACTTATTCGTTTCGAGCATCAGAACTGCGAAAATTTGGAGTTTCTCAAGCGTTTCTTACCTCAAAACTGCCATATCTCGCGAACGGATTGACCAATCCGCAAAGTTTCTGTTGCATCTGAAAGTAGAAACTCGCCCCATTACAACGGTATGAGTAGTTTTCCCCTATGCCGTTCTAGTTATTCGTTGAGAGCATCAGAACTGCGAAAATTTTGAGTTTCTCAAGCGTTTCTTACCTCAAAACTGCCATATCTCGCGAACGGATTGACCAATCCGCAAAATTTCTCTTGCATCTGAAAGTAGAAACTCGCCCCATTACAACGGTATGAGTAGTTTTCCCCTAGGCCGTTCTACTTATTCGTTTCGAGCATCAGAACTGCGAAAATTTGGAGTTTCTCAAGCGTTTCTTACCTCAAAACTGCCATATCTCGCGAACGGATTGACCAATCCGCAAAGTTTCTGTTGCATCTGAAAGTAGAAACTCGCCCCATTACAACGGTATGAGTAGTTTTCCCCTAGGCCGTTCTAGTTATTCGTTTCGAGCATCAGAACTGCGAAAATTTGGTGTTTCTCAAGCGCTTCTTACCTCAAAACTGCCATATCTCGCGAACGGATTGACCAATCCGCAAAGTTTCTGTTGCATCTGAAAGTAGAAACTCGCCCCATTACAACGGTATGAGTAGTTTTCCCCTAGGCCGTTCTACTTATTCGTTTCGAGCATCAGAACTGCGAAAATTTGGAGTTTCTCAAGCGTTTCTTACCTCAAAACTGCCATATCTCGCGAACGGATTGACCAATCCGCAAAGTTTCTGTTGCATCTGAAAGTAGAAACTAGCCCCATTACAACGGTATGAGTAGTTTTCCCGTAGGCCTTTCTAGTTATTCGTTTCGAGCATCAGAACTGCGAAGATTTGGAGTTTCTCAAGCGTTTCTTACCTCAAAACTGCCATATCTCGCGAACGGATTGACCAATCCGCAAAGTTTCTGTTGCATCTGAAACTAGAAACTCGCCCCATTACAACGGTATGAGTAGTTTTCCCCTAGGCCGTTCTAGTTATTCGTTTCGAGCATCAGAACTGCGAAAATTTGGAGTTTCTCAAGCGTTTGTACATCAAAACTGCCACATCTCGCGAACGGATTGACCAATCCGCAAAGTTTCTCTTGCATCTGAAAGTAGAAACTCGCCCCATTACAACGGTATGAGTAGTTTTCCCCTAGGGCGTTCTAGTTATTCGTTTCGAGCATCAGAACTGCGAAGATTTGGAGTTTCTCAAGCGTTTCTTACCTCAAAACTGCCATATCTCGCGAACGGATTGACCAATTCGCAAAATTTCTCTTGCATCTGAAAGTAGAAACTCGCCCCATTACAACGGTATGAGTAGTTTTCCACTAGGCCGTTCTAGTTATTCGTTTCGAGCATCCGAACTGCGAAGATTTGGAGTTTCTCAAGCGTTTCTTACCTCAAAACTGCCATATCTCGCGAACGGATTGACCAATCCGCAAAGTTTCTGTCGCATCTGAAAGTAGAAACTCGCCCCATTACTACGGTATGAGCAGTTTTCCCCTAGGCCGTTCTACTTATTCGTTTCGAGCATCAGAACTGCGAAAATTTGGAGTTTCTCAAGCGTTTCTTACCTCAAAACTGCCATATCTCGCGAATGGATTGACCAATCCGCAAAGTTTCTGTTGCATCTGAAAGTAGAAACTCGCCCCATTACAACGGTATGAGTAGTTTTCCCCTAGGCCGTTCTAGTTATTCGTTGAGAGCATCAGAACTGCGAAAATTTGGAGTTTCTCAAGCGTTTCTTACCTCAAAACTGCCATATCTCGCGAACGGATTGACCAATCCGCAAAGTTTCTGTTGCATCTGAAAGTAGAAACTCGCCCCATTACAACGGTATGAGTAGTTTTCCCCTAGGCCGTTCTATTTATTCGTTTCGAGCATCAGAACTGCGAAAATTTTGAGTTTCTCAAGCGTTTCCTACCTCAAAACTGCCATATCTCGCGAACGGATTGACCAATCCGCAAAATTTCTCTTGCATCTGAAAGTAGAAACTCGCCCCATTACAACGGTATGAGTAGTTTTCCCCTAGGGCGTTCTAGTTATTCGTTTCGAGCATCAGAACTGCGAAGATTTGGAGTTTCTCAAGCGTTTCTTACCTCAAAACTGCCATATCTCGCGAACGGATTGACCAATTCGCAAAATTTCTCTTGCATCTGAAAGTAGAAACTCGCCCCATTACAACGGTATGAGTAGTTTTCCACTAGGCCGTTCTAGTTATTCGTTTCGAGCATCAGAACTGCGAAGATTTGGAGTTTCTCAAGCGTTTCTTACCTCAAAACTGCCATATCTCGCGAACGGATTGACCAATCCGCAAAGTTTCTGTCGCATCTGAAAGTAGAAACTCGCCCCATTACAACGGTGTGAGTAGTTTTCCCCTAGGCCGTTCTAGTTATTCGTTTCGAGCATCAGAACTGCGAACATTTGGAGTTTCTCAAGCGTTTCTTACCTCAAAACTGCCATATCTCGCGAACGGATTGACCAATCCGCAAAGTTTCTGTCGCATCTGAAAGTAGAAACTCGCCCCATTACAACGGTATGAGTAGTTTTCCCCTAGGCCGTTCTAGTTATTCGTTTCGAGCATCAGAACTGCGAAAGTTTGGAGTTTCTCAAGCGTTTCTTACCTCAAAACTGCCATATCTCGCGAACGGATTGAACAATCCGCAAAGTTTCTGTTGCATCTGAAAGTAGAAACTCACCCCATTACAACGGTATTAGTAGTTTTCCCCTAGGCCGTCCTAGTTATTCGTTTCGAGCATCAGAACTGCGAAAATTTGGAGTTTCTCAAGCGTTTCTTACATCAAAACAACCATATCTCGCGAACGGATTGACCAATCCGCAAAGTTTCTGTTGCATCTGAAAGTAGAAACTCACCCCATTACAACGGTATGAGTAGTTTTCCCCTAGGCCGTTCTAGTTATTCGTTTCGAGCATCAGAACTGCGAAGATTTGGAGTTTCTCAAGCGTTTCTTACCTCAAAACTGCCATATCTCGCGAACGGATTGACCAATCCGCAAAATTTCTCTTGCATCTGAAAGTAGAAACTCGCCCCATTACAACGGTATGAGTAGTTTTCCCCTAGGGCGTTCTAGTTATACGTTTCGAGCATCAGAACTGCGAAGATTTGGAGTTTCTCAAGCGTTTCTTACCTCAAAACTGCCATATCTCGCGAACGGATTGACCAATCCGCAAAATTTCTCTTGCATCTGAAAGTAGAAACTCGCCCCATTACAACGGTATGAGTAGTTTTCCCCTAGGGCGTTCTAGTTATTCGTTTCGAACATCAGAACTGCGAAGATTTGGAGTTTCTCAAGCGTTTCTTACCTCAAAACTGCCATATCTCGCGAACGGATTGACCAATCCGCAAAATTTCTCTTGCATCTGAAAGTAGAAACTCGCCCCATTACAACGGTATGAGTAGTTTTCCCCTAGGCCGTTCTAGTTATTCGTTTCGAGCATCAGAACTGCGAACATTTGGAGTTTCTCAAGCGTTTCTTACCTCAAAACTGCCATATCTCGCGAACGGATTGACCAATCCGCAAAGTTTCTGTTGCATCTGAAAGTAGAAACTCGCCCCATTACAACGGTATGAGTAGTTTTCCCCTAGGCCGTTCTAGTTATTCGTTTCGAGCATCAGAACTGCGAAAGTTTGGAGTTTCTCAAGCGTTTCTTACTTCAATACTGCCATATCTCGCGAACGGATTGACCAATCCGCAAAGTTTCTGTTGCATCTGAAAGTAGAAACTCGCCCCATTGCAACGGTATGAGTAGTTTTCCCCTAGGCCGTTCTAGTTATTCGTTTCGAGCATCAGAACTGCGAAGATTTGGAGTTTCTCAAGCGTTTCTTACCTCAAAACTGCCATATCTCGCGAACGGATTGACCAATCCGCAAAGTTTCTGTTGCATCTGAAAGTAGAAACTCGCCCCATTACAACGGTATGAGTAGTTTTCCCCTAGGCCGTTCTATTTATTCGTTTCGAGCATCAGAACTGCGAAAATTTTGAGTTTCTCAAGCGTTTCCTACCTCAAAACTGCCATATCTCGCGAACGGATTGACCAATCCGCAAAATTTCTCTTGCATCTGAAAGTAGAAACTCGCCCCATTACAACGGTATGAGTAGTTTTCCCCTAGGGCGTTCTAGTTATTCGTTTCGAGCATCAGAACTGCGAAGATTTGGAGTTTCTCAAGCGTTTCTTACCTCAAAACTGCCATATCTCGCGAACGGATTGACCAATTCGCAAAATTTCTCTTGCAACTGAAAGTAGAAACTCGCCCCATTACAACGGTATGAGTAGTTTTCCACTAGGCCGTTCTAGTTATTCGTTTCGAGCATCAGAACTGCGAAGATTTGGAGTTTCTCAAGCGTTTCTTACCTCAAAACTGCCATATCTCGCGAACGGATTGACCAATCCGCAAAGTTTCTGTCGCATCTGAAAGTAGAAACTCGCCCCATTACAACGGTGTGAGTAGTTTTCCCCTAGGCCGTTCTAGTTATTCGTTTCGAGCATCAGAACTGCGAACATTTGGAGTTTCTCAAGCGTTTCTTACCTCAAAACTGCCATATCTCGCGAACGGATTGACCAATCCGCAAAGTTTCTGTCGCATCTGAAAGTAGAAACTCGCCCCATTACAACGGTATGAGTAGTTTTCCCCTAGGCCGTTCTAGTTATTCGTTTCGAGCATCAGAACTGCGAAAGTTTGGAGTTTCTCAAGCGTTTCTTACCTCAAAACTGCCATATCTCGCGAACGGATTGAACAATCCGCAAAGTTTCTGTTGCATCTGAAAGTAGAAACTCACCCCATTACAACGGTATTAGTAGTTTTCCCCTAGGCCGTCCTAGTTATTCGTTTCGAGCATCAGAACTGCGAGAATTTGGAGTTTCTCAAGCGTTTCTTACATCAAAACAGCCATATCTCGCGAACGGATTGACCAATCCGCAAAGTTTCTGTTGCATCTGAAAGTAGAAACTCACCCCATTACAACGGTATGAGTAGTTTTCCCCTAGGCCGTTCTAGTTATTCGTTTCGAGCATCAGAACTGCGAAGATTTGGAGTTTCTCAAGCGTTTCTTACCTCAAAACTGCCATATCTCGCGAACGGATTGACCAATCCGCAAAATTTCTCTTGCATCTGAAAGTAGAAACTCGCCCCATTACAACGGTATGAGTAGTTTTCCCCTAGGGCGTTCTAGTTATACGTTTCGAGCATCAGAACTGCGAAGATTTGGAGTTTCTCAAGCGTTTCTTACCTCAAAACTGCCATATCTCGCGAACGGATTGACCAATCCGCAAAATTTCTCTTGCATCTGAAAGTAGAAACTCGCCCCATTACAACGGTATGAGTAGTTTTCCCCTAGGGCGTTCTAGTTATTCGTTTCGAACATCAGAACTGCGAAGATTTGGAGTTTCTCAAGCGTTTCTTACCTCAAAACTGCCATATCTCGCGAACGGATTGACCAATCCGCAAAATTTCTCTTGCATCTGAAAGTAGAAACTCGCCCCATTACAACGGTATGAGTAGTTTTCCCCTAGGGCGTTCTAGTTATTCGTTTCGAGCATCAGAACTGCGAAGATTTGGAGTTTCTCAAGCGTTTCTTACCTCAAAACTGCCATATCTCGCGAACGGATTGACCAATCCGCAAAGTTTCTGTCGCATCTGAAAGTAGAAACTCGCCCCATTACAACGGTATGAGTAGTTTTCCCCTAGGCCGTTCTAGTTATTCGTTTCGAGCATCAGAACTGCGAAGATTTGGAGTTTCTCAAGAGTTTCTTACCTCAAAACTGCCATATCTCGCGAACGGATTGACCAATCCGCAAAATTTCTCTTGCATCTGAAAGTAGAAACTCGCCCCATTACAACGGTATGAGTAGTTTTCCCCTAGGCCGTTCTACTTATTCGTTTCGAACATCAGAACTGCGAACATTTGGAGTTTCTCAAGCGTTTCTTACCTCAAAACTGCCATATCTCGCGAACGGATTGACCAATCCGCAAAGTTTCTGTTGCATCTGAAAGTAGAAACTCGCCTCATTACAACGGTATGAGTAGTTTTCCCCTAGGCCGTTCTCGTTATTCGTTTCGAGCATCAGAACTGCGAAAGTTTGGAGTTTCTGAAGCGTTTCTTACCTCAAAACTGCCATATCTCGCGTACGGATTGACCAATCCGCAAAGTTTCTGTTGCATCTGAAAGTAGGAACTCGCCCCATTACAACGGTACGAGTAGTTTTCCCCTAGGGCGTTCTAGTTATTCGTATCGAGCATCAGAACTGCGAAGATTTGGAGTTTCTCAAGCGTTTCTTACATCAAAACTGCCATATCTCGCGAACGGATTGACCAATCCGCAAAATTTCTCTTGCATCTGAAAGTAGAATCTCGCCCCATTACAACGGTATGAGCAGTTTTCCCCTAGGCCGTTCTACTTATTCGTTTCGAGCATCAGAACTGCGAAAATTTGGAGTTTCTCAAGCGTTTCTTACCTCAAAACTGCCATATCTCGCGAATGGATTGACCAATCCGCAAAGTTTCTGTTGCATCTGAAAGTAGAAACTCGCCCCATTACAACGGTATGAGTAGTTTTCCCCTAGGCCGTTCTAGTTATTCGTTGAGAGCATCAGAACTGCGAAAATTTGGAGTTTCTCAAGCGTTTCTTACCTCAAAACTGCCATATCTCGCGAACGGATTGACCAATCCGCAAAGTTTCTGTTGCATCTGAAAGTAGAAACTCGCCCCATTACAACGGTATGAGTAGTTTTCCCCTAGGCCGTTCTCGTTATTCGTTTCGAGCATCAGAACTGCGAAAGTTTGGAGTTTCTCAAGCGTTTCTTACCTCAAAACTGCCATATCTCGCGAACGGATTGACCAATCCGCAAAGTTTCTGTTGCATCTGAAAGTAGAAACTCGCCCCATTACAACGGTATGAGTAGTTTTCCCCTATGCCGTTCTAGTTATTCGTTGAGAGCATCAGAACTGCGAAAATTTTGAGTTTCTCAAGCGTTTCTTACCTCAAAACTGCCATATCTCGCGAACGGATTGACCAATCCGCAAAATTTCTCTTGCATCTGAAAGTAGAAACTCGCCCCATTACAACGGTATGAGTAGTTTTCCCCTAGGCCGTTCTACTTATTCGTTTCGAGCATCAGAACTGCGAAAATTTGGAGTTTCTCAAGCGTTTCTTACATCAAAACTGCCATATCTCGCGAACGGATTGACCAATCCGCAAAGTTTCTGTTGCATCTGAAAGTAGAAACTCGCCCCATTACAACGGTCTGAGTAGTTTTCCCCTAGGCCGTTCTAGTTATTCGTTTCGAGCATCAGAACTGCGAAAATTTGGAGTTTCTCAAGCGCTTCTTACCTCAAAACTGCCATATCTCGCGAACGGATTGACCAATCCGCAAAGTTTCTGTTGCATCTGAAAGTAGAAACTCGCCCCATTACAACGGTATGAGTAGTTTTCCCCTAGGCCGTTCTACTTATTCGTTTCGAGCATCAGAACTGCGAAAATTTGGAGTTTCTCAAGCGTTTCTTACCTCAAAACTGCCATATCTCGCGAACGGATTGACCAATCCGCAAAGTTTCTGTTGCATCTGAAAGTAGAAACTAGCCCCATTACAACGGTATGAGTAGTTTTCCCCTAGGCCCTTCTAGTTATTCGTTTCGAGCATCAGAACTGCGAAGATTTGGAGTTTCTCAAGCGTTTCTTACCTCAAAACTGCCATATCTCGCGAACGGATTGACCAATCCGCAAAGTTTCTGTTGCATCTGAAACTAGAAACTCGCCCCATTACAACGGTATGAGTAGTTTTCCCCTAGGCCGTTCTAGTTATTCGTTTCGAGCATCAGAACTGCGAAAATTTGGAGTTTCTCAAGCGTTTCTTACCTCAAAACTGCCATATCTCGCGAACGGATTGACCAATCCGCAAAGTTTCTGTTGCATCTGAAAGTAGAAACTCGCCCCATTACAACGGTATGAGTAGTTTTCCCCTAGGCCGTTCTAGTTATTCGTTTCGAGCATCAGAACTGCGAACATTTGGAGTTTCTCAAGCGTTTCTTACCTCAAAACTGCCATATCTCGCGAACGGATTGACCAATCCGCAAAGTTTCTGTTGCATCTGAAAGTAGAAACTCGCCTCATTACAACGGTATGAGTAGTTTTCCCCTAGGCCGTTCTCGTTATTCGTTTCGAGCATCAGAACTGCGAAAGTTTGGAGTTTCTCAAGCGTTTCTTACCTCAAAACTGCCATATCTCGCGAACGGATTGACCAATCCGCAAAGTTTCTGTTGCATCTGAAAGTAGAAACTCGCCCCATTACAACGGTACGAGTAGTTTTCCCCTAGGGCGTTCTAGTTATTCGTATCGAGCATCAGAACTGCGAAGATTTGGAGTTTCTCAAGCGTTTCTTACCTCAAAACTGCCATATCTCGCGAACGGATTGACCAATCCGCAAAATTTCTCTTGCATCTGAAAGTAGAAACTCGCCCCATTACAACGGTATGAGCAGTTTTCCCCTAGGCCGTTCTACTTATTCGTTTCGAGCATCAGAACTGCGAAAATTTGGAGTTTCTCAAGCGTTTCTTACCTCAAAACTGCCATATCTCGCGAATGGATTGACCAATCCGCAAAGTTTCTGTTGCATCTGAAAGTAGAAACTCGCCCCATTACAACGGTATGAGTAGTTTTCCCCTAGGCCGTTCTAGTTATTCGTTGAGAGCATCAGAACTGCGAAAATTTGGAGTTTCTCAAGCGTTTCTTACCTCAAAACTGCCATATCTCGCGAACGGATTGACCAATCCGCAAAGTTTCTGTTGCATCTGAAAGTAGAAACTCGCCCCATTACAACGGTATGAGTAGTTTTCCCCTAGGCCGTTCTCGTTATTCGTTTCGAGCATCAGAACTGCGAAAGTTTGGAGTTTCTCAAGCGTTTCTTACCTCAAAACTGCCATATCTCGCGAACGGATTGACCAATCCGCAAAGTTTCTGTTGCATCTGAAAGTAGAAACTCGCCCCATTACAACGGTATGAGTAGTTTTCCCCTAGGGCGTTCTAGTTATTCGTATCGAGCATCAGAACTGCGAAGATTTGGAGTTTCTCAAGAGTTTCTTACCTCAAAACTGCCATACCTCGCGAACGGATTGACCAATCCGCAAAATTTCTCTTGCATCTGAAAGTAGAAACTCGCCCCATTACAACGGTATGAGTAGTTTTCCCCTAGGCCGTTCTACTTATTCGTTTCGAGCATCAGAACTGCGAAAATTTGGAGTTTCTCAAGCGTTTCTTACCTCAAAACTGCCATATCTCGCGAACGGATTGACCAATCCGCAAAGTTTCTATTGCATCTGAAAGTAGAAACTCGCCCCATTACAACGGTATGAGTAGTTTTCCCCTAGGCCGTTCTAGTCATTCGTTGAGAGCATCAGAACTGCGAAAATTTTGAGTTTCTCAAGCGTTTCTTACCTCAAAACTGCCATATCTCGCGAACGGATTGACCAATCCGCAAAATTTCTCTTGCATCTGAAAGTAGAAACTCGCCCCATTACAACGGTATGAGTAGTTTTCCCCTAGGCCGTTCTACTTATTCGTTTCGAGCATCAGAACTGCGAAAATTTGGAGTTTCTCAAGCGTTTCTTACCTCAAAACTGCCATATCTCGCGAACGGATTGACCAATCCGCAAAGTTTCTGTTGCATCTGAAAGTAGAAACTCGCCCCATTACAACGGTATGAGTAGTTTTCCCCTAGGCCTTTCTAGTTATTCGTTTCGAGCATCAGAACTGCGAAGATTTGGAGTTTCTCAAGCGTTTCTTACCTCAAAACTGCCATATCTCGCGAACGGATTGAACAATCCGCAAAGTTTCTGTTGCATCTGAAACTAGAAACTCGCCCCATTACAACGGTATGAGTAGTTTTCCCCTAGGCCGTTCTAGTTATTCGTTTCGAGCATCAGAACTGCGAAAATTTGGAGTTTCTCAAGCGTTTCTTACCTCAAAACTGCCATATCTCGCGAACGGATTGACCAATCCGCAAAGTTTCTGTTGCATCTGAAAGTAGAAACTCGCCCCATTACAACGGTATGAGTAGTTTTCCCCTAGGCCGTTCTAGTTATTCGTTTCGAGCATCAGAACTGCGAACATTTGGAGTTTCTCAAGCGTTTCTTACCTCAAAACTGCCATATCTCGCGAACGGATTGACCAATCCGCAAAGTTTCTGTTGCATCTGAAAGTAGAAACTCGCCCCATTACAACGGTATGAGTAGTTTTCCCCTAGGCCGCTCTAGTTATTCGTTTCGAGCATCAGAACTGCGAACATTTGGAGTTTCTCAAGCGTTTCTTACCTCAAAACTGCCATATCTCGCGAACGGATTGACCAATCCGCAAAGTTTCTGTCGCATCTGAAAGTAGAAACTCGCCCCATTACAACGGTATGAGTAGTTTTCCCCTAGGCCGTTCTAGTTATTCGTTTCGAGCATCAGAACTGCGAACATTTGGAGTTTCTCAAGCGTTTCTTACCTCAAAACTGCCATATCTCGCGAACGGATTGACCAATCCGCAAAGTTTCTGTTGCATCTGAAAGTAGAAACTCGCCCCATTACAACGGTATGAGTAGTTTTCCCCTAGGCCGTTCTAGTTATTCGTTTCGAGCATCAGAACTGCGAAAGTTTGGAGTTTCTCAAGCGTTTCTTACTTCAATACTGCCATATCTCGCGAACGGATTGACCAATCCGCAAAGTTTCTGTTGCATCTGAAAGTAGAAACTCGCCCCATTGCAACGGTATGAGTAGTTTTCCCCTAGGCCGTTCTAGTTATTCGTTTCGAGCATCAGAACTGCGAAGATTTGGAGTTTCTCAAGCGTTTCTTACCTCAAAACTGCCATATCTCGCGAACGGATTGACCAATCCGCAAAGTTTCTGTTGCATCTGAAAGTAGAAACTCGCCCCATTACAACGGTATGAGTAGTTTTCCCCTAGGCCGTTCTATTTATTCGTTTCGAGCATCAGAACTGCGAAAATTTTGAGTTTCTCAAGCGTTTCCTACCTCAAAACTGCCATATCTCGCGAACGGATTGACCAATCCGCAAAATTTCTCTTGCATCTGAAAGTAGAAACTCGCCCCATTACAACGGTATGAGTAGTTTTCCCCTAGGGCGTTCTAGTTATTCGTTTCGAGCATCAGAACTGCGAAGATTTGGAGTTTCTCAAGCGTTTCTTACCTCAAAACTGCCATATCTCGCGAACGGATTGACCAATTCGCAAAATTTCTCTTGCATCTGAAAGTAGAAACTCGCCCCATTACAACGGTATGAGTAGTTTTCCACTAGGCCGTTCTAGTTATTCGTTTCGAGCATCAGAACTGCGAAGATTTGGAGTTTCTCAAGCGTTTCTTACCTCAAAACTGCCATATCTCGCGAACGGATTGACCAATCCGCAAAGTTTCTGTCGCATCTGAAAGTAGAAACTCGCCCCATTACAACGGTGTGAGTAGTTTTCCCCTAGGCCGTTCTAGTTATTCGTTTCGAGCATCAGAACTGCGAACATTTGGAGTTTCTCAAGCGTTTCTTACCTCAAAACTGCCATATCTCGCGAACGGATTGACCAATCCGCAAAGTTTCTGTCGCATCTGAAAGTAGAAACTCGCCCCATTACAACGGTATGAGTAGTTTTCCCCTAGGCCGTTCTAGTTATTCGTTTCGAGCATCAGAACTGCGAACATTTGGAGTTTCTCAAGCGTTTCTTACCTCAAAACTGCCATATCTCGCGAACGGATTGACCAATCCGCAAAGTTTCTGTTGCATCTGAAAGTAGAAACTCGCCCCATTACAACGGTATGAGTAGTTTTCCCCTAGGCCGTTCTAGTTATTCGTTTCGAGCATCAGAACTGCGAAAGTTTGGAGTTTCTCAAGCGTTTCTTACTTCAATACTGCCATATCTCGCGAACGGATTGACCAATCCGCAAAGTTTCTGTTGCATCTGAAAGTAGAAACTCGCCCCATTGCAACGGTATGAGTAGTTTTCCCCTAGGCCGTTCTAGTTATTCGTTTCGAGCATCAGAACTGCGAAGATTTGGAGTTTCTCAAGCGTCTCTTACCTCAAAACTTCCATATCTCGCGAACGGATTGACCAATCCGCAAAGTTTCTGTTGCATCTGAAAGTAGAAACTCGCCCCATTACAACGGTATGAGTAGTTTTCCCCTAGGCCGTTCTATTTATTCGTTTCGAGCATCAGAACTGCGAAAATTTTGAGTTTCTCAAGCGTTTCCTACCTCAAAACTGCCATATCTCGCGAACGGATTGACCAATCCGCAAAATTTCTCTTGCATCTGAAAGTAGAAACTCGCCCCATTACAACGGTATGAGTAGTTTTCCCCTAGGGCGTTCTAGTTATTCGTTTCGAGCATCAGAACTGCGAAGATTTGGAGTTTCTCAAGCGTTTCTTACCTCAAAACTGCCATATCTCGCGAACGGATTGACCAATCCGCAAAGTTTCTGTCGCATCTGAAAGTAGAAACTCGCCCCATTACAACGGTGTGAGTAGTTTTCCCCTAGGCCGTTCTAGTTATTCGTTTCGAGCATCAGAACTGCGAACATTTGGAGTTTCTCAAACGTTTCTTACCTCAAAACTGCCATATCTCGCGAACGGATTGACCAATCCGCAAAGTTTCTGTCGCATCTGAAAGTAGAAACTCGCCCCATTACAACGGTATGAGTAGTTTTCCCCTAGGCCGTTCTAGTTATTCGTTTCGAGCATCAGAACTGCGAAAGTTTGGAGTTTCTCAAGCGTTTCTTACCTCAAAACTGCCATATCTCGCGAACGGATTGACCAATCCGCAAAGTTTCTGTCGCATCTGAAAGTAGAAACTCGCCCCATTACAACGGTGTGAGTAGTTTTCCCCTAGGCCGTTCTAGTTATTCGTTTCGAGCATCAGAACTGCGAACATTTGGAGTTTCTCAAACGTTTCTTACCTCAAAACTGCCATATCTCGCGAACGGATTGACCAATCCGCAAAGTTTCTGTCGCATCTGAAAGTAGAAACTCGCCCCATTACAACGGTATGAGTAGTTTTCCCCTAGGCCGTTCTAGTTATTCGTTTCGAGCATCAGAACTGCGAAAGTTTGGAGTTTCTCAAGCGTTTCTTACCTCAAAACTGCCATATCTCGCGAACGGATTGACCAATCCGCAAAGTTTCTGTTGCATCTGAAAGTAGAAACTCACCCCATTACAACGGTATTAGTAGTTTTCCCCTAGGCCGTCCTAGTTATTCGTTTCGAGCATCAGAACTGCGAAAATTTGGAGTTTCTCAAGCGTTTCTTACATCAAAACAGCCATATCTCGCGAACGGATTGACCAATCCGCAAAGTTTCTGTTGCATCTGAAAGTAGAAACTCACCCCATTACAACGGTATGAGTAGTTTTCCCCTAGGCCGTTCTAGTTATTCGTTTCGAGCATCAGAACTGCGAAGATTTGGAGTTTCTCAAGCGTTTCTTACCTCAAAACTGCCATATCTCGCGAACGGATTGACCAATCCGCAAAATTTCTCTTGCATCTGAAAGTAGAAACTCGCCCCATTACAACGGTATGAGTAGTTTTCCCCTAGGGCGTTCTAGTTATACGTTTCGAGCATCAGAACTGCGAAGATTTGGAGTTTCTCAAGCGTTTCTTACCTCAAAACTGCCATATCTCGCGAACGGATTGACCAATCCGCAAAATTTCTCTTGCATCTGAAAGTAGAAACTCGCCCCATTACAACGGTATGAGTAGTTTTCCCCTAGGGCGTTCTAGTTATTCGTTTCGAGCATCAGAACTGCGAAGATTTGGAGTTTCTCAAGCGTTTCTTACCTCAAAACTGCCATATCTCGCGAACGGATTGACCAATCCGCAAAATTTCTCTTGCATCTGAAAGTAGAAACTCGCCCCATTACAACGGTATGAGTAGTTTTCCCCTAGGGCGTTCTAGTTATTCGTTTCGAGCATCAGAACTGCGAAGATTTGGAGTTTCTCAAGCGTTTCTTACCTCAAAACTGCCATATCTCGCGAACGGATTGACCAATCCGCAAAATTTCTCTTGCATCTGAAAGTAGAAACTCGCCCCATTACAACGGTATGAGTAGTTTTCCCCTAGGGCGTTCTAGTTATTCGTTTCGAGCATCAGAACTGCGAAGATTTGGAGTTTCTCAAGCGTTTCTTACCTCAAAACTGCCATATCTCGCGAACGGATTGACCAATCCGCAAAATTTCTCTTGCATCTGAAAGTAGAAACTCGCCCCATTACAACGGTATGAGTAGTTTTCCCCTAGGGCGTTCTAGTTATTCGTTTCGAGCATCAGAACTGCGAAGATTTGGAGTTTCTCAAGAGTTTCTTACCTCAAAACTGCCACATCTCGCGAACGGATTGACCAATCCGCAATGTTTCTGTTGCATCTGAAAGTAGAAGCTCTCCCGATTACAACGGTATGAGTAGTTTTCCCCTAGGCCGTTCTGGTTATTCGTTTCGAGCATCAGAACTGCGAAGATTTGGAGTTTCTCAAGAGTTTCTTACCTCAAAACTGCCACATCTCGCGAACGGATTGACCAATCCGCAATGTTTCTGTTGCATCGGAAAGTAGAAGCTCTCCCGATTACAACGGTATGAGTAGTTTTCCCCTAGGCCGTTCTGGTTATTCGTTTCGAGCATCAGAACTGCGAAGATTTGGAGTTTCTCAAGCGATTCTTACCTCAAAACTGCCATATCTCGCGAACGGATTGACCAATCCGCAAAGTTTCTGTCGCATCTGAAAGTAGAATCTCGCCCCATTACAACGGTATGAGTAGTTTTCCCCTAGGCCGTTCTAGTTATTCGTTTCGAGCATCAGAACTGCGAAAATTTGGAGTTTCTCAAGCGTTTCTTACCTCAAAACTGCCATATCTCGCGAACGGATTGACCAATCCGCAAAGTTTCTGTCGCATCTGAAAGTAGAAACTCGCCCCATTACAACGGTATGAGTAGTTTTCCCCTAGGCCGTTCTAGTTATTCGTTTCGAGCATCAGAACTGCGAAAGTTCGGAGTTTCTCAAGCGTTTCTTACCTCAAAACTGCCATATCTCGCGAACGGATTGACCAATCCGCAAAGTTTCTGTTGCATCTGAAAGTAGAAACTCACCCCATTACAACGGTATTAGTAGTTTTCCCCTAGGCCGTCCTAGTTATTCGTTTCGAGCATCAGAACTGCGAAGATTTGGAGTTTCTCAAGCGTTTCTTACCTCAAAACTGCCATATCTCGCGAACGGATTGACCAATCCGCAAAATTTCTCTTGCATCTGAAAGTAGAAACTCGCCCCATTACAACGGTATGAGTAGTTTTCCCCTAGGGCGTTCTAGTTATTCGTTTCGAGCATCAGAACTGCGAAGATTTGGAGTTTCTCAAGAGTTTCTTACCTCAAAACTGCCATATCTCGCGAACGGATTGACCAATCCGCAATGTTTCTGTTGCATCTGAAAGTAGAAGCTCTCCCGATTACAACGGTATGAGTAGTTTTCCCCTAGGCCGTTCTAGTTATTCGTTTCGAGCATCAGAACTGCGAAAGTTTGGAGTTTCTCAAGCGTTTCTTACCTCAAAACTGCCATATCTCGCGAACGGATTGACCAATCCGCAAAGTTTCTGTTGCATCTGAAAGTAGAGACTCACCCCATTACAACGGTATTAGTAGTTTTCCCCTAGGCCGTCCTAGTTATTCGTTTCGAGCATCAGAACTGCGAAAATTTGGAGTTTCTCAAGCGTTTCATACATCAAAACAGCCATATCTCGCGAACGGATTGACTAATCCGCAAAGTTTCTGTTGCATCTGAAAGTAGAAACTCACCCCATTACAACGGTATGAGTAGTTTTCCCCTAGGCCGTTCTAGTTATTCGTTTCGAGCATCAGAACTGCGAAGATTTGGAGTTTCTCAAGCGTTTCTTACCTCAAAACTGCCATATCTCGCGAACGGATTGACCAATCCGCAAAGTTTCTGTTGCATCTGAAAGTAGAAACTCGCCCCATTACAACGGTATGAGTATTTTCCCCCTAGGCCGTTCTAGTTATTCGTTTCGAGCATCAGAACTGCGAAAATTTTGAGTTTCTCAAGCGTTTCTTACCTCAAAACTGCCATATCTCGCGAACGGATTGACCAATCCGCAAAGTTTCTGTTGCATCTGAAAGTAGAAACTCGCCCCATTACAACGGTATGAGTAGTTTTCCCTTAGGCCGTTCTAGTTATTCGTTTCGAGCATCAGAACTGCGAAAGTTTGGAGTTTCTCAAGCGTTTCTTACCTCAAAACTGCCATATCTCGCGAACGGATTGACCAATCCGCAAAATTTCTCATGCATCTGAAAGTAGAAACTCGCCCCATTACAACGGTATGAGTAGTTTTCCCCTAGGCCGTTCTAGTTATTCGTTTCGAGCATCAGAACTGCGAAAGTTTGGAGTTTCTCAAGCGTTTCTTACCTCAAAACTGCCATATCTCGCGAACGGATTGACCAATCCGCAAAGTTTCTGTTGCATCTGAAAGTAGAAACTCACCCCATTACAACGGTATTAGTAGTTTTCCCCTAGGCCGTCCTAGTTATTCGTTTCGAGCATCAGAACTGCGAAGATTTGGAGTTTCTCAAGCGTTTCTTACCTCAAAACTGCCATATCTCGCGAACGGATTGACCAATCCGCAAAATTTCTCTTGCATCTGAAAGTAGAAACTCGCCCCATTACAACGGTATGAGTAGTTTTCCCCTAGGGCGTTCTAGTTATTCGTTTCGAGCATCAGAACTGCGAAGATTTGGAGTTTCTCAAGAGTTTCTTACCTCAAAACTGCCATATCTCGCGAACGGATTGACCAATCCGCAATGTTTCTGTTGCATCTGAAAGTAGAAGCTCTCCCGATTACAACGGTATGAGTAGTTTTCCCCTAGGCCGTTCTAGTTATTCGTTTCGAGCATCAGAACTGCGAAAGTTTGGAGTTTCTCAAGCGTTTCTTACCTCAAAACTGCCATATCTCGCGAACGGATTGACCAATCCGCAAAGTTTCTGTTGCATCTGAAAGTAGAGACTCACCCCATTACAACGGTATTAGTAGTTTTCCCCTAGGCCGTCCTAGTTATTCGTTTCGAACATCAGAACTGCGAAAATTTGGAGTTTCTCAAGCGTTTCATACATCAAAACAGCCATATCTCGCGAACGGATTGACCAATCCGCAAAGTTTCTGTTGCATCTGAAAGTAGAAACTCACCCCATTACAACGGTATGAGTAGTTTTCCCCTAGGCCGTTCTAGTTATTCGTTTCGAGCATCAGAACTGCGAAGATTTGGAGTTTCTCAAGCGTTTCTTACCTCAAAACTGCCATATCTCGCGAACGGATTGACCAATCCGCAAAGTTTCTGTTGCATCTGAAAGTAGAAACTCGCCCCATTACAACGGTATGAGTATTTTTCCCCTAGGCCGTTCTAGTTATTCGTTTCGAGCATCAGAACTGCGAAAATTTTGAGTTTCTCAAGCGTTTCTTACCTCAAAACTGCCATATCTCGCGAACGGATTGACCAATCCGCAAAGTTTCTGTTGCATCTGAAAGTAGAAACTCGCCCCATTACAACGGTATGAGTAGTTTTCCCTTAGGCCGTTCTAGTTATTCGTTTCGAGCATCAGAACTGCGAAAGTTTGGAGTTTCTCAAGCGTTTCTTACCTCAAAACTGCCATATCTCGCGAACGGATTGACCAATCCGCAAAATTTCTCATGCATCTGAAAGTAGAAACTCGCCCCATTACAACGGTATGAGTAGTTTTCCCCTAGGCCGTTCTAGTTATTCGTTTCGAGCATCAGAACTGCGAAGATTTGGAGTTTCTCAAGAGTTTCTTACCTCAAAACTGCCACATCTCGCGAACGGATTGACCAATCCGCAAAGTTTCTGTCGCATCTGAAAGTAGAAACTCGCCCCATTACAACGGTATGAGTAGTTTTCCCCTAGGCCGTTCTAGTTAGTCGTTTCGAGCATCAGAACTGCGAAAATTTGGAGTTTCTCAAGCGTTTCTTACATCAAAACTGCCATATCTCGCGAACGGATTGACCAATACGCAAAATTTCTGTTGCATCTGAAAGTAGAAGCTCTCCCGATTACAACGGTATGAGTAGTTTTCCCCTAGGCCGTTCTGGTTATTCGTTTCGAGCATCAGAACTGCGAAGATTTGGAGTTTCTCAAGCGTTTCTTACTTCAAAACTGCCATATCTCGCGAACGGATTGACCAATCCGCAAAGCTTCTGTCGCATCTGAAAGTAGAAACTCGCCCCATTACAACGGTATGAGTAGTTTTCCCCTAGGCCGTTCTAGTTATTCGTTTCGAGCATTAGAACTGCGAAAATTTGGAGTTTCTCAAGCGTTTCTTACATCAAAACTGCCATATCTCGCGAACGGATTGACCAATCCGCAAAGTTTCTGTTGCATCTGAAAGTAGAAACTCACCCCATTACAACGGTATTAGTAGTTTTCCCCTAGGCCGTCCTAGTTATTCGTTTCGAGCATCAGAACTGCGAAAATTTGGAGTTTCTCAAGCGTTTCATACATCAAAACAGCCATATCTCGCGAACGGATTG
This sequence comes from Ptiloglossa arizonensis, assembly GCF_051014685.1. Classification (NCBI taxonomy): domain Eukaryota; kingdom Metazoa; phylum Arthropoda; class Insecta; order Hymenoptera; family Colletidae; genus Ptiloglossa; species Ptiloglossa arizonensis. The sequence continues at coordinate 1,394,140 of NW_027478448.1, read as the reverse complement.
ACCAATCCGCAAAGTTTCTGTTGCATCTGAAAGTAGAAACTCACCCCATTACAACGGTATGAGTAGTTTTCCCCTAGGCCGTTCTAGTTATTCGTTTCGAGCATCAGAACTGCGAAGATTTAGAGTTTCTCAAGCGTTTCTTACCTCAAAACTGCCATATCTCGCGAACGGATTGACCAATCCGCAAAGTTTCTGTTGCATCTGAAAGTAGAAACTCGCCCCATTACAACGGTATGAGTAGTTTTCCCCTAGGCCGTTCTAGTTATTCGTTTCGAGCATCAGAACTGCGAAAATTTTGAGTTTCTCAAGCGTTTCTTACCTCAAAACTGCCATATCTCGCGAACGGATTGACCAATCCGCAAAGTTTCTGTTGCATCTGAAAGTAGAAACTCGCCCCATTACAACGGTATGAGTAGTCTTCCCTTAGGCCGTTCTAGTTATTCGTTTCGAGCATCAGAACTGCGAAAGTTTGGAGTTTCTCAAGCGTTTCTTACCTCAAAACTGCCATATCTCGCGAACGGATTGACCAATCCGCAAAATTTCTCATTCATCTGAAAGTAGAAACTCGCCCCATTACAACGGTATGAGTAGTTTTCCCCTAGGCCGTTCTAGTTATTCGTTTCGAGCATCAGAACTGCGAAGATTTTGAGTTTCTCAAGCGTTTCTTACCTCAAAACTGCCATATCTCGCGAACGGATTGACCAATCCGCAAAGTTTCTGTTGCATCTGAAAGTAGAAACTCGCCCCATTACAACGGTATGAGTAGTTTTCCCTTAGGCCGTTCTAGTTATTCGTTTCGAGCATCAGAACTGCGAAAATTTTGAGTTTCTCAAGCGTTTCTTACCTCAAAACTGCCATATCTCGCGAACGGATTGACCAATCCGCAAAGTTTCTGTTGCATCTGAAAGTAGAAACTCGCCCCATTACAACGGTATGAGTAGTTTTCCCTTAGGCCGTTCTAGTTATTCGTTTCGAGCATCAGAACTGCGAAAGTTTGGAGTTTCTCAAGCGTTTCTTACCTCAAAACTGCCATATCTCGCGAACGGATTGACCAATCCGCAAAATTTCTCTTGCATCTGAAAGTAGAAACTCGCCCCATTACAACGGTATGAGTAGTTTTCCCCTAGGCCGTTCTAGTTATTCGTTTCGAGCATCAGAACTGCGGAAATTTGGAGTTTCTCAAGCGTTTCTTACTTCAAAACTGCCATATCTCGCGAACGGATTGACCAATCCGCAAAGTTTCTGTTGCATCTGAAAGTAGAAACTCGCCCCATTACAACGGTATGAGTAGTTTTCCCCTAGGCCTTTCTAGTTATTCGTTTCGAGCATCAGAACTGCGAAGATTTGGAGTTTCTCAAGCGTTTCTTACCTCAAAACTGCCATATCTCGCGAACGGATTGACCAATCCGCAAAGTTTCTGTCGCATCTGAAAGTAGAAACTCGCCCCATTACAACGGTATGAGTAGTTTTCCCCTAGGCCGTTCTAGTTATTCGTTTCGAGCATCAGAACTGCGAAAATTTGGAGTTTCTCAAGCGTTTCTTTCCTCAAAACTGCCATATCTCGCGAACGGATTGACCAATCCGCAAAGTTTCTGTTGCATCTGAAAGTAGAAACTCGCCCCATTACAACGGTATGAGTAGTTTTCCCCTAGGCCGTCCTAGTTATTCGTTTCGAGCATCAGAACTGCGAAAATTTGGTGTTTCTCAAGCGTTTCTTACATCAAAACAGCCATATCTCGCGAACGGATTGACCAATCCGCAAAGTTTCTGTTGCATCTGAAAGTAGAAACTCACCCCATTACAACGGTATGAGTAGTTTTCCCCTAGGCCGTTCTAGTTATTCGTTTCGAGCATCAGAACTGCGAAGATTTGGAGTTTCTCAAGCGTTTCTTACCTCAAAACTGCCATATCTCGCGAACGGATTGACCAATCCGCAAAATTTCTCTTGCATCTGAAAGTAGAAACTCGCCCCATTACAACGGTATGAGTAGTTTTCCCCTAGGCCGTTCTAGTTATTCGTTTCGAGCATCAGAACTGCGAAGATTTGGAGTTTCTCAAGCGTTTCTTTCCTCAAAACTGCCATATCTCGCGAACGGATTGACCAATCCGCAAAGTTTCTGTTGCATCTGAAAGTAGAAACTCGCCCCATTACAACGGTATGAGTAGTTTTCCCCTAGGCCGTCCTAGTTATTCGTTTCGAGCATCAGAACTGCGAAAATTTGGAGTTTCTCAAGCGTTTCTTACATCAAAACTGCCATATCTCGCGAACGGATTGACCAATCCGCAAAATTTCTCTTGCATCTGAAAGTAGAAACTCGCCCCATTACAACGGTATGAGTAGTTTTCCCCTAGGCCGTTCTAGTTATTCGTTTCGAGCATCAGAACTGCGAAGATTTGGAGTTTCTCAAGCGTTTCTTACCTCAAAACTGCCATATCTCGCGAACGGATTGACCAATCCGCAATGTTTCTGTCGCATCTGAAAGTAGAAACTCACCCCATTACAACGGTATGAGTAGTTTTCCCCTAGGCCGTTCTAGTTATTCGTTTCCAGCATCAGAACTGCGAAGATTTGGAGTTTCTCAAGCGTTTCTTACCTCAAAACTGCCATATCTCGCGAACGGATTGACCAATCCGCAAAGTTTCTGTTGCATCTGAAAGTAGAAACTCGCCCCATTACATCGGTATGAGTAGTTTTCCCCTAGGCCGTTCTAGTTATTCGTTTCGAGCATCAGAACTGCGAAAATTTTGAGTTTCTCAAGCGTTTCTTACCTCAAAACTGCCATATCTCGCGAACGGATTGACCAATCCGCAAAGTTTCTGTTGCATCTGAAAGTAGAAACTCGCCCCATTACAACGGTATGAGTAGTTTTCCCTTAGGCCGTTCTAGTTATTCGTTTCGAGCATCAGAACTGCGAAAGTTTGGAGTTTCTCAAGCGTTTCTTACCTCAAAACTGCCATATCTCGCGAACGGATTGACCAATCCGCAAAATTTCTCATGCATCTGAAAGTAGAAACTCGCCCCATTACAACGGTATGAGTAGTTTTCCCCTAGGCCGTTCTAGTTATTCGTTTCGAGCATCAGAACTGCGAAGATTTGGAGTTTCTCAAGAGTTTCTTACCTCAAAACTGCCACATCTCGCGAACGGATTGACCAATCCGCAAAGTTTCTGTCGCATCTGAAAGTAGAAACTCGCCCCATTACAACGGTATGAGTAGTTTTCCCCTAGGCCGTTCTAGTTAGTCGTTTCGAGCATCAGAACTGCGAAAATTTGGAGTTTCTCAAGCGTTTCTTACATCAAAACTGCCATATCTCGCGAACGGATTGACCAATACGCAAAATTTCTGTTGCATCTGAAAGTAGAAGCTCTCCCGATTACAACGGTATGAGTAGTTTTCCCCTAGGCCGTTCTGGTTATTCGTTTCGAGCATCAGAACTGCGAAGATTTGGAGTTTCTCAAGCGTTTCTTACTTCAAAACTGCCATATCTCGCGAACGGATTGACCAATCCGCAAAGCTTCTGTCGCATCTGAAAGTAGAAACTCGCCCCATTACAACGGTATGAGTAGTTTTCCCCTAGGCCGTTCTAGTTATTCGTTTCGAGCATTAGAACTGCGAAAATTTGGAGTTTCTCAAGCGTTTCTTACATCAAAACTGCCATATCTCGCGAACGGATTGACCAATCCGCAAAGTTTCTGTTGCATCTGAAAGTAGAAACTCACCCCATTACAACGGTATTAGTAGTTTTCCCCTAGGCCGTCCTAGTTATTCGTTTCGAGCATCAGAACTGCGAAAATTTGGAGTTTCTCAAGCGTTTCATACATCAAAACAGCCATATCTCGCGAACGGATTGACCAATCCGCAAAGTTTCTGTTGCATCTGAAAGTAGAAACTCACCCCATTACAACGGTATGAGTAGTTTTCCCCTAGGCCGTTCTAGTTATTCGTTTCGAGCATCAGAACTGCGAAGATTTGGAGTTTCTCAAGCGTTTCTTACCTCAAAACTGCCATATCTCGCGAACGGATTGACCAATCCGCAAAGTTTCTGTTGCATCTGAAAGTAGAAACTCGCCCCATTACAACGGTATGAGTAGTTTTCCCCTAGGCCGTTCTAGTTATTCGTTTCGAGCATCAGAACTGCGAAAATTTTGAGTTTCTCAAGCGTTTCTTACCTCAAAACTGCCATATCTCGCGAACGGATTGACCAATCCGCAAAGTTTCTGTTGCATCTGAAAGTAGAAACTCGCCCCATTACAACGGTATGAGTAGTTTTCCCTTAGGCCGTTCTAGTTATTCGTTTCGAGCATCAGAACTGCGAAAGTTTGGAGTTTCTCAAGCGTTTCTTACCTCAAAACTGCCATATCTCGCGAACGGATTGACCAATCCGCAAAATTTCTCATTCATCTGAAAGTAGAAACTCGCCCCATTACAACGGTATGAGTAGTTTTCCCCTAGGCCGTTCTAGTTATTCGTTTCGAGCATCAGAACTGCGAAGATTTGGAGTTTCTCAAGCGTTTCTTACCTCAAAACTGCCATATCTCGCGAACGGATTGACCAATCCGCAATGTTTCTGTCGCATCTGAAAGTAGAAACTCGCCCCATTACAACGGTATGAGTAGTTTTCCCCTAGGCCGTTCTAGTTAGTCGTTTCGAGCATCAGAACTGCGAAAATTTGGAGTTTCTCAAGCGTTTCTTACATCAAAACTGCCATATCTCGCGAACGGATTGACCAATACGCAAAATTTCTGTTGCATCTGAAAGTAGAAGCTCTCCCGATTACAACGGTATGAGTAGTTTTCCCCTAGGCCGTTCTGGTTATTCGTTTCGAGCATCAGAACTGCGAAGATTTGGAGTTTCTCAAGCGTTTCTTACTTCAAAACTGCCATATCTCGCGAACGGATTGACCAATCCGCAAAGCTTCTGTCGCATCTGAAAGTAGAAACTCGCCCCATTACAACGGTATGAGTAGTTTTCCCCCAGGCCGTTCTAGTTATTCGTTTCGAGCATTAGAACTGCGAAAATTTGGAGTTTCTCAAGCGTTTCTTACATCAAAACTGCCATATCTCGCGAACGGATTGACCAATCCGCAAAGTTTCTGTTGCATCTGAAAGTAGTAACTCGCCCCATTACAACGGTATGAGTAGTTTTCCCCTAGGCCGTTCGAGTTATTCGTTTCGAGCATCAGAACTGCGAAAATTTTTAGTTTCTCAAGCGTTTCTTACCTCAAAACTGCCATATCTCGCGAACGGATTGACCAATCCGCAAAATTTCTCTTGCATCTGAAAGTAGAAACTCGCCCCATTACAACGGTATGAGTAGTTTTCCCCTAGGCCGTTCTAGTTATTCGTTTCGAGCATCAGAACTGCGGAAATTTGGAGTTTCTCAAGCGTTTCTTACTTCAAAACTGCCATATCTCGCGAACGGATTGACCAATCCGCAAAGTTTCTGTTGCATCTGAAAGTAGAAACTCGCCCCATTACAACGGTATGAGTAGTTTTCCCCTAGGCCTTTCTAGTTATTCGTTTCGAGCATCAGAACTGCGAAGATTTGGAGTTTCTCAAGCGTTTCTTACCTCAAAACTGCCATATCTCGCGAACGGATTGACCAATCCGCAAAGTTTCTGTCGCATCTGAAAGTAGAAACTCGCCCCATTACAACGGTATGAGTAGTTTTCCCCTAGGCCGTTCTAGTTATTCGTTTCGAGCATCAGAACTGCGAAAATTTGGAGTTTCTCAAGCGTTTCTTTCCTCAAAACTGCCATATCTCGCGAACGGATTGACCAATCCGCAAAGTTTCTGTTGCATCTGAAAGTAGAAACTCGCCCCATTACAACGGTATGAGTAGTTTTCCCCTAGGCCGTCCTAGTTATTCGTTTCGAGCATCAGAACTGCGAAAATTTGGTGTTTCTCAAGCGTTTCTTACATCAAAACAGCCATATCTCGCGAACGGATTGACCAATCCGCAAAGTTTCTGTTGCATCTGAAAGTAGAAACTCACCCCATTACAACGGTATGAGTAGTTTTCCCCTAGGCCGTTCTAGTTATTCGTTTCGAGCATCAGAACTGCGAAGATTTGGAGTTTCTCAAGCGTTTCTTACCTCAAAACTGCCATATCTCGCGAACGGATTGACCAATCCGCAATGTTTCTGTCGCATCTGAAAGTAGAAACTCGCCCCATTACAACGGTATGAGTAGTTTTCCCCTAGGCCGTTCTAGTTATTCGTTTCGAACATCAGAACTGCGAAAATTTGGAGTTTCTCAAGCGTTTCTTACATCAAAACTGCCATATCTCGCGAACGGATTGACCAATACGCAAAATTTCTGTTGCATCTGAAAGTAGAAGCTCTCCCGATTACAACGGTATGAGTAGTTTTCCCCTAGGCCGCTCTGGTTATTCGTTTCGAGCATCAGAACTGCGAAGATTTGGAGTTTCTCAAGCGATTCTTACCTCAAAACTGCCATATCTCGCCAACGGATTTACCAATCCGCAAAGTTTCTCTCGCATCTGAAAGTAGAAACTCGCCCCATTACAACGGTATGAGTAGTTTTCCGCTAGGCCGTTCTAGTTATTCGTTTCGAGCATCAGAACTGCGAAAATTTGGAGTTTCTCAAGCGTTTCTTACCTCAAAACTGCCATATCTCGCGAACGGATTGACCAATCCGCAAAGTTTCTGTTGCATCTGAAAGTAGAAACTCGCCCCATTACAACGGTATGAGTAGTTTTCCCCTAGGCCGTTCTAGTTATTCGTTTCGAGCATCAGAACTGCGAAAATTTGGAGTTTCTCAAGCGTTTCTTACCTCAAAACTGCCATATCTCGCGAACGGATTGACCAATCCGCAAAGTTTCTGTTGCATCTGAAAGTAGAAACTCGCCCCATTACAACGGTATGAGTAGTTTTCCCCTAGGCCGTTCTAGTTATTCGTTTCGAGCATCAGAACTGCGAAAATTTGGAGTTTCTCAAGCGTTTCTTACCTCAAAACTGCCATATCTCGCGAACGGATTGACCAATACGCAAAATTTCTGTTGCATCTGAAAGTAGAAGCTCTCCCGATTACAACGGTATGAGTAGTTTTCCCCTAGGCCGCTCTGGTTATTCGTTTCGAGCATCAGAACTGCGAAGATTTGGAGTTTCTCAAGCGTTTCTTACCTCAAAACTGCCATATCTCGCGAACGGATTGACCAATCCGCAAAGTTTCTGTTGCATCTGAAAGTAGAAACTCGCCCCATTACAACGGTATGAGTAGTTTTCCCTTAGGCCGTTCTAGTTATTCGTTTCGAGCATCAGAACTGCGAAAGTTTGGAGTTTCTCAAGCGTTTCTTACCTCAAAACTGCCATATCTCGCGAACGGATTGACCAATCCGCAAAATTTCTCATGCATCTGAAAGTAGAAACTCGCCCCATTACAACGGTATGAGTAGTTTTCCCCTAGGCCGTTCTAGTTATTCGTTTCGAGCATCAGAACTGCGAAGATTTGGAGTTTCTCAAGAGTTTCTTACCTCAAAACTGCCACATCTCGCGAACGGATTGACCAATCCGCAAAGTTTCTGTCGCATCTGAAAGTAGAAACTCGCCCCATTACAACGGTATGAGTAGTTTTCCCCCTAGGCCGTTCTAGTTAGTCGTTTCGAGCATCAGAACTGCGAAAATTTGGAGTTTCTCAAGCGTTTCTTACATCAAAACTGCCATATCTCGCGAACGGATTGACCAATACGCAAAATTTCTGTTGCATCTGAAAGTAGAAGCTCTCCCGATTACAACGGTATGAGTAGTTTTCCCCTAGGCCGTTCTGGTTATTCGTTTCGAGCATCAGAACTGCGAAGATTTGGAGTTTCTCAAGCGTTTCTTACTTCAAAACTGCCATATCTCGCGAACGGATTGACCAATCCGCAAAGCTTCTGTCGCATCTGAAAGTAGAAACTCGCCCCATTACAACGGTATGAGTAGTTTTCCCCTAGGCCGTTCTAGTTATTCGTTTCGAGCATTAGAACTGCGAAAATTTGGAGTTTCTCAAGCGTTTCTTACATCAAAACTGCCATATCTCGCGAACGGATTGACCAATCCGCAAAGTTTCTGTTGCATCTGAAAGTAGAAACTCACCCCATTACAACGGTATTAGTAGTTTTCCCCTAGGCCGTCCTAGTTATTCGTTTCGAGCATCAGAACTGCGAAAATTTGGAGTTTCTCAAGCGTTTCATACATCAAAACAGCCATATCTCGCGAACGGATTGACCAATCCGCAAAGTTTCTGTTGCATCTGAAAGTAGAAACTCACCCCATTACAACGGTATGAGTAGTTTTCCCCTAGGCCGTTCTAGTTATTCGTTTCGAGCATCAGAACTGCGAAGATTTGGAGTTTCTCAAGCGTTTCTTACCTCAAAACTGCCATATCTCGCGAACGGATTGACCAATCCGCAAAGTTTCTGTTGCATCTGAAAGTAGAAACTCGCCCCATTACAACGGTATGAGTAGTTTTCCCCTAGGCCGTTCTAGTTATTCGTTTCGAGCATCAGAACTGCGAAAATTTTGAGTTTCTCAAGCGTTTCTTACCTCAAAACTGCCATATCTCGCGAACGGATTGACCAATCCGCAAAGTTTCTGTTGCATCTGAAAGTAGAAACTCGCCCCATTACAACGGTATGAGTAGTTTTCCCTTAGGCCGTTCTAGTTATTCGTTTCGAGCATCAGAACTGCGAAAGTTTGGAGTTTCTCAAGCGTTTCTTACCTCAAAACTGCCATATCTCGCGAACGGATTGACCAATCCGCAAAATTTCTCATTCATCTGAAAGTAGAAACTCGCCCCATTACAACGGTATGAGTAGTTTTCCCCTAGGCCGTTCTAGTTATTCGTTTCGAGCATCAGAACTGCGAAGATTTGGAGTTTCTCAAGCGTTTCTTACCTCAAAACTGCCATATCTCGCGAACGGATTGACCAATCCGCAATGTTTCTGTCGCATCTGAAAGTAGAAACTCGCCCCATTACAACGGTATGAGTAGTTTTCCCCTAGGCCGTTCTAGTTAGTCGTTTCGAGCATCAGAACTGCGAAAATTTGGAGTTTCTCAAGCGTTTCTTACATCAAAACTGCCATATCTCGCGAACGGATTGACCAATACGCAAAATTTCTGTTGCATCTGAAAGTAGAAGCTCTCCCGATTACAACGGTATGAGTAGTTTTCCCCTAGGCCGTTCTGGTTATTCGTTTCGAGCATCAGAACTGCGAAGATTTGGAGTTTCTCAAGCGTTTCTTACTTCAAAACTGCCATATCTCGCGAACGGATTGACCAATCCGCAAAGCTTCTGTCGCATCTGAAAGTAGAAACTCGCCCCATTACAACGGTATGAGTAGTTTTCCCCCAGGCCGTTCTAGTTATTCGTTTCGAGCATTAGAACTGCGAAAATTTGGAGTTTCTCAAGCGTTTCTTACATCAAAACTGCCATATCTCGCGAACGGATTGACCAATCCGCAAAGTTTCTGTTGCATCTGAAAGTAGTAACTCGCCCCATTACAACGGTATGAGTAGTTTTCCCCTAGGCCGTTCGAGTTATTCGTTTCGAGCATCAGAACTGCGAAAATTTTTAGTTTCTCAAGCGTTTCTTACCTCAAAACTGCCATATCTCGCGAACGGATTGACCAATCCGCAAAATTTCTCTTGCATCTGAAAGTAGAAACTCGCCCCATTACAACGGTATGAGTAGTTTTCCCCTAGGCCGTTCTAGTTATTCGTTTCGAGCATCAGAACTGCGGAAATTTGGAGTTTCTCAAGCGTTTCTTACTTCAAAACTGCCATATCTCGCGAACGGATTGACCAATCCGCAAAGTTTCTGTTGCATCTGAAAGTAGAAACTCGCCCCATTACAACGGTATGAGTAGTTTTCCCCTAGGCCTTTCTAGTTATTCGTTTCGAGCATCAGAACTGCGAAGATTTGGAGTTTCTCAAGCGTTTCTTACCTCAAAACTGCCATATCTCGCGAACGGATTGACCAATCCGCAAAGTTTCTGTCGCATCTGAAAGTAGAAACTCGCCCCATTACAACGGTATGAGTAGTTTTCCCCTAGGCCGTTCTAGTTATTCGTTTCGAGCATCAGAACTGCGAAAATTTGGAGTTTCTCAAGCGTTTCTTTCCTCAAAACTGCCATATCTCGCGAACGGATTGACCAATCCGCAAAGTTTCTGTTGCATCTGAAAGTAGAAACTCGCCCCATTACAACGGTATGAGTAGTTTTCCCCTAGGCCGTCCTAGTTATTCGTTTCGAGCATCAGAACTGCGAAAATTTGGTGTTTCTCAAGCGTTTCTTACATCAAAACAGCCATATCTCGCGAACGGATTGACCAATCCGCAAAGTTTCTGTTGCATCTGAAAGTAGAAACTCACCCCATTACAACGGTATGAGTAGTTTTCCCCTAGGCCGTTCTAGTTATTCGTTTCGAGCATCAGAACTGCGAAGATTTGGAGTTTCTCAAGCGTTTCTTACCTCAAAACTGCCATATCTCGCGAACGGATTGACCAATCCGCAATGTTTCTGTCGCATCTGAAAGTAGAAACTCGCCCCATTACAACGGTATGAGTAGTTTTCCCCTAGGCCGTTCTAGTTATTCGTTTCGAACATCAGAACTGCGAAAATTTGGAGTTTCTCAAGCGTTTCTTACATCAAAACTGCCATATCTCGCGAACGGATTGACCAATACGCAAAATTTCTGTTGCATCTGAAAGTAGAAGCTCTCCCGATTACAACGGTATGAGTAGTTTTCCCCTAGGCCGCTCTGGTTATTCGTTTCGAGCATCAGAACTGCGAAGATTTGGAGTTTCTCAAGCGATTCTTACCTCAAAACTGCCATATCTCGCCAACGGATTTACCAATCCGCAAAGTTTCTCTCGCATCTGAAAGTAGAAACTCGCCCCATTACAACGGTATGAGTAGTTTTCCGCTAGGCCGTTCTAGTTATTCGTTTCGAGCATCAGAACTGCGAAAATTTGGAGTTTCTCAAGCGTTTCTTACCTCAAAACTGCCATATCTCGCGAACGGATTGACCAATCCGCAAAGTTTCTGTTGCATCTGAAAGTAGAAACTCGCCCCATTACAACGGTATGAGTAGTTTTCCCCTAGGCCGTTCTAGTTATTCGTTTCGAGCATCAGAACTGCGAAAATTTGGAGTTTCTCAAGCGTTTCTTACCTCAAAACTGCCATATCTCGCGAACGGATTGACCAATCCGCAAAGTTTCTGTTGCATCTGAAAGTAGAAACTCGCCCCATTACAACGGTATGAGTAGTTTTCCCCTAGGCCGTTCTAGTTATTCGTTTCGAGCATCAGAACTGCGAAAATTTGGAGTTTCTCAAGCGTTTCTTACCTCAAAACTGCCATATCTCGCGAACGGATTGACCAATACGCAAAATTTCTGTTGCATCTGAAAGTAGAAGCTCTCCCGATTACAACGGTATGAGTAGTTTTCCCCTAGGCCGCTCTGGTTATTCGTTTCGAGCATCAGAACTGCGAAGATTTGGAGTTTCTCAAGCGTTTCTTACCTCAAAACTGCCATATCTCGCGAACGGATTGACCAATCCGCAAAGTTTCTGTTGCATCTGAAAGTAGAAACTCGCCCCATTACAACGGTATGAGTAGTTTTCCCCTAGGCCGTTCTAGTTATTCGTTTCCAGCATCAGAACTGCGAAGATTTGGAGTTTCTCAAGCGTTTCTTACCTCAAAACTGCCATATCTCGCGAACGGATTGACCAATCCGCAATGTTTCTGTCGCATCTGAAAGTAGAAACTCACCCCATTACAACGGTATGAGTAGTTTTCCCCTAGGCCGCTCTGGTTATTCGTTTCGAGCATCAGAACTGCGAAGATTTGGAGTTTCTCAAGCGTTTCTTACCTCAAAACTGCCATATCTCGCGAACGGATTGACCAATACGCAAAATTTCTGTTGCATCTGAAAGTAGAAGCTCTCCCGATTACAACGGTATGAGTAGTTTTCCCCTAGGCCGCTCTGGTTATTCGTTTCGAGCATCAGAACTGCGAAGATTTGGAGTTTCTCAAGCGTTTCTTACATCAAAACTGCCATATCTCGCGAACGGATTGACCAATCCGCAAAGTTTCTGTTGCATCTGAAAGTAGTAACTCGCCCCATTACAACGGTATGAGTAGTTTTCCCCTAGGCCGTTCGAGTTATTCGTTTCGAGCATCAGAACTGCGAAAATTTTTAGTTTCTCAAGCGTTTCTTACCTCAAAACTGCCATATCTCGCGAACGGATTGACCAATCCGCAAAATTTCTCTTGCATCTGAAAGTAGAAACTCGCCCCATTACAACGGTATGAGTAGTTTTCCCCTAGGCCGTTCTAGTTATTCGTTTCGAGCATCAGAACTGCGGAAATTTGGAGTTTCTCAAGCGTTTCTTACTTCAAAACTGCCATATCTCGCGAACGGATTGACCAATCCGCAAAGTTTCTGTTGCATCTGAAAGTAGAAACTCGCCCCATTACAACGGTATGAGTAGTTTTCCCCTAGGCCTTTCTAGTTATTCGTTTCGAGCATCAGAACTGCGAAGATTTGGAGTTTCTCAAGCGTTTCTTACCTCAAAACTGCCATATCTCGCGAACGGATTGACCAATCCGCAAAGTTTCTGTCGCATCTGAAAGTAGAAACTCGCCCCATTACAACGGTATGAGTAGTTTTCCCCTAGGCCGTTCTAGTTATTCGTTTCGAGCATCAGAACTGCGAAAATTTGGAGTTTCTCAAGCGTTTCTTTCCTCAAAACTGCCATATCTCGCGAACGGATTGACCAATCCGCAAAGTTTCTGTTGCATCTGAAAGTAGAAACTCGCCCCATTACAACGGTATGAGTAGTTTTCCCCTAGGCCGTCCTAGTTATTCGTTTCGAGCATCAGAACTGCGAAAATTTGGTGTTTCTCAAGCGTTTCTTACATCAAAACAGCCATATCTCGCGAACGGATTGACCAATCCGCAAAGTTTCTGTTGCATCTGAAAGTAGAAACTCACCCCATTACAACGGTATGAGTAGTTTTCCCCTAGGCCGTTCTAGTTATTCGTTTCGAGCATCAGAACTGCGAAGATTTGGAGTTTCTCAAGCGTTTCTTACCTCAAAACTGCCATATCTCGCGAACGGATTGACCAATCCGCAAAATTTCTCTTGCATCTGAAAGTAGAAACTCGCCCCATTACAACGGTATGAGTAGTTTTCCCCTAGGCCGTTCTAGTTATTCGTTTCGAGCATCAGAACTGCGAAGATTTGGAGTTTCTCAAGCGTTTCTTTCCTCAAAACTGCCATATCTCGCGAACGGATTGACCAATCCGCAAAGTTTCTGTTGCATCTGAAAGTAGAAACTCGCCCCATTACAACGGTATGAGTAGTTTTCCCCTAGGCCGTCCTAGTTATTCGTTTCGAGCATCAGAACTGCGAAAATTTGGAGTTTCTCAAGCGTTTCTTACATCAAAACAGCCATATCTCGCGAACGGATTGACCAATCCGCAAAGCTTCTGTTGCATCTGAAAGTAGAAACTCACCCCATTACAACGGTATGAGTAGTTTTCCCCTAGGCCGTTCTAGTTATTCGTTTCGAGCATCAGAACTGCGAAGATTTGGAGTTTCTCAAGCGTTTCTTACATCAAAACTGCCATATCTCGCGAACGGATTGACCAATCCGCAAAATTTCTCTTGCATCTGAAAGTAGAAACTCGCCCCATTACAACGGTATGAGTAGTTTTCCCCTAGGCCGTTCTAGTTATTCGTTTCGAGCATCAGAACTGCGAAGATTTGGAGTTTCTCAAGCGTTTCTTACCTCAAAACTGCCATATCTCGCGAACGGATTGACCAATCCGCAATGTTTCTGTCGCATCTGAAAGTAGAAACCCACCCCATTACAACGGTATGAGTAGTTTTCCCCTAGGCCGTTCTAGTTATTCGTTTCCAGCATCAGAACTGCGAAGATTTGGAGTTTCTCAAGCGTTTCTTACCTCAAAACTGCCATATCTCGCGAACGGATTGACCAATCCGCAAAGTTTCTGTTGCATCTGAAAGTAGAAACTCGCCCCATTACAACGGTATGAGTAGTTTTCCCCTAGGCCGTTCTAGTTATTCGTTTCGAGCATCAGAACTGCGAAAATTTTGAGTTTCTCAAGCGTTTCTTACCTCAAAACTGCCATATCTCGCGAACGGATTGACCAATCCGCAAAGTTTCTGTTGCATCTGAAAGTAGAAACTCGCCCCATTACAACGGTATGAGTAGTTTTCCCTTAGGCCGTTCTAGTTATTCGTTTCGAGCATCAGAACTGCGAAAGTTTGGAGTTTCTCAAGCGTTTCTTACCTCAAAACTGCCATATCTCGCGAACGGATTGACCAATCCGCAAAATTTCTCATTCATCTGAAAGTAGAAACTCGCCCCATTACAACGGTATGAGTAGTTTTCCCCTAGGCCGTTCTAGTTATTCGTTTCGAGCATCAGAACTGCGAAGATTTGGAGTTTCTCAAGCGTTTCTTACCTCAAAACTGCCATATCTCGCGAACGGATTGACCAATCCGCAATGTTTCTGTCGCATCTGAAAGTAGAAACTCGCCCCATTACAACGGTATGAGTAGTTTTCCCCTAGGCCGTTCTAGTTAGTCGTTTCGAGCATCAGAACTGCGAAAATTTGGAGTTTCTCAAGCGTTTCTTACATCAAAACTGCCATATCTCGCGAACGGATTGACCAATACGCAAAATTTCTGTTGCATCTGAAAGTAGAAGCTCTCCCGATTACAACGGTATGAGTAGTTTTCCCCTAGGCCGTTCTGGTTATTCGTTTCGAGCATCAGAACTGCGAAGATTTGGAGTTTCTCAAGCGTTTCTTACTTCAAAACTGCCATATCTCGCGAACGGATTGACCAATCCGCAAAGCTTCTGTCGCATCTGAAAGTAGAAACTCGCCCCATTACAACGGTATGAGTAGTTTTCCCCCAGGCCGTTCTAGTTATTCGTTTCGAGCATTAGAACTGCGAAAATTTGGAGTTTCTCAAGCGTTTCTTACATCAAAACTGCCATATCTCGCGAACGGATTGACCAATCCGCAAAGTTTCTGTTGCATCTGAAAGTAGTAACTCGCCCCATTACAACGGTATGAGTAGTTTTCCCCTATGCCGTTCGAGTTATTCGTTTCGAGCATCAGAACTGCGAAAATTTTTAGTTTCTCAAGCGTTTCTTACCTCAAAACTGCCATATTTCGCGAACGGATTGACCAATCCGCAAAATTTCTCTTGCATCTGAAAGTAGAAACTCGCCCCATTACAACGGTATGAGTAGTTTTCCCCTAGGCCGTTCTAGTTATTCGTTTCGAGCATCAGAACTGCGGAAATTTGGAGTTTCTCAAGCGTTTCTTACTTCAAAACTGCCATATCTCGCGAACGGATTGACCAATCCGCAAAGTTTCTGTTGCATCTGAAAGTAGAAACTCGCCCCATTACAACGGTATGAGTAGTTTTCCCCTAGGCCTTTCTAGTTATTCGTTTCGAGCATCAGAACTGCGAAGATTTGGAGTTTCTCAAGCGTTTCTTACCTCAAAACTGCCATATCTCGCGAACGGATTGACCAATCCGCAAAGTTTCTGTCGCATCTGAAAGTAGAAACTCGCCCCATTACAACGGTGTGAGTAGTTTTCCCCTAGGCCGTTCTAGTTATTCGTTTCGAGCATCAGAACTGCGAAAATTTGGAGTTTCTCAAGCGTTTCTTTCCTCAAAACTGCCATATCTCGCGAACGGATTGACCAATCCGCAAAGTTTCTGTTGCATCTGAAAGTAGAAACTCGCCCCATTACAACGGTATGAGTAGTTTTCCCCTAGGCCGTCCTAGTTATTCGTTTCGAGCATCAGAACTGCGAAAATTTGGTGTTTCTCAAGCGTTTCTTACATCAAAACAGCCATATCTCGCGAACGGATTGACCAATCCGCAAAGTTTCTGTTGCATCTGAAAGTAGAAACTCACCCCATTACAACGGTATGAGTAGTTTTCCCCTAGGCCGTTCTAGTTATTCGTTTCGAGCATCAGAACTGCGAAGATTTGGAGTTTCTCAAGCGTTTCTTACCTCAAAACTGCCATATCTCGCGAACGGATTGACCAATCCGCAAAATTTCTCTTGCATCTGAAAGTAGAAACTCGCCCCATTACAACGGTATGAGTAGTTTTCCCCTAGGCCGTTCTAGTTATTCGTTTCGAGCATCAGAACTGCGAAGATTTGGAGTTTCTCAAGCGTTTCTTTCCTCAAAACTGCCATATCTCGCGAACGGATTGACCAATCCGCAAAGTTTCTGTTGCATCTGAAAGTAGAAACTCGCCCCATTACAACGGTATGAGTAGTTTTCCCCTAGGCCGTCCTAGTTATTCGTTTCGAGCATCAGAACTGCGAAAATTTGGAGTTTCTCAAGCGTTTCTTACATCAAAACAGCCATATCTCGCGAACGGATTGACCAATCCGCAAAGTTTCTGTTGCATCTGAAAGTAGAAACTCACCCCATTACAACGGTATGAGTAGTTTTCCCCTAGGCCGTTCTAGTTATTCGTTTCGAGCATCAGAACTGCGAAGATTTGGAGTTTCTCAAGCGTTTCTTACATCAAAACTGCCATATCTCGCGAACGGATTGACCAATCCGCAAAATTTCTCTTGCATCTGAAAGTAGAAACTCGCCCCATTACAACGGTATGAGTAGTTTTCCCCTAGGCCGTTCTAGTTATTCGTTTCGAGCATCAGAACTGCGAAGATTTGGAGTTTCTCAAGCGTTTCTTACCTCAAAACTGCCATATCTCGCGAACGGATTGACCAATCCGCAATGTTTCTGTCGCATCTGAAAGTAGAAACTCACCCCATTACAACGGTATGAGTAGTTTTCCCCTAGGCCGTTCTAGTTATTCGTTTCCAGCATCAGAACTGCGAAGATTTGGAGTTTCTCAAGCGTTTCTTACCTCAAAACTGCCATATCTCGCGAACGGATTGACCAATCCGCAAAGTTTCTGTTGCATCTGAAAGTAGAAACTCGCCCCATTACAACGGTATGAGTAGTTTTCCCCTAGGCCGTTCTAGTTATTCGTTTCGAGCATCAGAACTGCGAAAATTTTGAGTTTCTCAAGCGTTTCTTACCTCAAAACTGCCATATCTCGCGAACGGATTGACCAATCCGCAAAGTTTCTGTTGCATCTGAAAGTAGAAACTCGCCCCATTACAACGGTATGAGTAGTTTTCCCTTAGGCCGTTCTAGTTATTCGTTTCGAGCATCAGAACTGCGAAAGTTTGGAGTTTCTCAAGCGTTTCTTACCTCAAAACTGCCATATCTCGCGAACGGATTGACCAATCCGCAAAATTTCTCATGCATCTGAAAGTAGAAACTCGCCCCATTACAACGGTATGAGTAGTTTTCCCCTAGGCCGTTCTAGTTATTCGTTTCGAGCATCAGAACTGCGAAGATTTGGAGTTTCTCAAGAGTTTCTTACCTCAAAACTGCCACATCTCGCGAACGGATTGACCAATCCGCAAAGTTTCTGTCGCATCTGAAAGTAGAAACTCGCCCCATTACAACGGTATGAGTAGTTTTCCCCTAGGCCGTTCTAGTTAGTCGTTTCGAGCATCAGAACTGCGAAAATTTGGAGTTTCTCAAGCGTTTCTTACATCAAAACTGCCATATCTCGCGAACGGATTGACCAATACGCAAAATTTCTGTTGCATCTGAAAGTAGAAGCTCTCCCGATTACAACGGTATGAGTAGTTTTCCCCTAGGCCGTTCTGGTTATTCGTTTCGAGCATCAGAACTGCGAAGATTTGGAGTTTCTCAAGCGTTTCTTACTTCAAAACTGCCATATCTCGCGAACGGATTGACCAATCCGCAAAGCTTCTGTCGCATCTGAAAGTAGAAACTCGCCCCATTACAACGGTATGAGTAGTTTTCCCCTAGGCCGTTCTAGTTATTCGTTTCGAGCATTAGAACTGCGAAAATTTGGAGTTTCTCAAGCGTTTCTTACATCAAAACTGCCATATCTCGCGAACGGATTGACCAATCCGCAAAGTTTCTGTTGCATCTGAAAGTAGAAACTCACCCCATTACAACGGTATTAGTAGTTTTCCCCTAGGCCGTCCTAGTTATTCGTTTCGAGCATCAGAACTGCGAAAATTTGGAGTTTCTCAAGCGTTTCATACATCAAAACAGCCATATCTCGCGAACGGATTGACCAATCCGCAAAGTTTCTGTTGCATCTGAAAGTAGAAACTCACCCCATTACAACGGTATGAGTAGTTTTCCCCTAGGCCGTTCTGGTTATTCGTTTCGAGCATCAGAACTGCGAAGATTTGGAGTTTCTCAAGCGTTTCTTACTTCAAAACTGCCATATCTCGCGAACGGATTGACCAATCCGCAAAGCTTCTGTCGCATCTGAAAGTAGAAACTCGCCCCATTACAACGGTATGAGTAGTTTTCCCCCAGGCCGTTCTAGTTATTCGTTTCGAGCATTAGAACTGCGAAAATTTGGAGTTTCTCAAGCGTTTCTTACATCAAAACTGCCATATCTCGCGAACGGATTGACCAATCCGCAAAGTTTCTGTTGCATCTGAAAGTAGTAACTCGCCCCATTACAACGGTATGAGTAGTTTTCCCCTATGCCGTTCGAGTTATTCGTTTCGAGCATCAGAACTGCGAAAATTTTTAGTTTCTCAAGCGTTTCTTACCTCAAAACTGCCATATTTCGCGAACGGATTGACCAATCCGCAAAATTTCTCTTGCATCTGAAAGTAGAAACTCGCCCCATTACAACGGTATGAGTAGTTTTCCCCTAGGCCGTTCTAGTTATTCGTTTCGAGCATCAGAACTGCGGAAATTTGGAGTTTCTCAAGCGTTTCTTACTTCAAAACTGCCATATCTCGCGAACGGATTGACCAATCCGCAAAGTTTCTGTTGCATCTGAAAGTAGAAACTCGCCCCATTACAACGGTATGAGTAGTTTTCCCCTAGGCCTCTCTAGTTATTCGTTTCGAGCATCAGAACTGCGAAGATTTGGAGTTTCTCAAGCGTTTCTTACCTCAAAACTGCCATATCTCGCGAACGGATTGACCAATCCGCAAAGTTTCTGTCGCATCTGAAAGTAGAAACTCGCCCCATTACAACGGTATGAGTAGTTTTCCCCTAGGCCGTTCTAGTTATTCGTTTCGAGCATCAGAACTGCGAAAATTTGGAGTTTCTCAAGCGTTTCTTTCCTCAAAACTGCCATATCTCGCGAACGGATTGACCAATCCGCAAAGTTTCTGTTGCATCTGAAAGTAGAAACTCGCCCCATTACAACGGTATGAGTAGTTTTCCCCTAGGCCGTCCTAGTTATTCGTTTCGAGCATCAGAACTGCGAAAATTTGGTGTTTCTCAAGCGTTTCTTACATCAAAACAGCCATATCTCGCGAACGGATTGACCAATCCGCAAAGTTTCTGTTGCATCTGAAAGTAGAAACTCACCCCATTACAACGGTATGAGTAGTTTTCCCCTAGGCCGTTCTAGTTATTCGTTTCGAGCATCAGAACTGCGAAGATTTGGAGTTTCTCAAGCGTTTCTTACCTCAAAACTGCCATATCTCGCGAACGGATTGACCAATCCGCAAAATTTCTCTTGCATCTGAAAGTAGAAACTCGCCCCATTACAACGGTATGAGTAGTTTTCCCCTAGGCCGTTCTAGTTATTCGTTTCGAGCATCAGAACTGCGAAGATTTGGAGTTTCTCAAGCGTTTCTTTCCTCAAAACTGCCATATCTCGCGAACGGATTGACCAATCCGCAAAGTTTCTGTTGCATCTGAAAGTAGAAACTCGCCCCATTACAACGGTATGAGTAGTTTTCCCCTAGGCCGTCCTAGTTATTCGTTTCGAGCATCAGAACTGCGAAAATTTGGAGTTTCTCAAGCGTTTCTTACATCAAAACAGCCATATCTCGCGAACGGATTGACCAATCCGCAAAGTTTCTGTTGCATCTGAAAGTAGAAACTCACCCCATTACAACGGTATGAGTAGTTTTCCCCTAGGCCGTTCTAGTTATTCGTTTCGAGCATCAGAACTGCGAAGATTTGGAGTTTCTCAAGCGTTTCTTACATCAAAACTGCCATATCTCGCGAACGGATTGACCAATCCGCAAAATTTCTCTTGCATCTGAAAGTAGAAACTCGCCCCATTACAACGGTATGAGTAGTTTTCCCCTAGGCCGTTCTAGTTATTCGTTTCGAGCATCAGAACTGCGAAGATTTGGAGTTTCTCAAGCGTTTCTTACCTCAAAACTGCCATATCTCGCGAACGGATTGACCAATCCGCAATGTTTCTGTCGCATCTGAAAGTAGAAACTCACCCCATTACAACGGTATGAGTAGTTTTCCCCTAGGCCGTTCTAGTTATTCGTTTCCAGCATCAGAACTGCGAAGATTTGGAGTTTCTCAAGCGTTTCTTACTTCAAAACTGCCATATCTCGCGAACGGATTGACCAATCCGCAAAGTTTCTGTTGCATCTGAAAGTAGAAACTCGCCCCATTACAACGGTATGAGTAGTTTTCCCCTAGGCCGTTCTAGTTATTCGTTTCGAGCATCAGAACTGCGAAAATTTTGAGTTTCTCAAGCGTTTCTTACCTCAAAACTGCCATATCTCGCGAACGGATTGACCAATCCGCAAAGTTTCTGTTGCATCTGAAAGTAGAAACTCGCCCCATTACAACGGTATGAGTAGTTTTCCCTTAGGCCGTTCTAGTTATTCGTTTCGAGCATCAGAACTGCGAAAGTTTGGAGTTTCTCAAGCGTTTCTTACCTCAAAACTGCCATATCTCGCGAACGGATTGACCAATCCGCAAAATTTCTCATGCATCTGAAAGTAGAAACTCGCCCCATTACAACGGTATGAGTAGTTTTCCCCTAGGCCGTTCTAGTTATTCGTTTCGAGCATCAGAACTGCGAAGATTTGGAGTTTCTCAAGAGTTTCTTACCTCAAAACTGCCACATCTCGCGAACGGATTGACCAATCCGCAAAGTTTCTGTCGCATCTGAAAGTAGAAACTCGCCCCATTACAACGGTATGAGTAGTTTTCCCCTAGGCCGTTCTAGTTAGTCGTTTCGAGCATCAGAACTGCGAAAATTTGGAGTTTCTCAAGCGTTTCTTACATCAAAACTGCCATATCTCGCGAACGGATTGACCAATACGCAAAATTTCTGTTGCATCTGAAAGTAGAAGCTCTCCCGATTACAACGGTATGAGTAGTTTTCCCCTAGGCCGTTCTGGTTATTCGTTTCGAGCATCAGAACTGCGAAGATTTGGAGTTTCTCAAGCGTTTCTTTCCTCAAAACTGCCATATCTCGCGAACGGATTGACCAATCCGCAAAGTTTCTGTTGCATCTGAAAGTAGAAACTCGCCCCATTACAACGGTATGAGTAGTTTTCCCCTAGGCCGTCCTAGTTATTCGTTTCGAGCATCAGAACTGCGAAAATTTGGAGTTTCTCAAGCGTTTCTTACATCAAAACAGCCATATCTCGCGAACGGATTGACCAATCCGCAAAGTTTCTGTTGCATCTGAAAGTAGAAACTCACCCCATTACAACGGTATGAGTAGTTTTCCCCTAGGCCGTTCTAGTTATTCGTTTCGAGCATCAGAACTGCGAAGATTTGGAGTTTCTCAAGCGTTTCTTACATCAAAACTGCCATATCTCGCGAACGGATTGACCAATCCGCAAAATTTCTCTTGCATCTGAAAGTAGAAACTCGCCCCATTACAACGGTATGAGTAGTTTTCCCCTAGGCCGTTCTAGTTATTCGTTTCGAGCATCAGAACTGCGAAGATTTGGAGTTTCTCAAGCGTTTCTTACCTCAAAACTGCCATATCTCGCGAACGGATTGACCAATCCGCAATGTTTCTGTCGCATCTGAAAGTAGAAACTCACCCCATTACAACGGTATGAGTAGTTTTCCCCTAGGCCGTTCTAGTTATTCGTTTCCAGCATCAGAACTGCGAAGATTTGGAGTTTCTCAAGCGTTTCTTACCTCAAAACTGCCATATCTCGCGAACGGATTGACCAATCCGCAAAGTTTCTGTTGCATCTGAAAGTAGAAACTCGCCCCATTACAACGGTATGAGTAGTTTTCCCCTAGGCCGTTCTAGTTATTCGTTTCGAGCATCAGAACTGCGAAAATTTTGAGTTTCTCAAGCGTTTCTTACCTCAAAACTGCCATATCTCGCGAACGGATTGACCAATCCGCAAAGTTTCTGTTGCATCTGAAAGTAGAAACTCGCCCCATTACAACGGTATGAGTAGTTTTCCCTTAGGCCGTTCTAGTTATTCGTTTCGAGCATCAGAACTGCGAAAGTTTGGAGTTTCTCAAGCGTTTCTTACCTCAAAACTGCCATATCTCGCGAACGGATTGACCAATCCGCAAAATTTCTCATGCATCTGAAAGTAGAAACTCGCCCCATTACAACGGTATGAGTAGTTTTCCCCTAGGCCGTTCTAGTTATTCGTTTCGAGCATCAGAACTGCGAAGATTTGGAGTTTCTCAAGAGTTTCTTACCTCAAAACTGCCACATCTCGCGAACGGATTGACCAATCCGCAAAGTTTCTGTCGCATCTGAAAGTAGAAACTCGCCCCATTACAACGGTATGAGTAGTTTTCCCCTAGGCCGTTCTAGTTAGTCGTTTCGAGCATCAGAACTGCGAAAATTTGGAGTTTCTCAAGCGTTTCTTACATCAAAACTGCCATATCTCGCGAACGGATTGACCAATACGCAAAATTTCTGTTGCATCTGAAAGTAGAAGCTCTCCCGATTACAACGGTATGAGTAGTTTTCCCCTAGGCCGTTCTGGTTATTCGTTTCGAGCATCAGAACTGCGAAGATTTGGAGTTTCTCAAGCGTTTCTTACTTCAAAACTGCCATATCTCGCGAACGGATTGACCAATCCGCAAAGCTTCTGTCGCATCTGAAAGTAGAAACTCGCCCCATTACAACGGTATGAGTAGTTTTCCCCTAGGCCGTTCTAGTTATTCGTTTCGAGCATTAGAACTGCGAAAATTTGGAGTTTCTCAAGCGTTTCTTACATCAAAACTGCCATATCTCGCGAACGGATTGACCAATCCGCAAAGTTTCTGTTGCATCTGAAAGTAGAAACTCACCCCATTACAACGGTATTAGTAGTTTTCCCCTAGGCCGTCCTAGTTATTCGTTTCGAGCATCAGAACTGCGAAAATTTGGAGTTTCTCAAGCGTTTCATACATCAAAACAGCCATATCTCGCGAACGGATTGACCAATCCGCAAAGTTTCTGTTGCATCTGAAAGTAGAAACTCACCCCATTACAACGGTATGAGTAGTTTTCCCCTAGGCCGTTCTAGTTATTCGTTTCGAGCATCAGAACTGCGAAGATTTGGAGTTTCTCAAGCGTTTCTTACCTCAAAACTGCCATATCTCGCGAACGGATTGACCAATCCGCAAGGTTTCTGTTGCATCTGAAAGTAGAAACTCGCCCCATTACAACGGTATGAGTAGTTTTCCCCTAGGCCGTTCTAGTTATTCGTTTCGAGCATCAGAACTGCGAAAATTTTGAGTTTCTCAAGCGTTTCTTACCTCAAAACTGCCATATCTCGCGAACGGATTGACCAATCCGCAAAGTTTCTGTTGCATCTGAAAGTAGAAACTCGCCCCATTACAACGGTATGAGTAGTTTTCCCTTAGGCCGTTCTAGTTATTCGTTTCGAGCATCAGAACTGCGAAAGTTTGGAGTTTCTCAAGCGTTTCTTACCTCAAAACTGCCATATCTCGCGAACGGATTGACCAATCCGCAAAATTTCTCATTCATCTGAAAGTAGAAACTCGCCCCATTACAACGGTATGAGTAGTTTTCCCCTAGGCCGTTCTAGTTATTCGTTTCGAGCATCAGAACTGCGAAGATTTGGAGTTTCTCAAGCGTTTCTTACCTCAAAACTGCCATATCTCGCGAACGGATTGACCAATCCGCAATGTTTCTGTCGCATCTGAAAGTAGAAACTCGCCCCATTACAACGGTATGAGTAGTTTTCCCCTAGGCCGTTCTAGTTAGTCGTTTCGAGCATCAGAACTGCGAAAATTTGGAGTTTCTCAAGCGTTTCTTACATCAAAACTGCCATATCTCGCGAACGGATTGACCAATACGCAAAATTTCTGTTGCATCTGAAAGTAGAAGCTCTCCCGATTACAACGGTATGAGTAGTTTTCCCCTAGGCCGTTCTGGTTATTCGTTTCGAGCATCAGAACTGCGAAGATTTGGAGTTTCTCAAGCGTTTCTTACTTCAAAACTGCCATATCTCGCGAACGGATTGACCAATCCGCAAAGCTTCTGTCGCATCTGAAAGTAGAAACTCGCCCCATTACAACGGTATGAGTAGTTTTCCCCCAGGCCGTTCTAGTTATTCGTTTCGAGCATTAGAACTGCGAAAATTTGGAGTTTCTCAAGCGTTTCTTACATCAAAACTGCCACATCTCGCGAACGGATTGACCAATCCGCAAAGTTTCTGTTGCATCTGAAAGTAGTAACTCGCCCCATTACAACGGTATGAGTAGTTTTCCCCTAGGCCGTTCGAGTTATTCGTTTCGAGCATCAGAACTGCGAAAATTTTTAGTTTCTCAAGCGTTTCTTACCTCAAAACTGCCATATCTCGCGAACGGATTGACCAATCCGCAAAATTTCTCTTGCATCTGAAAGTAGAAACTCGCCCCATTACAACGGTATGAGTAGTTTTCCCCTAGGCCGTTCTAGTTATTCGTTTCGAGCATCAGAACTGCGGAAATTTGGAGTTTCTCAAGCGTTTCTTACTTCAAAACTGCCATATCTCGCGAACGGATTGACCAATCCGCAAAGTTTCTGTTGCATCTGAAAGTAGAAACTCGCCCCATTACAACGGTATGAGTAGTTTTCCCCTAGGCCTTTCTAGTTATTCGTTTCGAGCATCAGAACTGCGAAGAT
Source organism: Ptiloglossa arizonensis (assembly GCF_051014685.1). Classification (NCBI taxonomy): domain Eukaryota; kingdom Metazoa; phylum Arthropoda; class Insecta; order Hymenoptera; family Colletidae; genus Ptiloglossa; species Ptiloglossa arizonensis. The sequence continues at coordinate 1,369,170 of NW_027478448.1, read as the reverse complement.
TTGGAGTTTCTCAAGCGTTTCTTACCTCAAAACTGCCATATCTCGCGAACGGATTGACCAATCCGCAAAGTTTCTGTCGCATCTGAAAGTAGAAACTCGCCCCATTACAACGGTATGAGTAGTTTTCCCCTAGGCCGTTCTAGTTATTCGTTTCGAGCATCAGAACTGCGAAAATTTGGAGTTTCTCAAGCGTTTCTTTCCTCTAAACTGCCATATCTCGCGAACGGATTGACCAATCCGCAAAGTTTCTGTTGCATCTGAAAGTAGAAACTCGCCCCATTACAACGGTATGAGTAGTTTTCCCCTAGGCCGTCCTAGTTATTCGTTTCGAGCATCAGAACTGCGAAAATTTGGTGTTTCTCAAGCGTTTCTTACATCAAAACAGCCATATCTCGCGAACGGATTGACCAATCCGCAAAGTTTCTGTTGCATCTGAAAGTAGAAACTCACCCCATTACAACGGTATGAGTAGTTTTCCCCTAGGCCGTTCTAGTTATTCGTTTCGAGCATCAGAACTGCGAAGATTTGGAGTTTCTCAAGCGTTTCTTACCTCAAAACTGCCATATCTCGCGAACGGATTGACCAATCCGCAAAATTTCTCTTGCATCTGAAAGTAGAAACTCGCCCCATTACAACGGTATGAGTAGTTTTCCCCTAGGCCGTTCTAGTTATTCGTTTCGAGCATCAGAACTGCGAAGATTTGGAGTTTCTCAAGCGTTTCTTTCCTCAAAACTGCCATATCTCGCGAACGGATTGACCAATCCGCAAAGTTTCTGTTGCATCTGAAAGTAGAAACTCGCCCCATTACAACGGTATGAGTAGTTTTCCCCTAGGCCGTCCTAGTTATTCGTTTCGAGCATCAGAACTGCGAAAATTTGGAGTTTCTCAAGCGTTTCTTACATCAAAACAGCCATATCTCGCGAACGGATTGACCAATCCGCAAAGCTTCTGTTGCATCTGAAAGTAGAAACTCACCCCATTACAACGGTATGAGTAGTTTTCCCCTAGGCCGTTCTAGTTATTCGTTTCGAGCATCAGAACTGCGAAGATTTGGAGTTTCTCAAGCGTTTCTTACATCAAAACTGCCATATCTCGCGAACGGATTGACCAATCCGCAAAATTTCTCTTGCATCTGAAAGTAGAAACTCGCCCCATTACAACGGTATGAGTAGTTTTCCCCTAGGCCGTTCTAGTTATTCGTTTCGAGCATCAGAACTGCGAAGATTTGGAGTTTCTCAAGCGTTTCTTACCTCAAAACTGCCATATCTCGCGAACGGATTGACCAATCCGCAATGTTTCTGTCGCATCTGAAAGTAGAAACTCGCCCCATTACAACGGTATGAGTAGTTTTCCCCTAGGCCGTTCTAGTTATTCGTTTCGAACATCAGAACTGCGAAAATTTGGAGTTTCTCAAGCGTTTCTTACATCAAAACTGCCATATCTCGCGAACGGATTGACCAATACGCAAAATTTCTGTTGCATCTGAAAGTAGAAGCTCTCCCGATTACAACGGTATGAGTAGTTTTCCCCTAGGCCGCTCTGGTTATTCGTTTCGAGCATCAGAACTGCGAAGATTTGGAGTTTCTCAAGCGATTCTTACCTCAAAACTGCCATATCTCGCCAACGGATTTACCAATCCGCAAAGTTTCTCTCGCATCTGAAAGTAGAAACTCGCCCCATTACAACGGTATGAGTAGTTTTCCGCTAGGCCGTTCTAGTTATTCGTTTCGAGCATCAGAACTGCGAAAATTTGGAGTTTCTCAAGCGTTTCTTACCTCAAAACTGCCATATCTCGCGAACGGATTGACCAATCCGCAAAGTTTCTGTTGCATCTGAAAGTAGAAACTCGCCCCATTACAACGGTATGAGTAGTTTTCCCCTAGGCCGTTCTAGTTATTCGTTTCGAGCATCAGAACTGCGAAAATTTGGAGTTTCTCAAGCGTTTCTTACCTCAAAACTGCCATATCTCGCGAACGGATTGACCAATCCGCAAAGTTTCTGTTGCATCTGAAAGTAGAAACTCGCCCCATTACAACGGTATGAGTAGTTTTCCCCTAGGCCGTTCTAGTTATTCGTTTCGAGCATCAGAACTGCGAAAATTTGGAGTTTCTCAAGCGTTTCTTACCTCAAAACTGCCATATCTCGCGAACGGATTGACCAATACGCAAAATTTCTGTTGCATCTGAAAGTAGATGCTCTCCCGATTACAACGGTATGAGTAGTTTTCCCCTAGGCCGCTCTGGTTATTCGTTTCGAGCATCAGAACTGCGAAGATTTGGAGTTTCTCAAGCGTTTCTTACCTCAAAACTGCCATATCTCGCGAACGGATTGACCAATCCGCAAAGTTTCTGTTGCATCTGAAAGTAGAAACTCGCCCCATTACAACGGTATGAGTAGTTTTCCCCTAGGCCGTTCTAGTTATTCGTTTCGAGCATCAGAACTGCGAAAATTTAGAGTTTCTCAAGCGTTTCTTACCTCAAAACTGCCATATCTCGCGAACGGATTGACCAATCCGCAAAATTTCTCTTGCATCTGAAAGTAGAAACTCGCCCCATTACAACGGTATGAGTAGTTTTCCCCTAGGCCTTTCTAGTTATTCGTTTCGAGCATCAGAACTGCGAAGATTTGGAGTTTCTCAAGCGTTTCTTACCTCAAAACTGCCATATCTCGCGAACGGATTGACCAATCCGCAAAGTTTCTGTTGCATCTGAAAGGAGAAACTCGCCCCATTACAACGGTATGAGTAGTTTTCCCCTAGGCCGTTCTAGTTATTCGTTTCGAGCATCAGAACTGCGAAAATTTAGAGTTTCTCAAGCGTTTCTTACCTCAAAACTGCCATATCTCGCGAACGGATTGACCAATCCGCAAAATTTCTCTTGCATCTGAAAGTAGAAACTCGCCCCATTACAACGGTATGAGTAGTTTTCCCCTAGGCCTTTCTAGTTATTCGTTTCGAGCATCAGAACTGCGAAGATTTGGAGTTTCTCAAGCGTTTCTTACCTCATAACTGCCATATCTCGCGAACGGATTGACCAATCCGCAAAGTTTCTGTCGCATCTGAAAGTAGAAACTCGCCCCATTACAACGGTATGAGTAGTTTTCCCCTAGGCCGTTCTAGTTATTCGTTTCGAGCATCAGAACTGCGAAAATTTGGAGTTTCTCAAGCGTTTCTTACCTCAAAACTGCCATATCTCGCGAACGGATTGACCAATCCGCAAAATTTCTCATGCATCTGAAGGTAGAAACTCGCCCCATTACAACGGTATGAGTAGTTTTCCCCTAGGCCGTTCTAGTTATTCGTTTCGAGCATCAGAACTGCGAAGATTTGGAGTTTCTCAAGCGTTTCTTACCTCAAAACTGCCATATCTCGCGAACGGATTGACCAATACGCAAAATTTCTGTTGCATCTGAAAGTAGAAGCTCTCCCGATTACAACGGTATGAGTAGTTTTCCCCTAGGCCGCTCTGGTTATTCGTTTCGAGCATCAGAACTGCGAAGATTTGGAGTTTCTCAAGCGATTCTTACCTCAAAACTGCCATATCTCGCCAACGGATTGACCAATCCGCAAAGTTTCTGTCGCATCTGAAAGTAGAAACTCGCCCCATTACAACGGTATGAGTAGTTTTCCGCTAGGCCGTTCTAGTTATTCGTTTCGAGCCTCAGAACTGCGAAAATTTGGAGTTTCTCAAGCGTTTCTTACCTCAAAACTGCCATATCTCGCGAACGGATTGACCAATCCGCAATGTGTCTGTCACATCTGAAAGTAGAAACTCGCCCCATTACAACGGAATGAGTAGTTTTCCCCTAGGCCGTTCTTGTTATTCGTTTCGAGCATCAGAACTGCGAAAATTTGGAGTTTCTCAAGCGTTTCTTACATCAAAACTGCCATATCTCGCGAACGGATTGACCAATACGCAAAATTTCTGTTGCATCTGAAAGTAGAAGCTCTCCCGATTACAACGGTATGAGTAGTTTTCCCCTAGGCCGTTCTAGTTATTCGTTTCGAGCATCAGAACTGCGAAAATTTGGAGTTTCTCAAGCGTTTCTTACCTCAAAACTGCCATATCTCGCGAACGGATTGACCAATCCGCAAAGTTTCTGTTGCATCTGAAAGTAGAAACTCGCCCCATTACAACGGTATGAGTAGTTTTCCCCTAGGCCGTTCTAGTTATTCGTTTCGAGCATCAGAACTGCGAAAATTTGGAGTTTCTCAAGCGTTTCTTACCTCAAAACTGCCATATCTCGCGAACGGATTGACCAATACGCAAAATTTCTGTTGCATCTGAAAGTAGAAGCTCTCCCGATTACAACGGTATGAGTAGTTTTCCCCTAGGCCGCTCTGGTTATTCGTTTCGAGCATCAGAACTGCGAAGATTTGGAGTTTCTCAAGCGTTTCTTACCTCAAAACTGCCATATCTCGCGAACGGATTGACCAATCCGCAAAGTTTCTGTTGCATCTGAAAGTAGAAACTCGCCCCATTACAACGGTATGAGTAGTTTTCCCCTAGGCCGTTCTAGTTATTCGTTTCGAGCATCAGAACTGCGAAAATTTAGAGTTTCTCAAGCGTTTCTTACCTCAAAACTGCCATATCTCGCGAACGGATTGACCAATCCGCAAAATTTCTCTTGCATCTGAAAGTAGAAACTCGCCCCATTACAACGGTATGAGTAGTTTTCCCCTAGGCCTTTCTAGTTATTCGTTTCGAGCATCAGAACTGCGAAGATTTGGAGTTTCTCAAGCGTTTCTTACCTCAAAACTGCCATATCTCGCGAACGGATTGACCAATCCGCAAAGTTTCTGTTGCATCTGAAAGGAGAAACTCGCCCCATTACAACGGTATGAGTAGTTTTCCCCTAGGCCGTTCTAGTTATTCGTTTCGAGCATCAGAACTGCGAAAATTTAGAGTTTCTCAAGCGTTTCTTACCTCAAAACTGCCATATCTCGCGAACGGATTGACCAATCCGCAAAATTTCTCTTGCATCTGAAAGTAGAAACTCGCCCCATTACAACGGTATGAGTAGTTTTCCCCTAGGCCTTTCTAGTTATTCGTTTCGAGCATCAGAACTGCGAAGATTTGGAGTTTCTCAAGAGTTTCTTACCTCATAACTGCCATATCTCGCGAACGGATTGACCAATCCGCAAAGTTTCTGTCGCATCTGAAAGTAGAAACTCGCCCCATTACAACGGTATGAGTAGTTTTCCCCTAGGCCGTTCTAGTTATTCGTTTCGAGCATCAGAACTGCGAAAATTTGGAGTTTCTCAAGCGTTTCTTACCTCAAAACTGCCATATCTCGCGAACGGATTGACCAATCCGCAAAATTTCTCATGCATCTGAAGGTAGAAACTCGCCCCATTACAACGGTATGAGTAGTTTTCCCCTAGGCCGTTCTAGTTATTCGTTTCGAGCATCAGAACTGCGAAGATTTGGAGTTTCTCAAGCGTTTCTTACCTCAAAACTGCCATATCTCGCGAACGGATTGACCAATACGCAAAATTTCTGTTGCATCTGAAAGTAGAAGCTCTCCCGATTACAACGGTATGAGTAGTTTTCCCCTAGGCCGCTCTGGTTATTCGTTTCGAGCATCAGAACTGCGAAGATTTGGAGTTTCTCAAGCGATTCTTACCTCAAAACTGCCATATCTCGCCAACGGATTGACCAATCCGCAAAGTTTCTGTCGCATCTGAAAGTAGAAACTCGCCCCATTACAACGGTATGAGTAGTTTTCCGCTAGGCCGTTCTAGTTATTCGTTTCGAGCCTCAGAACTGCGAAAATTTGGAGTTTCTCAAGCGTTTCTTACCTCAAAACTGCCATATCTCGCGAACGGATTGACCAATCCGCAATGTGTCTGTCACATCTGAAAGTAGAAACTCGCCCCATTACAACGGTATGAGTAGTTTTCCCCTAGGCCGTTCTTGTTATTCGTTTCGAGCATCAGAACTGCGAAAATTTGGAGTTTCTCAAGCGTTTCTTACATCAAAACTGCCATATCTCGCGAACGGATTGACCAATACGCAAAATTTCTGTTGCATCTGAAAGTAGAAACTCGCCCCATTACAACGGTATGAGTAGTTTTCCCCTAGGCCGTTCTAGTTATTCGTTTCGAGCATCAGAACTGCGAAAATTTGGAGTTTCTCAAGCGTTTCTTACCTCAAAACTGCCATATCTCGCGAACGGATTGACCAATCCGCAAAATTTCTCATGCATCTGAAAGTAGAAACTCGCCCCATTACAACGGTATGAGTAGTTTTCCCCTAGGCCGTTCTAGTTATTCGTTTCGAGCATCAGAACTGCGAAGATTTGGAGTTTCTCAAGCGTTTCTTACCTCAAAACTGCCATATCTCGCGAACGGATTGACCAATACGCAAAATTTCTGTTGCATCTGAAAGTAGAAGCTCTCCCGATTACAACGGTATGAGTAGTTTTCCCCTAGGCCGCTCTGGTTATTCGTTTCGAGCATCAGAACTGCGAAGATTTGGAGTTTCTCAAGCGATTCTTACCTCAAAACTGCCATATCTCGCCAACGGATTGACCAATCCGCAAAGTTTCTGTCGCATCTGAAAGTAGAAACTCGCCCCATTACAACGGTATGAGTAGTTTTCCGCTAGGCCGTTCTAGTTATTCGTTTCGAGCCTCAGAACTGCGAAAATTTGGAGTTTCTCAAGCGTTTCTTACCTCAAAACTGCCATATCTCGCGAACGGATTGACCAATCCGCAATGTGTCTGTCACATCTGAAAGTAGAAACTCGCCCCATTACAACGGTATGAGTAGTTTTCCCCTAGGCCGTTCTTGTTATTCGTTTCGAGCATCAGAACTGCGAAAATTTGGAGTTTCTCAAGCGTTTCTTACATCAAAACTGCCATATCTCGCGAACGGATTGACCAATACGCAAAATTTCTGTTGCATCTGAAAGTAGAAGCTCTCCCGATTACAACGGTATGAGTAGTTTTCCCCTAGGCCGCTCTGGTTATTCGTTTCGAGCATCAGAACTGCGAAGATTTGGAGTTTCTCAAGCGATTCTTACCTCAAAACTGCCATATCTCGCCAACGGATTGACCAATCCGCAAAGTTTCTGTCGCATCTGAAAGTAGAAACTCGCCCCATTACAACGGTATGAGTAGTTTTCCGCTAGGCCGTTCTAGTTATTCGTTTCGAGCATCAGAACTGCGAAAATTTGGAGTTTCTCAAGCGTTTCTTACCTCAAAACTGCCATATCTCGCGAACGGATTGACCAATCCGCAAAGTTTCTGTTGCATCTGAAAGTAGAAACTCGCCCCATTACAACGGTATGAGTAGTTTTCCCCTAGGCCGTTCTAGTTATTCGTTTCGAGCATCAGAACTGCGAAAATTTAGAGTTTCTCAAGCGTTTCTTACCTCAAAACTGCCATATCTCGCGAACGGATTGACCAATCCGCAAAATTTCTCTTGCATCTGAAAGTAGAAACTCGCCCCATTACAACGGTATGAGTAGTTTTCCCCTAGGCCGTTCTAGTTATTCGTTTCGAGCATCAGAACTGCGAAAATTTGGAGTTTCTCAACCGGTTTTTACCTCAAAACTGCCATATCTCGCGAACGGATAGACCAATCCGCAATGTTTCTGTTGCATCTGAAAGTAGAAACTCGCCCCATTACAACGGTATGAGTAGTTTTCCCCTAGGCCTTTCTAGTTATTCGTTTCGAGCATCAGAACTGCGAAGATTTGGAGTTTCTCAAGCGTTTCTTACCTCAAAACTGCCATATCTCGCGAACGGATTGACCAATCCGCAAAGTTTCTGTCGCATCTGAAAGTAGAAACTCGCCCCATTACAACGGTATGAGTAGTTTTCCCCTAGGCCGTTCTAGTTATTCGTTTCGAGCATCAGAACTGCAAAAATTTGGAGTTTCTCAAGCGTTTCTTACCTCAAAACTGCCATATCTCGCGAACGGATTGACCAATTCGCAAAATTTCTCATGCATCTGAAAGTAGAAACTCGCCCCATTACAACGGTATGAGTAGTTTTCCCCTAGGCCGTTCTAGTTATTCGTTTCGAGCATCAGAACTGCGAAGATTTGGAGTTTCTCAAGCGTTTCTTACCTCAAAACTGCCATATCTCGCGAACGGATTGACCAATACGCAAAATTTCCGTTGCAGCTGAAAGTAGAAGCTCTCCCGATTACAACGGTATGAGTAGTCTTCCCCTAGGCCGCTCTGGTTATTCGTTTCGAGCATCAGAACTGCGAAGATTTGGAGTTTCTCAAGCGATTCTTACCTCAAAACTGCCATATCTCGCCAACGGATTGACCAATCCGCAAAGTTTCTGTCGCATCTGAAAGTAGAAACTCGCCCCATTACAACGGTATGAGTAGTCTTCCGCTAGGCCGTTCTAGTTATTCGTTTCGAGCATCAGAACTGCGAAAATTTGGAGTTTCTCAAGCGTTTCTTACCTCAAAACTGCCATATCTCGCGAACGGATTGACCAATCCGCAATGTGTCTGTCACATCTGAAAGTAGAAACTCGCCCCATTACAACGGTATGAGTAGTTTTCCCCTAGGCCGTTCTTGTTATTCGTTTCGAGCATCAGAACTGCGAAAATTTGGAGTTTCTCAAGCGTTTCTTACATCAAAACTGCCATATCTCGCGAACGGATTGACCAATACGCAAAATTTCTGTTGCATCTGAAAGTAGAAGCTCTCCCGATTACAACGGTATGAGTAGTTTTCCCCTAGGCCGCTCTGGTTATTCGTTTCGAGCATCAGAACTGCGAAGATTTGGAGTTTCTCAAGCGATTCTTACCTCAAAACTGCCATATCTCGCCAACGGATTGACCAATCCGCAAAGTTTCTGTCGCATCTGAAAGTAGAAACTCGCCCCATTACAACGGTATGAGTAGTTTTCCGCTAGGCCGTTCTAGTTATTCGTTTCGAGCATCAGAACTGCGAAAATTTGGAGTTTCTCAAGCGTTTCTTACCTCAAAACTGCCATATCTCGCGAACGGATTGACCATCCGCAAAGTTTCTGTTGCATCTGAAAGTAGAAACTCGCCCCATTACAACGGTATGAGTAGTTTTCCCCTAGGCCGTTCTAGTTATTCGTTTCGAGCATCAGAACTGCGAAAATTTAGAGTTTCTCAAGCGTTTCTTACCTCAAAACTGCCATATCTCGCGAACGGATTGACCAATCCGCAAAATTTCTCTTGCATCTGAAAGTAGAAACTCCCCCCATTACAACGGTATGAGTAGTTTTCCCCTAGGCCGTTCTAGTTATTCGTTTCGAGCATCAGAACTGCGAAAATTTGGAGTTTCTCAAGCGGTTTTTACCTCAAAACTGCCATATCTCGCGAACGGATTGACCAATCCGCAATGTTTCTGTTGCATCTGAAAGTAGAAACTCGCCCCATTACAACGGTATGAGTAGTTTTCCCCTAGGCCTTTCTAGTTATTCGTTTCGAGCATCAGAACTGCGAAGATTTGGAGTTTCTCAAGCGTTTCTTACCTCAAAACTGCCATATCTCGCGAACGGATTGACCAATCCGCAAAGTTTCTGTCGCATCTGAAAGTAGAAACTCGCCCCATTACAACGGTATGAGTAGTTTTCCCCTAGGCCGTTCTAGTTATTCGTTTCGAGCATCAGAACTGCGAAAATTTGGAGTTTCTCAAGCGTTTCTTACCTCAAAACTGCCATATCTCGCGAACGGATTGACCAATCCGCAAAGTTTCTGTCGCATCTGAAAGTAGAAACTCCCCCCATTACAACGGTATGAGTAGTTTTCCCCTAGGCCGTTCTAGTTATTCGTTTCGAGCATCAGAACTGCGAAGATTTGGAGTTTCTCAAGCGTTTCTTACCTCAAAACTGCCATATCTCGCGAACGGATTGACCAATCCGCAATGTTTCTGTCGCATCTGAAAGTAGAAACTCGCCCCATTACAACGGTATGAGTAGTTTTCCCCTAGGCCGTTCTAGTTATTCGTTTCGAGCATCAGAACTGCGAAGATTTGGAGTTTCTCAAGCGTTTCTTACCTCAAAACTGCCATATCTCGCGAACGGATTGACCAATCCGCAATGTTTCTGTCGCATCTGAAAGTAGAAACTCGCCCCATTACAACGGTATGAGTAGTTTTCCCCTAGGCCGTTCTAGTTATTCGTTTCGAGCATCAGAACTGCGAAAATTTGGAGTTTCTCAAGCGTTTCTTACATCAAAACTGCCATATCTCGCGAACGGATTGACCAATACGCAAAATTTCTGTTGCATCTGAAAGTAGAAGCTCTCCCGATTACAACGGTATGAGTAGTTTTCCCCTAGGCCGCTCTGGTTATTCGTTTCGAGCATCAGAACTGCGAAGATTTGGAGTTTCTCAAGCGATTCTTACCTCAAAACTGCCATATCTCGCCAACGGATTGACCAATCCGCAAAGTTTCTGTCGCATCTGAAAGTAGAAACTCGCCCCATTACAACGGTATGAGTAGTTTTCCGCTAGGCCGTTCTAGTTATTCGTTTCGAGCCTCAGAACTGCGAAAATTTGGAGTTTCTCAAGCGTTTCTTACCTCAAAACTGCCATATCTCGCGAACGGATTGACCAATCCGCAATGTGTCTGTCACATCTGAAAGTAGAAACTCGCCCCATTACAACGGTATGAGTAGTTTTCCCCTAGGCCGTTCTTGTTATTCGTTTCGAGCATCAGAACTGCGAAAATTTGGAGTTTCTCAAGCGTTTCTTACATCAAAACTGCCATATCTCGCGAACGGATTGACCAATACGCAAAATTTCTGTTGCATCTGAAAGTAGAAGCTCTCCCGATTACAACGGTATGAGTAGTTTTCCCCTAGGCCGCTCTGGTTATTCGTTTCGAGCATCAGAACTGCGAAGATTTGGAGTTTCTCAAGCGATTCTTACCTCAAAACTGCCATATCTCGCCAACGGATTGACCAATCCGCAAAGTTTCTGTCGCATCTGAAAGTAGAAACTCGCCCCATTACAACGGTATGAGTAGTTTTCCGCTAGGCCGTTCTAGTTATTCGTTTCGAGCATCAGAACTGCGAAAATTTGGAGTTTCTCAAGCGTTTCTTACCTCAAAACTGCCATATCTCGCGAACGGATTGACCAATCCGCAAAGTTTCTGTTGCATCTGAAAGTAGAAACTCGCCCCATTACAACGGTATGAGTAGTTTTCCCCTAGGCCGTTCTAGTTATTCGTTTCGAGCATCAGAACTGCGAAAATTTAGAGTTTCTCAAGCGTTTCTTACCTCAAAACTGCCATATCTCGCGAACGGATTGACCAATCCGCAAAATTTCTCTTGCATCTGAAAGTAGAAACTCGCCCCATTACAACGGTATGAGTAGTTTTCCCCTAGGCCGTTCTAGTTATTCGTTTCGAGCATCAGAACTGCGAAAATTTGGAGTTTCTCAACCGGTTTTTACCTCAAAACTGCCATATCTCGCGAACGGATAGACCAATCCGCAATGTTTCTGTTGCATCTGAAAGTAGAAACTCGCCCCATTACAACGGTATGAGTAGTTTTCCCCTAGGCCTTTCTAGTTATTCGTTTCGAGCATCAGAACTGCGAAGATTTGGAGTTTCTCAAGCGTTTCTTACCTCAAAACTGCCATATCTCGCGAACGGATTGACCAATCCGCAAAGTTTCTGTCGCATCTGAAAGTAGAAACTCGCCCCATTACAACGGTATGAGTAGTTTTCCCCTAGGCCGTTCTAGTTATTCGTTTCGAGCATCAGAACTGCAAAAATTTGGAGTTTCTCAAGCGTTTCTTACCTCAAAACTGCCATATCTCGCGAACGGATTGACCAATTCGCAAAATTTCTCATGCATCTGAAAGTAGAAACTCGCCCCATTACAACGGTATGAGTAGTTTTCCCCTAGGCCGTTCTAGTTATTCGTTTCGAGCATCAGAACTGCGAAGATTTGGAGTTTCTCAAGCGTTTCTTACCTCAAAACTGCCATATCTCGCGAACGGATTGACCAATACGCAAAATTTCTGTTGCAGCTGAAAGTAGAAGCTCTCCCGATTACAACGGTATGAGTAGTCTTCCCCTAGGCCGCTCTGGTTATTCGTTTCGAGCATCAGAACTGCGAAGATTTGGAGTTTCTCAAGCGATTCTTACCTCAAAACTGCCATATCTCGCCAACGGATTGACCAATCCGCAAAGTTTCTGTCGCATCTGAAAGTAGAAACTCGCCCCATTACAACGGTATGAGTAGTCTTCCGCTAGGCCGTTCTAGTTATTCGTTTCGAGCATCAGAACTGCGAAAATTTGGAGTTTCTCAAGCGTTTCTTACCTCAAAACTGCCATATCTCGCGAACGGATTGACCAATCCGCAATGTGTCTGTCACATCTGAAAGTAGAAACTCGCCCCATTACAACGGTATGAGTAGTTTTCCCCTAGGCCGTTCTTGTTATTCGTTTCGAGCATCAGAACTGCGAAAATTTGGAGTTTCTCAAGCGTTTCTTACATCAAAACTGCCATATCTCGCGAACGGATTGACCAATACGCAAAATTTCTGTTGCATCTGAAAGTAGAAGCTCTCCCGATTACAACGGTATGAGTAGTTTTCCCCTAGGCCGCTCTGGTTATTCGTTTCGAGCATCAGAACTGCGAAGATTTGGAGTTTCTCAAGCGATTCTTACCTCAAAACTGCCATATCTCGCCAACGGATTGACCAATCCGCAAAGTTTCTGTCGCATCTGAAAGTAGAAACTCGCCCCATTACAACGGTATGAGTAGTTTTCCGCTAGGCCGTTCTAGTTATTCGTTTCGAGCATCAGAACTGCGAAAATTTGGAGTTTCTCAAGCGTTTCTTACCTCAAAACTGCCATATCTCGCGAACGGATTGACCATCCGCAAAGTTTCTGTTGCATCTGAAAGTAGAAACTCGCCCCATTACAACGGTATGAGTAGTTTTCCCCTAGGCCGTTCTAGTTATTCGTTTCGAGCATCAGAACTGCGAAAATTTAGAGTTTCTCAAGCGTTTCTTACCTCAAAACTGCCATATCTCGCGAACGGATTGACCAATCCGCAAAATTTCTCTTGCATCTGAAAGTAGAAACTCCCCCCATTACAACGGTATGAGTAGTTTTCCCCTAGGCCGTTCTAGTTATTCGTTTCGAGCATCAGAACTGCGAAAATTTGGAGTTTCTCAAGCGGTTTTTACCTCAAAACTGCCATATCTCGCGAACGGATTGACCAATCCGCAATGTTTCTGTTGCATCTGAAAGTAGAAACTCGCCCCATTACAACGGTATGAGTAGTTTTCCCCTAGGCCTTTCTAGTTATTCGTTTCGAGCATCAGAACTGCGAAGATTTGGAGTTTCTCAAGCGTTTCTTACCTCAAAACTGCCATATCTCGCGAACGGATTGACCAATCCGCAAAGTTTCTGTCGCATCTGAAAGTAGAAACTCGCCCCATTACAACGGTATGAGTAGTTTTCCCCTAGGCCGTTCTAGTTATTCGTTTCGAGCATCAGAACTGCGAAAATTTGGAGTTTCTCAAGCGTTTCTTACCTCAAAACTGCCATATCTCGCGAACGGATTGACCAATCCGCAAAGTTTCTGTCGCATCTGAAAGTAGAAACTCCCCCCATTACAACGGTATGAGTAGTTTTCCCCTAGGCCGTTCTAGTTATTCGTTTCGAGCATCAGAACTGCGAAGATTTGGAGTTTCTCAAGCGTTTCTTACCTCAAAACTGCCATATCTCGCGAACGGATTGACCAATCCGCAATGTTTCTGTCGCATCTGAAAGTAGAAACTCGCCCCATTACAACGGTATGAGTAGTTTTCCCCTAGGCCGTTCTAGTTATTCGTTTCGAGCATCAGAACTGCGAAGATTTGGAGTTTCTCAAGCGTTTCTTACCTCAAAACTGCCATATCTCGCGAACGGATTGACCAATCCGCAATGTTTCTGTCGCATCTGAAAGTAGAAACTCGCCCCATTACAACGGTATGAGTAGTTTTCCCCTAGGCCGTTCTAGTTATTCGTTTCGAGCATCAGAACTGCGAAAATTTGGAGTTTCTCAAGCGTTTCTTACATCAAAACTGCCATATCTCGCGAACGGATTGACCAATACGCAAAATTTCTGTTGCATCTGAAAGTAGAAGCTCTCCCGATTACAACGGTATGAGTAGTTTTCCCCTAGGCCGTTCTAGTTATTCGTTTCGAGCATCAGAACTGCGAAAATTTAGAGTTTCTCAAGCGTTTCTTACCTCAAAACTGCCATATCTCGCGAACGGATTGACCAATCCGCAAAATTTCTCTTGCATCTGAAAGTAGAAACTCGCCCCATTACAACGGTATGAGTAGTTTTCCCCTAGGCCGTTCTAGTTATTCGTTTCGAGCATCAGAACTGCGAAAATTTGGAGTTTCTCAAGCGGTTTTTACCTCAAAACTGCCATATCTCGCGAACGGATTGACCAATCCGCAATGTTTCTGTTGCATCTGAAAGTAGAAACTCGCCCCATTACAACGGTATGAGTAGTTTTCCCCTAGGCCTTTCTAGTTATTCGTTTCGAGCATCAGAACTGCGAAGATTTGGAGTTTCTCAAGCGTTTCTTACCTCAAAACTGCCATATCTCGCGAACGGATTGACCAATCCGCAAAGTTTCTGTCGCATCTGAAAGTAGAAACTCGCCCCATTACAACGGTATGAGTAGTTTTCCCCTAGGCCGTTCTAGTTATTCGTTTCGAGCATCAGAACTGCGAAGATTTGGAGTTTCTCAAGCGTTTCTTACCTCAAAACTGCCATATCTCGCGAACGGATTGACCAATCCGCAAAGTTTCTGTCGCATCTGAAAGTAGAAACTCCCCCCATTACAACGGTATGAGTAGTTTTCCCCTAGGCCGTTCTAGTTATTCGTTTCGAGCATCAGAACTGCGAAGATTTGGAGTTTCTCAAGCGTTTCTTACCTCAAAACTGCCATATCTCGCGAACGGATTGACCAATCCGCAATGTTTCTGTCGCATCTGAAAGTAGAAACTCGCCCCATTACAACGGTATGAGTAGTTTTCCCCTAGGCCGTTCTAGTTATTCGTTTCGAGCATCAGAACTGCGAAGATTTGGAGTTTCTCAAGCGTTTCTTACCTCAAAACTGCCATATCTCGCGAACGGATTGACCAATCCGCAATGTTTCTGTCGCATCTGAAAGTAGAAACTCGCCCCATTACAACGGTATGAGTAGTTTTCCCCTAGGCCGTTCTAGTTATTCGTTTCGAGCATCAGAACTGCGAAAATTTGGAGTTTCTCAAGCGTTTCTTACATCAAAACTGCCATATCTCGCGAACGGATTGACCAATACGCAAAATTTCTGTTGCATCTGAAAGTAGAAGCTCTCCCGATTACAACGGTATGAGTAGTTTTCCCCTAGGCCGTTCTAGTTATTCGTTTCGAGCATCAGAACTGCGAAGATTTGGAGTTTCTCAAGCGTTTCTTACCTCAAAACTGCCATATCTCGCGAACGGATTGACCAATCCGCAATGTTTCTGTCGCATCTGAAAGTAGAAACTCGCCCCATTACAACGGTATGAGTAGTTTTCCCCTAGGCCGTTCTAGTTATTCGTTTCGAGCATCAGAACTGCGAAGATTTGGAGTTTCTCAAGCGTTTCTTACCTCAAAACTGCCATATCTCGCGAACGGATTGACCAATCCGCAATGTTTCTGTCGCATCTGAAAGTAGAAACTCGCCCCATTACAACGGTATGAGTAGTTTTCCCCTAGGCCGTTCTAGTTATTCGTTTCGAGCATCAGAACTGCGAAAATTTGGAGTTTCTCAAGCGTTTCTTACATCAAAACTGCCATATCTCGCGAACGGATTGACCAATACGCAAAATTTCTGTTGCATCTGAAAGTAGAAGCTCTCCCGATTACAACGGTATGAGTAGTTTTCCCCTAGGCCGCTCTGGTTATTCGTTTCGAGCATCAGAACTGCGAAGATTTGTAGTTTCTCAAGCGATTCTTACCTCAAAACTGCCATATCTCGCCAACGGATTGACCAATCCGCAAAGTTTCTGTCGCATCTGAAAGTAGAAACTAGCCCCATTACAACGGTATGAGTAGTTTTCCGCTAGGCCGTTCTAGTTATTCGTTTCGAACATCAGAACTGCGAAAATTTGGAGTTTCTCAAGCGTTTCTTACTTCAAAACTGCCATATCTCGCGAACGGATTGACCAATCCGCAAAGTTTCTGTTGCATCTGAAAGTAGAAACTCGCCCCATTACAACGGTATGAGTAGTTTTCCCCTAGGCCGTTCTAGTTATTCGTTTCGAGCATCAGAACTGCGAAAATTTAGAGTTTCTCAAGCGTTTCTTACCTCAAAACTGCCATATCTCGCGAACGGATTGACCAATCCGCAAAATTTCTCTTGCATCTGAAAGTAGAAACTCGCCCCATTACAACGGTATGAGTAGTTTTCCCCTAGGCCGTTCTAGTTATTCGTTTCGAGCATCAGAACTGCGAAAATTTGGAGTTTCTCAAGCGTTTTTTACCTCAAAACTGCCATATCTCGCGAACGGATTGACCAATCCGCAAAGTTTCTGTTGCATCTGAAAGTAGAAACTCGCCCCATTAAAACGGTATGAGTAGTTTTGCCCTAGGCCTTTCTAGTTATTCGTTTCGAGCATCAGAACTGCGAAGATTTGGAGTTTCTCAAGCGTTTCTTACCTCAAAACTGCCATATCTCGCGAACGGATTGACCAATCCGCAAAGTTTCTGTCGCATCTGAAAGTAGAAACTCGCCCCATTACAACGGTATGAGTAGTTTTCCCCTAGGCCGTTCTAGTTATTCGTTTCGAGCATCAGAACTGCGAAAATTTGGAGTTTCTCAAGCGTTTCTTACCTCAAAACTGCCATATCTCGCGAACGGATTGACCAATCCGCAAAGTTTCTGTTGCATCTGAAAGTAGAAACTCGCCCCATTACAACGGTATGAGTAGTTTTCCCCTAGGCCGTCCTAGTTATTCGTTTCGAGCATCAGAACTGCGAAAATTTGGAGTTTCTCAAGCGTTTCTTACATCAAAACAGCCATATCTCGCGAACGGATTGACCAATCCGCAAAGTTTCTGTTGCATCTGAAAGTAGAAACTCACCCCATTACAACGGTATGAGTAGTATTCCCCTAGGCCGTTCTAGTTATTCGTTTCGAGCATCAGAACTGCGAAAATTTGGAGTTTCTCTAGCGTTTCTTACCTCAAAACTGCCATATCTCGCGAACGGATTGACCAATCCGCAAAGTTTCTGTTGCATCAGAAAGTAGAAACTCCCCCCATTACAACGGTATGAGTAGTTTTCCCCTAGGCCGTTCTGGTTATTCGTTTCGAGCATCAGAACTGCGAAGATATGGAGTTTCTCAAGCGTTTCTTACCTCAAAACTGCCATATCTCGCGAACGGATTGACCAATCCGCAAAGTTTCTGTCGCATCTGAAAGTAGAAACTCGCCCCATTACAACGGTATGAGTAGTTTTCCCCTAGGCCGTCCTAGTTATTCGTTTCGAGCATCAGAACTGCGAAAATTTGGAGTTTCTCAAGCGTTTCTTACATCAAAACAGCCATATCTCGCGAACGAATTGCTCAATCCGCAAAGTTTCTGTTGCATCTGAAAGTAGAAACTCACCCCATTACAACGGTATGAGTAGTTTTCCCCTAGGCCGTTCTAGTTATTCGTTTCGAGCATCAGAACTGCGAAAATTTGGAGTTCCTCAAGCGTTTCTTACCTCAAAACTGCCATATCTCGCGAACGGATTGACCAATCCGCAAAATTTCTCTTGCATCTGAAAGTAGAAACTCGCCCCATTACAACGGTATGAGTAGTTTTCCCCTAGGCCGTTCTAGTTATTCGTTTCGAGCATCAGAACTGCGAAAATTTAGAGTTTCTCAAGCGTTTCTTACCTCAAAACTGCCATATCTCGCGAACGGATTGACCAATCCGCAAAATTTCTCTTGCATCTGAAAGTAGAAACTCGCCCCATTACAACGGTATGAGTAGTTTTCCCCTAGGCCGTTCTAGTTATTCGTTTCGAGCATCAGAACTGCGAAAATTTAGAGTTTCTCAAGCGTTTCTTACCTCAAAACTGCCATATCTCGCGAACGGATTGACCAATCCGCAAAATTTCTCTTGCATCTGAAAGTAGAAACTCGCCCCATTACAACGGTATGAGTAGTTTTCCCCTAGGCCGTTCTAGTTATTCGTTTCGAGCATCAGAACTGCGAAAATTTAGAGTTTCTCAAGCGTTTCTTACCTCAAAACTGCCATATCTCGCGAACGGATTGACCAATCCGCAATGTTTCTGTTGCATCTGAAAGTAGAAACTCGCCCCATTACAACGGTATGAGTAGTTTTCCCCTAGGCCTTTCTAGTTATTCGTTTCGAGCATCAGAACTGCGAAGATTTGGAGTTTCTCAAGCGTTTCTTACCTCAAAACTGCCATATCTCGCGAACGGATTGACCAATCCGCAAAGTTTCTGTCGCATCTGAAAGTAGAAACTCGCCCCATTACAACGGTATGAGTAGTTTTCCCCTAGGCCGTTCTAGTTATTCGTTTCGAGCATCAGAACTGCGAAAATTTGGAGTTTCTCAAGCGTTTCTTACCTCAAAACTGCCATATCTCGCGAACGGATTGACCAATCCGCAAAGTTTCTGTCGCATCTGAAAGTAGAAACTCGCCCCATTACAACGGTATGAGTAGTTTTCCCCTAGGCCGTTCTAGTTATTCGTTTCGAGCATCAGAACTGCGAAAATTTGGAGTTTCTCAAGCGTTTCTTACCTCAAAACTGCCATATCTCGCGAACGGATTGACCAATCCGCAAAGTTTCTGTTGCATCTGAAAGTAGAAACTCGCCCCATTACAACGGTATGAGTAGTTTTCCCCTAGGCCGTCCTAGTTATTCGTTTCGAGCATCAGAACTGCGAAAATTTGGAGTTTCTCAAGCGTTTCTTACATCAAAACAGCCATATCTCGCGAACGAATTGCTCAATCCGCAAAGTTTCTGTTGCATCTGAAAGTAGAAACTCACCCCATTACAACGGTATGAGTAGTTTTCCCCTAGGCCGTTCTAGTTATTCGTTTCGAGCATCAGAACTGCGAAAATTTGGAGTTCCTCAAGCGTTTCTTACCTCAAAACTGCCATATCTCGCGAACGGATTGACCAATCCGCAAAATTTCTCTTGCATCTGAAAGTAGAAACTCGCCCCATTACAACGGTATGAGTAGTTTTCCCCTAGGCCGTCCTAGTTATTCGTTTCGAGCATCAGAACTGCGAAAATTTGGAGTTTCTCAAGCGTTTCTTACATCAAAACAGCCATATCTCGCGAACGAATTGCTCAATCCGCAAAGTTTCTGTTGCATCTGAAAGTAGAAACTCACCCCATTACAACGGTATGAGTAGTTTTCCCCTAGGCCGTTCTAGTTATTCGTTTCGAGCATCAGAACTGCGAAAATTTGGAGTTTCTCAAGCGTTTCTTACCTCAAAACTGCCATATCTCGCGAACGGATTGACCAATCCGCAAAGTTTCTGTCGCATCTGAAAGTAGAAACTCGCCCCATTACAACGGTATGAGTAGTTTTCCCCTAGGCCGTTCTAGTTATTCGTTTCGAGCATCAGAACTGCGAAAATTTGGAGTTTCTCAAGCGTTTCTTACCTCAAAACTGCCATATCTCGCGAACGGATTGACCAATCCGCAAAGTTTCTGTTGCATCTGAAAGTAGAAACTCGCCCCATTACAACGGTATGAGTAGTTTTCCCCTAGGCCGTTCTAGTTATTCGTTTCGAGCATCAGAACTGCGAAAATTTGGAGTTCCTCAAGCGTTTCTTACCTCAAAACTGCCATATCTCGCGAACGGATTGACCAATCCGCAAAATTTCTCTTGCATCTGAAAGTAGAAACTCGCCCCATTACAACGGTATGAGTAGTTTTCCCCTAGGCCGTTCTAGTTATTCGTTTCGAGCATCAGAACTGCGAAAATTTAGAGTTTCTCAAGCGTTTCTTACCTCAAAACTGCCATATCTCGCGAACGGATGGACCAATCCGCAAAATTTCTCTTGCATCTGAAAGTAGAAACTCGCCCCATTACAACGGTATGAGTAGTTTTCCCCTAGGCCGTTCTAGTTATTCGTTTCGAGCATCAGAACTGCGAAAATTTAGAGTTTCTCAAGCGTTTCTTACCTCAAAACTGCCATATCTCGCGAACGGATTGACCAATCCGCAATGTTTCTGTTGCATCTGAAAGTAGAAACTCGCCCCATTACAACGGTATGAGTAGTTTTCCCCTAGGCCTTTCTAGTTATTCGTTTCGAGCATCAGAACTGCGAAGATTTGGAGTTTCTCAAGCGTTTCTTACCTCAAAACTGCCATATCTCGCGAACGGATTGACCAATCCGCAAAGTTTCTGTCGCATCTGAAAGTAGAAACTCGCCCCATTACAACGGTATGAGTAGTTTTCCCCTAGGCCGTTCTAGTTATTCGTTTCGAGCATCAGAACTGCGAAAATTTGGAGTTTCTCAAGCGTTTCTTACCTCAAAACTGCCATATCTCGCGAACGGATTGACCAATCCGCAAAGTTTCTGTCGCATCTGAAAGTAGAAACTCCCCCCATTACAACGGTATGAGTAGTTTTCCCCTAGGCCGTTCTAGTTATTCGTTTCGAGCATCAGAACTGCGAAGATTTGGAGTTTCTCAAGCGTTTCTTACCTCAAAACTGCCATATCTCGCGAACGGATTGACCAATCCGCAATGTTTCTGTCGCATCTGAAAGTAGAAACTCGCCCCATTACAACGGTATGAGTAGTTTTCCCCTAGGCCGTTCTAGTTATTCGTTTCGAGCATCAGAACTGCGAAGATTTGGAGTTTCTCAAGCGTTTCTTACCTCAAAACTGCCATATCTCGCGAACGGATTGAACAATCCGCAAAGTTTCTGTCGCATCTGAAAGTAGAAACTCCCCCCATTACAACGGTATGAGTAGTTTTCCCCTAGGCCGTTCTAGTTATTCGTTTCGAGCATCAGAACTGCGAAGGTTTGGAGTTTCTCAAGCGTTTCTTACCTCAAAACTGCCATATCTCGCGAACGGATTGACCAATCCGCAATGTTTCTGTCGCATCTGAAAGTAGAAACTCGCCCCATTACAACGGTATGAGTAGTTTTCCCCTAGGCCGTTCTAGTTATTCGTTTCGAGCATCAGAACTGCGAAGATTTGGAGTTTCTCAAGCGTTTCTTACCTCAAAACTGCCATATCTCGCGAACGGATTGACCAATCCGCAATGTTTCTGTCGCATCTGAAAGTAGAAACTCGCCCCATTACAACGGTATGAGTAGTTTTCCCCTAGGCCGTTCTAGTTATTCGTTTCGAGCATCAGAACTGCGAAAATTTGGAGTTTCTCAAGCGTTTCTTACATCAAAACTGCCATATCTCGCGAACGGATTGACCAATACGCAAAATTTCTGTTGCATCTGAAAGTAGAAGCTCTCCCGATTACAACGGTATGAGTAGTTTTCCCCTAGGCCGCTCTGGTTATTCGTTTCGAGCATCAGAACTGCGAAGATTTGTAGTTTCTCAAGCGATTCTTACCTCAAAACTGCCATATCTCGCCAACGGATTGACCAATCCGCAAAGTTTCTGTCGCATCTGAAAGTAGAAACTAGCCCCATTACAACGGTATGAGTAGTTTTCCGCTAGGCCGTTCTAGTTATTCGTTTCGAACATCAGAACTGCGAAAATTTGGAGTTTCTCAAGCGTTTCTTACTTCAAAACTGCCATATCTCGCGAACGGATTGACCAATCCGCAAAGTTTCTGTTGCATCTGAAAGTAGAAACTCGCCCCATTACAACGGTATGAGTAGTTTTCCCCTAGGCCGTTCTAGTTATTCGTTTCGAGCATCAGAACTGCGAAAATTTAGAGTTTCTCAAGCGTTTCTTACCTCAAAACTGCCATATCTCGCGAACGGATTGACCAATCCGCAAAATTTCTCTTGCATCTGAAAGTAGAAACTCGCCCCATTACAACGGTATGAGTAGTTTTCCCCTAGGCCGTTCTAGTTATTCGTTTCGAGCATCAGAACTGCGAAAATTTGGAGTTTCTCAAGCGTTTTTTACCTCAAAACTGCCATATCTCGCGAACGGATTGACCAATCCGCAAAGTTTCTGTTGCATCTGAAAGTAGAAACTCGCCCCATTAAAACGGTATGAGTAGTTTTCCCCTAGGCCTTTCTAGTTATTCGTTTCGAGCATCAGAACTGCGAAGATTTGGAGTTTCTCAAGCGTTTCTTACCTCAAAACTGCCATATCTCGCGAACGGATTGACCAATCCGCAAAGTTTCTGTCGCATCTGAAAGTAGAAACTCGCCCCATTACAACGGTATGAGTAGTTTTCCCCTAGGCCGTTCTAGTTATTCGTTTCGAGCATCAGAACTGCGAAAATTTGGAGTTTCTCAAGCGTTTCTTACCTCAAAACTGCCATATCTCGCGAACGGATTGACCAATCCGCAAAGTTTCTGTTGCATCTGAAAGTAGAAACTCGCCCCATTACAACGGTATGAGTAGTTTTCCCCTAGGCCGTCCTAGTTATTCGTTTCGAGCATCAGAACTGCGAAAATTTGGAGTTTCTCAAGCGTTTCTTACATCAAAACAGCCATATCTCGCGAACGGATTGACCAATCCGCAAAGTTTCTGTTGCATCTGAAAGTAGAAACTCACCCCATTACAACGGTATGAGTAGTTTTCCCCTAGGCCGTTCTAGTTATTCGTTTCGAGCATCAGAACTGCGAAAATTTGGAGTTTCTCTAGCGTTTCTTACCTCAAAACTGCCATATCTCGCGAACGGATTGACCAATCCGCAAAGTTTCTGTTGCATCAGAAAGTAGAAACTCCCCCCATTACAACGGTATGAGTAGTTTTCCCCTAGGCCGTTCTGGTTATTCGTTTCGAGCATCAGAACTGCGAAGATATGGAGTTTCTCAAGCGTTTCTTACCTCAAAACTGCCATATCTCGCGAACGGATTGACCAATCCGCAAAGTTTCTGTCGCATCTGAAAGTAGAAACTCGCCCCATTACAACGGTATGAGTAGTTTTCCCCTAGGCCGTTCTAGTTATTCGTTTCGAGCATCAGAACTGCGAAAATTTGGAGTTTCTCAAGCGTTTCTTACCTCAAAACTGCCATATCTCGCGAACAGATTGACCAATCCGCAAAGTTTCTGTGGCATCTGAAAGTAGAAACTCGCCCCATTACAACGGTATGAGTAGTTTTCCCCTAGGCCGTTCTAGTTATTCGTTTCGAGCATCAGAACTGCGAAAATTTGGAGTTTCTCAAGCGTTTCTTACCTCAAAACTGCCATATCTCGCGAACGGATTGACCAATCCGCAAAGTTTCTGTTGCATCTGAAAGTAGAAACTCGCCCCATTACAACGGTATGAGTAGTTTTCCCCTAGGCCGTTCTAGTTATTCGTTTCGAGCATCAGAACTGCGAAAATTTAGAGTTTCTCAAGCGTTTCTTACCTCAAAACTGCCATATCTCGCGAACGGATTGACCAATCCGCAAAATTTCTCTTGCATCTGAAAGTAGAAACTCGCCCCATTACAACGGTATGAGTAGTTTTCCCCTAGGCCGTTCTAGTTATTCGTTTCGAGCATCAGAACTGCGAAAATTTAGAGTTTCTCAAGCGTTTCTTACCTCAAAACTGCCATATCTCGCGAACGGATTGACCAATCCGCAAAATTTCTCTTGCATCTGAAAGTAGAAACTCGCCCCATTACAACGGTATGAGTAGTTTTCCCCTAGGCCTTTCTAGTTATTCGTTTCGAGCATCAGAACTGCGAAGATTTGGAGTTTCTCAAGCGTTTCTTACCTCAAAACTGCCATATCTCGCGAACGGATTGACCAATCCGCAAAGTTTCTGTCGCATCTGAAAGTAGAAACTCGCCCCATTACAACGGTATGAGTAGTTTTCCCCTAGGCCGTTCTAGTTATTCGTTTCGAGCATCAGAACTGCGAAAATTTGGAGTTTCTCAAGCGTTTCTTACCTCAAAACTGCCATATCTCGCGAACGGATTGACCAATCCGCAAAGTTTCTGTCGCATCTGAAAGTAGAAACTCCCCCCATTACAACGGTATGAGTAGTTTTCCCCTAGGCCGTTCTAGTTATTCGTTTCGAGCATCAGAACTGCGAAGATTTGGAGTTTCTCAAGCGTTTCTTACCTCAAAACTGCCATATCTCGCGAACGGATTGACCAATCCGCAATGTTTCTGTCGCATCTGAAAGTAGAAACTCGCCCCATTACAACGGTATGAGTAGTTTTCCCCTAGGCCGTTCTAGTTATTCGTTTCGAGCATCAGAACTGCGAAGATTTGGAGTTTCTCAAGCGTTTCTTACCTCAAAACTGCCATATCTCGCGAACGGATTGACCAATCCGCAAAGTTTCTGTCGCATCTGAAAGTAGAAACTCCCCCCATTACAACGGTATGAGTAGTTTTCCCCTAGGCCGTTCTAGTTATTCGTTTCGAGCATCAGAACTGCGAAGGTTTGGAGTTTCTCAAGCGTTTCTTACCTCAAAACTGCCATATCTCGCGAACGGATTGACCAATCCGCAATGTTTCTGTCGCATCTGAAAGTAGAAACTCGCCCCATTACAACGGTATGAGTAGTTTTCCCCTAGGCCGTTCTAGTTATTCGTTTCGAGCATCAGAACTGCGAAGATTTGGAGTTTCTCAAGCGTTTCTTACCTCAAAACTGCCATATCTCGCGAACGGATTGACCAATCCGCAATGTTTCTGTCGCATCTGAAAGTAGAAACTCGCCCCATTACAACGGTATGAGTAGTTTTCCCCTAGGCCGTTCTAGTTATTCGTTTCGAGCATCAGAACTGCGAAAATTTGGAGTTTCTCAAGCGTTTCTTACATCAAAACTGCCATATCTCGCGAACGGATTGACCAATACGCAAAATTTCTGTTGCATCTGAAAGTAGAAGCTCTCCCGATTACAACGGTATGAGTAGTTTTCCCCTAGGCCGCTCTGGTTATTCGTTTCGAGCATCAGAACTGCGAAGATTTGTAGTTTCTCAAGCGATTCTTACCTCAAAACTGCCATATCTCGCCAACGGATTGACCAATCCGCAAAGTTTCTGTCGCATCTGAAAGTAGAAACTAGCCCCATTACAACGGTATGAGTAGTTTTCCGCTAGGCCGTTCTAGTTATTCGTTTCGAACATCAGAACTGCGAAAATTTGGAGTTTCTCAAGCGTTTCTTACTTCAAAACTGCCATATCTCGCGAACGGATTGACCAATCCGCAAAGTTTCTGTTGCATCTGAAAGTAGAAACTCGCCCCATTACAACGGTATGAGTAGTTTTCCCCTAGGCCGTTCTAGTTATTCGTTTCGAGCATCAGAACTGCGAAAATTTAGAGTTTCTCAAGCGTTTCTTACCTCAAAACTGCCATATCTCGCGAACGGATTGACCAATCCGCAAAATTTCTCTTGCATCTGAAAGTAGAAACTCGCCCCATTACAACGGTATGAGTAGTTTTCCCCTAGGCCGTTCTAGTTATTCGTTTCGAGCATCAGAACTGCGAAAATTTGGAGTTTCTCAAGCGTTTTTTACCTCAAAACTGCCATATCTCGCGAACGGATTGACCAATCCGCAAAGTTTCTGTTGCATCTGAAAGTAGAAACTCGCCCCATTAAAACGGTATGAGTAGTTTTCCCCTAGGCCTTTCTAGTTATTCGTTTCGAGCATCAGAACTGCGAAGATTTGGAGTTTCTCAAGCGTTTCTTACCTCAAAACTGCCATATCTCGCGAACGGATTGACCAATCCGCAAAGTTTCTGTCGCATCTGAAAGTAGAAACTCGCCCCATTACAACGGTATGAGTAGTTTTCCCCTAGGCCGTTCTAGTTATTCGTTTCGAGCATCAGAACTGCGAAAATTTGGAGTTTCTCAAGCGTTTCTTACCTCAAAACTGCCATATCTCGCGAACGGATTGACCAATCCGCAAAGTTTCTGTTGCATCTGAAAGTAGAAACTCGCCCCATTACAACGGTATGAGTAGTTTTCCCCTAGGCCGTCCTAGTTATTCGTTTCGAGCATCAGAACTGCGAAAATTTGGAGTTTCTCAAGCGTTTCTTACATCAAAACAGCCATATCTCGCGAACGGATTGACCAATCCGCAAAGTTTCTGTTGCATCTGAAAGTAGAAACTCACCCCATTAC
This sequence comes from Ptiloglossa arizonensis, assembly GCF_051014685.1. Classification (NCBI taxonomy): domain Eukaryota; kingdom Metazoa; phylum Arthropoda; class Insecta; order Hymenoptera; family Colletidae; genus Ptiloglossa; species Ptiloglossa arizonensis. The sequence goes on along the minus strand of NW_027478448.1, from coordinate 1,342,989 downwards.
AACGGTATGAGTAGTTTTCCCCTAGGCCGTTCTAGTTATTCGTTTCGAGCATCAGAACTGCGAAAATTTGGAGTTTCTCTAGCGTTTCTTACCTCAAAACTGCCATATCTCGCGAACGGATTGACCAATCCGCAAAGTTTCTGTTGCATCAGAAAGTAGAAACTCCCCCCATTACAACGGTATGAGTAGTTTTCCCCTAGGCCGTTCTGGTTATTCGTTTCGAGCATCAGAACTGCGAAGATATGGAGTTTCTCAAGCGTTTCTTACCTCAAAACTGCCATATCTCGCGAACGGATTGACCAATCCGCAAAGTTTCTGTCGCATCTGAAAGTAGAAACTCGCCCCATTACAACGGTATGAGTAGTTTTCCCCTAGGCCGTTCTAGTTATTCGTTTCGAGCATCAGAACTGCGAAAATTTGGAGTTTCTCAAGCGTTTCTTACCTCAAAACTGCCATATCTCGCGAACAGATTGACCAATCCGCAAAGTTTCTGTGGCATCTGAAAGTAGAAACTCGCCCCATTACAACGGTATGAGTAGTTTTCCCCTAGGCCGTTCTAGTTATTCGTTTCGAGCATCAGAACTGCGAAAATTTGGAGTTTCTCAAGCGTTTCTTACCTCAAAACTGCCATATCTCGCGAACGGATTGACCAATCCGCAAAGTTTCTGTTGCATCTGAAAGTAGAAACTCGCCCCATTACAACGGTATGAGTAGTTTTCCCCTAGGCCGTTCTAGTTATTCGTTTCGAGCATCAGAACTGCGAAAATTTAGAGTTTCTCAAGCGTTTCTTACCTCAAAACTGCCATATCTCGCGAACGGATTGACCAATCCGCAAAATTTCTCTTGCATCTGAAAGTAGAAACTCGCCCCATTACAACGGTATGAGTAGTTTTCCCCTAGGCCGTTCTAGTTATTCGTTTCGAGCATCAGAACTGCGAAAATTTAGAGTTTCTCAAGCGTTTCTTACCTCAAAACTGCCATATCTCGCGAACGGATTGACCAATCCGCAAAATTTCTCTTGCATCTGAAAGTAGAAACTCGCCCCATTACAACGGTATGAGTAGTTTTCCCTTAGGCCTTTCTAGTTATTCGTTTCGAGCATCAGAACTGCGAAGATTTGGAGTTTCTCAAGCGTTTCTTACCTCATAACTGCCATATCTCGCGAACGGATTGACCAATCCGCAAAGTTTCTGTCGCATCTGAAAGTAGAAACTCGCCCCATTACAACGGTATGAGTAGTTTTCCACTAGGCCGTTCTAGTTATTCGTTTCGAGCATCAGAACTGCGAAGATTTGGAGTTTCTCAAGCGTTTCTTACCTCAAAACTGCCATATCTCGCGAACGGATTGACCAATCCGCAAAGTTTCTGTCGCATCTGAAAGTAGAAACTCGCCCCATTACAACGGTGTGAGTAGTTTTCCCCTAGGCCGTTCTAGTTATTCGTTTCGAGCATCAGAACTGCGAACATTTGGAGTTTCTCAAGCGTTTCTTACCTCAAAACTGCCATATCTCGCGAACGGATTGACCAATCCGCAAAGTTTCTGTCGCATCTGAAAGTAGAAACTCGCCCCATTACAACGGTATGAGTAGTTTTCCCCTAGGCCGTTCTAGTTATTCGTTTCGAGCATCAGAACTGCGAAAGTTTGGAGTTTCTCAAGCGTTTCTTACCTCAAAACTGCCATATCTCGCGAACGGATTGACCAATCCGCAAAATTTCTCATGCATCTGAAAGTAGAAACTCGCCCCATTACAACGGTATGAGTAGTTTTCCCCTAGGCCGTTCTAGTTATTCGTTTCGAGCATCAGAACTGCGAAGATTTGGAGTTTCTCAAGAGTTTCTTACCTCAAAACTGCCATATCTCGCGAACGGATTGACCAATCCGCAATGTTTCTGTTGCATCTGAAAGTAGAAGCTCTCCCGATTACAACGGTATGAGTAGTTTTCCCCTAGGCCGTTCTGGTTATTCGTTTCGAGCATCAGAACTGCGAAGATTTGGAGTTTCTCAAGCGATTCTTACCTCAAAACTGCCATATCTCGCGAACGGATTGACCAATCCGCAAAGTTTCTGTCGCATCTGAAAGTAGAATCTCGCCCCATTACAACGGTATGAGTAGTTTTCCCCTAGGCCGTTCTAGTTATTCGTTTCGAGCATCAGAACTGCGAAAATTTGGAGTTTCTCAAGCGTTTCTTACCTCAAAACTGCCATATCTCGCGAACGGATTGACCAATCCGCAATGTTTCTGTTGCATCTGAAAGTAGAAACTCGCCCCATTACAACGGTATGAGTAGTTTTCCACTAGGCCGTTCTAGTTATTCGTTTCGAGCATCAGAACTGCGAAGATTTGGAGTTTCTCAAGCGTTTCTTACCTCAAAACTGCCATATCTCGCGAACGGATTGACCAATCCGCAAAATTTCTCTTGCATCTGAAAGTAGAAACTCGCCCCATTACAACGGTATGAGTAGTTTTCCCCTAGGGCTTTCTAGTTATACGTTTCGAGCATCAGAACTGCGAAGATTTGGAGTTTCTCAAGCGTTTCTTACCTCAAAACTGCCATATCTCGCGAACGGATTGACCAATCCGCAAAATTTCTCTTGCATCTGAAAGTAGAAACTCGCCCCATTACAACGGTATGAGTAGTTTTCCCCTAGGCCGTTCTAGTTATTCGTTTCGAGCATCAGAACTGCGAAAATTTAGAGTTTCTCAAGCGTTTCTTACCTCAAAACTGCCATATCTCGCGAACGGATTGACCAATCCGCAAAATTTCTCTTGCATCTGAAAGTAGAAACTCGCCCCATTACAACGGTATGAGTAGTTTTCCCCTAGGCCTTTCTAGTTATTCGTTTCGAGCATCAGAACTGCGAAGATTTGGAGTTTCTCAAGCGTTTCTTACCTCATAACTGCCATATCTCGCGAACGGATTGACCAATCCGCAAAGTTTCTGTCGCATCTGAAAGTAGAAACTCGCCCCATTACAACGGTATGAGTAGTTTTCCACTAGGCCGTTCTAGTTATTCGTTTCGAGCATCAGAACTGCGAAGATTTGGAGTTTCTCAAGCGTTTCTTACCTCAAAACTGCCATATCTCGCGAACGGATTGACCAATCCGCAAAGTTTCTGTCGCATCTGAAAGTAGAAACTCGCCCCATTACAACGGTGTGAGTAGTTTTCCCCTAGGCCGTTCTAGTTATTCGTTTCGAGCATCAGAACTGCGAACATTTGGAGTTTCTCAAGCGTTTCTTACCTCAAAACTGCCATATCTCGCGAACGGATTGACCAATCCGCAAAGTTTCTGTCGCATCTGAAAGTAGAAACTCGCCCCATTACAACGGTATGAGTAGTTTTCCCCTAGGCCGTTCTAGTTATTCGTTTCGAGCATCAGAACTGCGAAAGTTTGGAGTTTCTCAAGCGTTTCTTACCTCAAAACTGCCATATCTCGCGAACGGATTGACCAATCCGCAAAATTTCTCATGCATCTGAAAGTAGAAACTCGCCCCATTACAACGGTATGAGTAGTTTTCCCCTAGGCCGTTCTAGTTATTCGTTTCGAGCATCAGAACTGCGAAGATTTGGAGTTTCTCAAGAGTTTCTTACCTCAAAACTGCCATATCTCGCGAACGGATTGACCAATCCGCAATGTTTCTGTTGCATCTGAAAGTAGAAGCTCTCCCGATTACAACGGTATGAGTAGTTTTCCCCTAGGCCGTTCTGGTTATTCGTTTCGAGCATCAGAACTGCGAAGATTTGAGTTTCTCAAGCGTTTCTTACCTCAAAACTGCCATATCTCGCGAACGGATTGACCAATCCGCAAAGTTTCTGTTGCATCTGAAAGTAGAAACTCGCCCCATTACAACGGTATGATTAGTTTTCCCCTAGGCCGTTCTAGTTATTCGTTTCGAGCATCAGAACTGCGAAAATTTGGAGTTTCTCAAGCGTTTCTTACCTCAAAACGGCCATATCTCGCGAACGGATTGACCAATCCGCAAAATTTCTCTTGCATCTGAAAGTAGTAACTCGCCCCATTACAACGGTATGAGTAGTTTTCCCCTAGGCCGTTCTAGTTATTCGTTTCGAGCATCAGAACTGCGAAGATTTGGAGTTTCTCAAGCGTTTCTTACCTCAAAACTGCCATATCTCGCGAACGGATTGACCAATCCGCAAAGTTTCTGTTGCATCTGAAAGTAGAAACTCGCCCCATTACAACGGTATGAGTAGTTTTCCCCTAGGCCGTTCTAGTTATTCGTTTCGAGCATCAGAACTGCGAAAATTTTGAGTTTCTCAAGCGTTTCTTACCTCAAAACTGCCATATCTCGCGAACGGATTGACCAATCCGCAAAGTTTCTGTCGCATCTGATAGTAGAAACTCGCCCCATTACAACGGTATGAGTAGTTTTCCCCTAGGCCGTTCTAGTTATTCGTTTCGAGCATCAGAACTGCGAACATTTGGAGTTTCTCAAGCGTTTCTTACCTCAAAACTGCCATATCTCGCGAACGGATTGACCAATCCGCAAAATTTCTCTTGCATCTGAAAGTAGAAACTCGCCCCATTACAACGGTATGAGTAGTTTTCCCCTAGGCCGTTCTAGTTATTCGTTTCGAGCATCAGAACTGCGAAAATTTTGAGTTTCTCAAGCGTTTCTTACATCAAAACAGCCATATCTCGCGAACGGATTGACCAATCCGCAAAGTTTCTGTTGCATCTGAAAGTAGAAACTCACCCCATTACAACGGTATGAGTAGTTTTCCCCTAGGCCGTTCTAGTTATTCGTTTCGAGCATCAGAACTGCGAAAATTTTGAGTTTCTCAAGCGTTTCTTACCTCAAAACTGCCATATCTCGCGAACGGATTGACCAATCCGCAAAGTTTCTGTCGCATCTGAAAGTAGAAACTCGCCCCATTACAACGGTATGAGTAGTTTTCCCCTAGGCCGTTCTAGTTATTCGTTTCGAGCATCAGAACTGCGAACATTTGGAGTTTCTCAAGCGTTTCTTACCTCAAAACTGCCATATCTCGCGAACGGATTGACCAATCCGCAAAATTTCTCTTGCATCTGAAAGTAGAAACTCGCCCCATTACAACGGTATGAGTAGTTTTCCCCTAGGCCGTTCTAGTTATTCGTTTCGAGCATCAGAACTGCGAAAATTTTGAGTTTCTCAAGCGTTTCTTACCTCAAAACTGCCATATCTCGCGAACGGATTGACCAATCCGCAAAGTTTCTGTCGCATCTGAAAGTAGAAACTCGCCCCATTACAACGGTATGAGTAGTTTTCCCCTAGGCCGTTCTAGTTATTCGTTTCGAGCATCAGAACTGCGAAAATTTGGAGTTTCTCAAGCGTTTCTTACCTCAAAACTGCCATATCTCGCGAACGGATTGACCAATCCGCAAAGTTTCTGTTGCATCTGAAAGTAGAAACTCGCCCCATTACAACGGTATGAGTAGTTTTCCCCTAGGCTGTACTTTTTATTCGTTTCGAGCATCAGAACTGCGAAAATTTGGAGTTTCTCAAGCGTTTCTTACATCAAAACAGCCATATCTCGCGAACGGATTGACCAATCCGCAAAGTTTCTGTTGCATCTGAAAGTAGAAACTCACCCCATTACAACGGTATGAGTAGTTTTCCCCTAGGCCGTTCTAGTTATTCGTTTCGAGCATCAGAACTGCGAAAATTTTGAGTTTCTCAAGCGTTTCTTACCTCAAAACTGCCATATCTCGCGAACGGATTGACCAATCCGCAAAATTTCTCTTGCATCTGAAAGTAGAAACTCGCCCCATTACAACGGTATGAGTAGTTTTCCCCTAGGCCGTTCTGGTTATTCGTTTCGAGCATCAGAACTGCGAAGATATGGAGTTTCTCAAGCGTTTCTTACCTCAAAACTGCCATATCTCGCGAACGGATAGACAAATCCGCAAAGTTTCTGTCGCATCTGAAAGTAGACACTCGCCCCATTACAACGGTATGAGTAGTTTTCCCCTAGGCCTTTCTAGTTATTCGTTTCGAGCATCAGAACTGCGAAGATTTGGAGTTTCTCAAGCGTTTCTTACCTCAAAACTGCCATATCTCGCGAACGGATTGACCAATCCGCAAAGTTTCTGTCGCATCTGAAAGTAGAAACTCGCCCCATTACAACGGTATGAGTAGTTTTCCCCTAGGCCGTTCTAGTTATTCGTTTCGAGCATCAGAACTGCGAAGATTTGGAGTTTCTCAAGCGTTTCTTACCTCAAAACTGCCATATCTCGCGAACGGATTGACCAATCCGCCAAGTTTCTGTTGCATCTGAAAGTAGAAACTCGCCCCATTACAACGGTATGAGTAGTTTTCCCCTAGGCCGTTGTAGTTATTCGTTTCGAGCATCAGAACTGCGAAAATTTGGAGTTTCTCAAGCGTTTCTTACCTCAAAACTGCCATATCTCGCGAACGGATTGACCAATCCGCAAAATTTCTCATGCATCTGAAAGTAGAAACTCGCCCCATTACAACGGTATGAGTATTTTTCCCCTAGGCCGTTCTAGTTATTCGTTTCGAGCATTAGAACTGCGAAGATTTGGAGTTTCTCAAGCGTTTCTTACCTCAAAACTGCCATATCTCGCGAACGGATTGACCAATCCGCAAAGTTTCTGTTGCATCTGAAAGTAGAAACTCGCCCCATTACAACGGTATGAGTAGTTTTCCCCTAGGCCGTTCTAGTTATTCGTTTCGAGCATCAGAACTGCGAAAATTTTGAGTTTCTCAAGCGTTTCTTACCTCAAAACTGCCATATCTCGCGAACGGATTGACCAATCCGCAAAGTTTCTGTCGCATCTGAAAGTAGAAACTCGCCCCATTACAACGGTATGAGTAGTTTTCCCCTAGGCCGTTCTAGTTATTCGTTTCGAGCATCAGAACTGCGAAGATTTGGAGTTTCTCAAGCGTTTCTTACCTCAAAACTGCCATATCTCGCGAACGGATTGACCAATCCGCAAAATTTCTCTTGCATCTGAAAGTAGAAACTCGCCCCATTACAACGGTATGAGTAGTTTTCCCCTAGGCCGTTCTAGTTATTCGTTTCGAGCATCAGAACTGCGAAAATTTTGAGTTTCTCAAGCGTTTCTTACCTCAAAGCTGCCATATCTCGCGAACGGATTGACCAATCCGCAAAGTTTCTGTCGCATCTGAAAGTAGAAACTCGCCCCATTACAACGGTATGAGTAGTTTTCCCCTAGGCCGTTCTAGTTATTCGTTTCGAGCATCAGAACTGCGAAAATTTGGAGTTTCTCAAGCGTTTCTTACCTCAAAACTGCCATATCTCGCGAACGGATTGACCAATCCGCAAAGTTTCTGTTGCATCTGAAAGTAGAAACTCGCCCCATTACAACGGTATGAGTAGTTTTCCCCTAGGCCGTTCTAGTTATTCGTTTCGAGCATCAGAACTGCGAAAATTTGGAGTTTCTCAAGCGTTTCTTACCTCAAAACGGCCATATCTCGCGAACGGATTGACCAATCCGCAAAATTTCTCTTGCATCTGAAAGTAGAAACTCGCCCCATTACAACGGTATGAGTAGTTTTCCCCTAGGCCGTTCTAGTTATTCGTTTCGAGCATCAGAACTGCGAAGATTTGGAGTTTCTCAAGCGTTTCTTACCTCAAAACTGCCATATCTCGCGAACGGATTGACCAATCCGCATAGTTTCTGTTGCATCTGAAAGTAGAAACTCCCCCCATTACAACGGTATGAGTAGTTTTCCCCTAGGCCGTTCTAGTTATTCGTTTCGAGCATCAGAACTGCGAAAATTTGGAGTTTCTCAAGCGTTTCTTACCTCAAAACTGCCATATCTCGCGAACGGATTGACCAATCCGCAAAGTTTCTGTTGCATCTGAAAGTAGAAACTCGCCCCATTACAACGGTATGATTAGTTTTCCCCTAGGCCGTTCTAGTTATTCGTTTCGAGCATCAGAACTGCGAAAATTTGGAGTTTCTCAAGCGTTTCTTACCTCAAAACTGCCATATCTCGCGAACAGATTGACCAATCCGCAAAGCTTCTGTTGTATCTGAAAGTAGAAACTCGCCCCATTACAACGGTATGATTAGTTTTCCCCTAGGCCGTTCTAGTTATTCGTTTCGAGCATCAGAACTGCGAAAGTTTGGAGTTTCCCAAGCGTTTCTTACCTCAAAACTGCCATATCTCGCGAACGGATTGACCAATCCGCAAAATTTCTCATGCATCTGAAAGTAGAAACTCGCCCCATTACAACGGTATGAGTAGTTTTCCCCTAGGCCGTTCTAGTTATTCGTTTCGAGCATCAGAACTGCGAAGATTTGGAGTTTCTCAAGCGTTTCTTACCTCAAAACTGCCATATCTCGCGAACGGATTGACCAATCCGCAAAGTTTCTGTTGCATCTGAAAGTAGAAACTCGCCCCATTACAACGGTATGAGTAGTTTTCCCCTAGGCCGATCTAGTTATTCGTTTCGAGCATCAGAACTGCGAAAATTTGGAGTTTCTCAAGCGTTTCTTACCTCAAAACTGCCATATCTCGCGAACGGATTGAACAATCCGCAAAATTTCTCTTGCATCTGAAAGTAGAAACTCGCCCCATTACAACGGTATGAGTAGTTTTCCCCTAGGCCGTTCTAGTTATTCGTTTCGAGCAACAGAACCGCGAAAATTTTGAGTTTCTCAAGCGTTTCTTACTTCAAAACTGCCATATCTCGCGAACGGATTGACCAATCCGCAAAATTTCTGTTGCATCTGAAAGTAGAAACTCGCCCGTTTACAACGGTATGAGTAGTTTTCCCCTAGGCCGTTCTAGTTATTCGTTTCGAGCATCAGAACTGCGAAAATTTTGAGTTTTTCAAGCGTTTCTTACCTCAAAACTGCCATATCTCGCGAACGGATTGACCAATCCGCAAAATTTCTGTTGCATATGAAAGTAGAAACTCGCCCGATTACAACGGTATGAGTAGTTTTCCCCTAGGCCGTTCTAGTTATTCGTTTCGAGCATCAGAACTGCGAAAATTCAGAGTTTCTCAAGCGTTTCTTACGTCAAAACTGCCATATCTCGCGAACGGATTGACCAATCCGCAAAATTTCTGTTGCATCTGAAAGTAGAAACTCGCCCGTATACAACGATATGAGTGGTTCTCCCCTAGGCCGTTCTAGTTATTCGTTTCGAGCATCAGAACTGCGAAAATGTGGGGTTCCTCAAGCGTTCGTACCTCCAAACTGCCATATCTCGCGAACGGATTGACCAATCCGCAAAATTTCTGTTGCATCTGAAAGTAGAAACTCGCGCGATTACAACGGTATGAGTAGTTTTCCCCTAGGCCGTTCTAGTTATTCGTTTCGAGCATCAGAACCGCGAAAATTTTGAGTTTCTCAAGCGTTTCTTACTTCAAAACTGCCATATCTCGCGAACGGATTGGCCAATCCGCAAAATTTCTGTTGCATCTGAAAGTAGAAACTCGCCCGATTACAACGGCTCGAGTAGTTTTCCCCTAGGCCGATCTAGTTATTCGTTTCGAGCATCAGAACTGCGAAAATTTGGAGTTTCTCAAGCGTTTCTTACCTCAAAACTGCCATATCTCGCGAACGGATTGAACAATCCGCAAAATTTCTCTTGCATCTGAAAGTAGAAACTCGCCCCATTACAACGGTATGAGTAGTTTTCCCCTAGGCCGTTCTAGTTATTCGTTTCGAGCAACAGAACCGCGAAAATTTTGAGTTTCTCAAGCGTTTCTTACTTCAAAACTGCCATATCTCGCGAACGGATTGACCAATCCGCAAAATTTCTGTTGCATCTGAAAGTAGAAACTCGCCCGTTTACAACGGTATGAGTAGTTTTCCCCTAGGCCGTTCTAGTTATTCGTTTCGAGCATCAGAACTGCGAAAATTTTGAGTTTTTCAAGCGTTTCTTACCTCAAAACTGCCATATCTCGCGAACGGATTGACCAATCCGCAAAATTTCTGTTGCATATGAAAGTAGAAACTCGCCCGATTACAACGGTATGAGTAGTTTTCCCCTAGGCCGTTCTAGTTATTCGTTTCGAGCATCAGAACTGCGAAAATTCAGAGTTTCTCAAGCGTTTCTTACGTCAAAACTGCCATATCTCGCGAACGGATTGACCAATCCGCAAAATTTCTGTTGCATCTGAAAGTAGAAACTCGCCCGTATACAACGATATGAGTGGTTCTCCCCTAGGCCGTTCTAGTTATTCGTTTCGAGCATCAGAACTGCGAAAATGTGGGGTTCCTCAAGCGTTCGTACCTCCAAACTGCCATATCTCGCGAACGGATTGACCAATCCGCAAAATTTCTGTTGCATCTGAAAGTAGAAACTCGCGCGATTACAACGGTATGAGTAGTTTTCCCCTAGGCCGTTCTAGTTATTCGTTTCGAGCATCAGAACCGCGAAAATTTTGAGTTTCTCAAGCGTTTCTTACTTCAAAACTGCCATATCTCGCGAACGGATTGGCCAATCCGCAAAATTTCTGTTGCATCTGAAAGTAGAAACTCGCCCGATTACAACGGCTCGAGTAGTTTTCCCCTAGGCCGTTCTAGTTATTCTTTTCGAGCATCAGAACCGCGAAAATTTTGAGTTTCTCAAGCGTTTCTTACATCAAAACTGCCATATCTCGCGAACGGATTGGCCAATCCGAAAAATTTCTGTTGCATCTGAAAGTAGAAACTCGCCCGTTTACAACGGTATGAGTAGTTTTCCCCTAGGCCGTTCTAGTTATTCGTTTCGAGCATCAGAACTGCGAAACTTTTAAGTTTTTCAAGCGTTTCTTACCTCAAAACTGCCATATCTCGCGAACGGATTGACCAATCCGCAAAATTTCTGTTGCATCTGAAAGTAGAAACTCGCCCGTTTACAACGGTATGAGTGGTTTTCCCCTAGGCCGTTCTAGTTATTCGTTTCGAGCATCAGAACTGCGAAAATTTTGAGTTTCTCAAGCGTTTCTTACGTCAAAACTGCCATATCTCGCGAACGGATTGACCAATCCGCAAAATTTCTGTTGCATCTGAAAGTAGAAACTCGCCCGTTTACAACGGTATGAGTGGTTCTCCCCTAGGCCGTTCTAGTTATTCGTTTCGAGCATCAGAACTGCGAAAATGTGGGGTTCCTCAAGCGTTCGTACCTCCAAACTGCCATATCTCGCGAACGGATTGACCAATCCGCAAAATTTCTGTTGCATCTGAAAGTAGAAACTCGCGCGATTACAACGGTATGAGTAGTTTTCCCCTAGGCCGTTCTAGTTATTCGTTTCGAGCATCAGATCCGCGAAAATTTTGAGTTTCTCAAGCGTTTCTTACTTCAAAACTGCCATATCTCGCGAACGGATTGGCCAATCCGCAAAATTTCTGTTGCATCTGAAAGTAGAAACTCGCCCGATTACAACGGTATGAGTAGTTTTCCCCTAGGCCGTTCTAGTTATTCTTTTCGAGCATCAGAACTGCGAAAATTTTGAGTTTCTCAAGCGTTTCTTACATCAAAACTGCCATATCTCGCGAACGGATTGGCCAATCCGAAAAATTTCTGTTGCATCTGAAAGTAGAAACTCGCCCGTTTACAACGGTATGAGTAGTTTTCCCCTAGGCCGTTCTAGTTATTCGTTTCGAGCATCAGAACTGCGAAGATTTGGAGTTTCTCAAGCGTTTCTTACCTCAAAACTGCCATATCTCGCGAACGGATTGACCAATCCGCAAAGTTTCTGTTGCATCTGAAAGTAGAAACTCGCCCCATTACAACGGTATGAGTAGTTTTCCCCTAGGCCGTTCTAGTTATTCGTTTCGAGCATCAGAACTGCGAAAATTTGGAGTTTCTCAAGCGTTTCTTACGTCAAAACTGCCATATCTCGCGAACGGATTGACCAATCCGCAAAATTTCTGTTGCATCTGAAAGTAGAAACTCGCCCGTATACAACGATATGAGTGGTTCTCCCCTAGGCCGTTCTAGTTATTCGTTTCGAGCATCAGAACTGCGAAAATGTGGGGTTCCTCAAGCGTTCGTACCTCCAAACTGCCATATCTCGCGAACGGATTGACCAATCCGCAAAATTTCTGTTGCATCTGAAAGTAGAAACTCGCGCGATTACAACGGTATGAGTAGTTTTCCCCTAGGCCGTTCTAGTTATTCGTTTCGAGCATCAGAACCGCGAAAATTTTGAGTTTCTCAAGCGTTTCTTACTTCAAAACTGCCATATCTCGCGAACGGATTGGCCAATCCGCAAAATTTCTGTTGCATCTGAAAGTAGAAACTCGCCCGATTACAACGGCTCGAGTAGTTTTCCCCTAGGCCGTTCTAGTTATTCTTTTCGAGCATCAGAACCGCGAAAATTTTGAGTTTCTCAAGCGTTTCTTACATCAAAACTGCCATATCTCGCGAACGGATTGGCCAATCCGAAAAATTTCTGTTGCATCTGAAAGTAGAAACTCGCCCGTTTACAACGGTATGAGTAGTTTTCCCCTAGGCCGTTCTAGTTATTCGTTTCGAGCATCAGAACTGCGAAACTTTTAAGTTTTTCAAGCGTTTCTTACCTCAAAACTGCCATATCTCGCGAACGGATTGACCAATCCGCAAAATTTCTGTTGCATCTGAAAGTAGAAACTCGCCCGTTTACAACGGTATGAGTGGTTTTCCCCTAGGCCGTTCTAGTTATTCGTTTCGAGCATCAGAACTGCGAAAATTTTGAGTTTCTCAAGCGTTTCTTACGTCAAAACTGCCATATCTCGCGAACGGATTGACCAATCCGCAAAATTTCTGTTGCATCTGAAAGTAGAAACTCGCCCGTTTACAACGGTATGAGTGGTTCTCCCCTAGGCCGTTCTAGTTATTCGTTTCGAGCATCAGAACTGCGAAAATGTGGGGTTCCTCAAGCGTTCGTACCTCCAAACTGCCATATCTCGCGAACGGATTGACCAATCCGCAAAATTTCTGTTGCATCTGAAAGTAGAAACTCGCGCGATTACAACGGTATGAGTAGTTTTCCCCTAGGCCGTTCTAGTTATTCGTTTCGAGCATCAGATCCGCGAAAATTTTGAGTTTCTCAAGCGTTTCTTACTTCAAAACTGCCATATCTCGCGAACGGATTGGCCAATCCGCAAAATTTCTGTTGCATCTGAAAGTAGAAACTCGCCCGATTACAACGGTATGAGTAGTTTTCCCCTAGGCCGTTCTAGTTATTCTTTTCGAGCATCAGAACTGCGAAAATTTTGAGTTTCTCAAGCGTTTCTTACATCAAAACTGCCATATCTCGCGAACGGATTGGCCAATCCGAAAAATTTCTGTTGCATCTGAAAGTAGAAACTCGCCCGTTTACAACGGTATGAGTAGTTTTCCCCTAGGCCGTTCTAGTTATTCGTTTCGAGCATCAGAACTGCGAAGATTTGGAGTTTCTCAAGCGTTTCTTACCTCAAAACTGCCATATCTCGCGAACGGATTGACCAATCCGCAAAGTTTCTGTTGCATCTGAAAGTAGAAACTCGCCCCATTACAACGGTATGAGTAGTTTTCCCCTAGGCCGTTCTAGTTATTCGTTTCGAGCATCAGAACTGCGAAAATTTGGAGTTTCTCAAGCGTTTCTTACCTCAAAACTGCCATATCTCGCGAACGGATTGACCAATCCGCAAAATTTCTCATGCATCTGAAAGTAGAAACTCGCCCCATTACAACGGTATGAGTAGTTTTCCCCTAGGCCGTTCTAGTTATTCGTTTCGAGCTTCAGAACTGCGAAAATTTGGAGTTTCTCAAGCGTTTCTTACCTCAAAACTGCCATATCTCGCGAACAGATTGACTAATCCGCAAAGTTTCTGTTGCATCTGAAAGTAGAAACTCACCCCATTACAACGGTATGAGTAGTTTTCCCCTAGGCCGATCTAGTTATTCGTTTCGAGCATCAGAACTGCGAAAATTTGGAGTTTCTCAAGCGTTTCTTACCTCAAAACTGCCATATCTCGCGAACGGATTGAACAATCCGCAAAATTTCTCTTGCATCTGAAAGTAGAAACTCGCCCCATTACAACGGTATGAGTAGTTTTCCCCTAGGCCGTTCTAGTTATTCGTTTCGAGCAACAGAACCGCGAAAATTTTGAGTTTCTCAAGCGTTTCTTACTTCAAAACTGCCATATCTCGCGAACGGATTGACCAATCCGCAAAATTTCTGTTGCATCTGAAAGTAGAAACTCGCCCGTTTACAACGGTATGAGTAGTTTTCCCCTAGGCCGTTCTAGTTATTCTTTTCGAGCATCAGAACCGCGAAAATTTTGAGTTTCTCAAGCGTTTCTTACATCAAAACTGCCATATCTCGCGAACGGATTGGCCAATCCGAAAAATTTCTGTTGCATCTGAAAGTAGAAACTCGCCCGTTTACAACGGTATGAGTAGTTTTCCCCTAGGCCGTTCTAGTTATTCGTTTCGAGCATCAGAACTGCGAAAATTTTGAGTTTCTCAAGCGTTTCTTACGTCAAAACTGCCATATCTCGCGAACGGATTGACCAATCCGCAAAATTTCTGTTGCATCTGAAAGTAGAAACTCGCCCGTTTACAACGGTATGAGTGGTTCTCCCCTAGGCCGTTCTAGTTATTCGTTTCGAGCATCAGAACTGCGAAAATGTGGGGTTCCTCAAGCGTTCGTACCTCCAAACTGCCATATCTCGCGAACGGATTGACCAATCCGCAAAATTTCTGTTGCATCTGAAAGTAGAAACTCGCCCGATTACAACGGTATGAGTAGTTTTCCCCTAGGCCGTTCTAGTTATTCTTTTCGAGCATCAGAACTGCGAAAATTTTGAGTTTCTCAAGCGTTTCTTACATCAAAACTGCCATATCTCGCGAACGGATTGGCCAATCCGAAAAATTTCTGTTGCATCTGAAAGTAGAAACTCGCCCGTTTACAACGGTATGAGTAGTTTTCCCCTAGGCCGTTCTAGTTATTCGTTTCGAGCATCAGAACTGCGAAACTTTTAAGTTTTTCAAGCGTTTCTTACCTCAAAACTGCCATATCTCGCGAACGGATTGACCAATCCGCAAAATTTCTGTTGCATCTGAAAGTAGAAACTCGCCCGTTTACAACGGTATGAGTGGTTTTCCCCTAGGCCGTTCTAGTTATTCGTTTCGAGCATCAGAACTGCGAAAATTTTGAGTTTCTCAAGCGTTTCTTACGTCAAAACTGCCATATCTCGCGAACGGATTGACCAATCCGCAAAATTTCTGTTGCATCTGAAAGTAGAAACTCGCCCGTTTACAACGGTATGAGTGGTTCTCCCCTAGGCCGTTCTAGTTATTCGTTTCGAGCATCAGAACTGCGAAAATGTGGGGTTCCTCAAGCGTTCGTACCTCCAAACTGCCATATCTCGCGAACGGATTGACCAATCCGCAAAATTTCTGTTGCATCTGAAAGTAGAAACTCGCGCGATTACAACGGTATGAGTAGTTTTCCCCTAGGCCGTTCTAGTTATTCGTTTCGAGCATCAGAACCGCAAAAATTTTGAGTTTCTCAAGCGTTTCTTACTTCAAAACTGCCATATCTCGCGAACGGATTGGCCAATCCGCAAAATTTCTGTTGCATCTGAAAGTAGAAACTCGCGCGATTACAACGGTATGAGTAGTTTTACCCTAGGCCGTTCTAGTTATTCGTTTCGAGCATCAGAACCGCAAAAATTTTGAGTTTCTCAAGCGTTTCTTACTTCAAAACTGCCATATCTCGCGAACGGATTGGCCAATCCGCAAAATTTCTGTTGCATCTGAAAGTAGAAACTCGCCCAATTACAACGGTATGAGTAGTTTTCCCCTAGGCCGTTCTAGTTATTCGTTTCGAGCAACAGAACCGCGAAAATTTTGAGTTTCTCAAGCGTTTCTTACTTCAAAACTGCCATATCTCGCGAACGGATTGACCAATCCGCAAAATTTCTGTTGCATCTGAAAGTAGAAACTCGCCCGTTTACAACGGTATGAGTAGTTTTCCCCTAGGCCGTTCTAGTTATTCGTTTCGAGCATCAGAACTGCGAAAATTTTGAGTTTTTCAAGCGTTTCTTACCTCAAAACTGCCATATCTCGCGAACGGATTGACCAATCCGCAAAATTTCTGTTGCATATGAAAGTAGAAACTCGCCCGATTACAACGGTATGAGTAGTTTTCCCCTAGGCCGTTCTAGTTATTCGTTTCGAGCATCAGAACTGCGAAAATTCAGAGTTTCTCAAGCGTTTCTTACGTCGAAACTGCCATATCTCGCTAACGGATTGACCAATCCGCAAAATTTCTGTTGCATCTGAAAGTAGAAACTCGCCCGTATACAACGATATGAGTGGTTCTCCCCTAGGCCGTTCTAGTTATTCGTTTCGAGCATCAGAACTGCGAAAATGTGGGGTTCCTCAAGCGTTCGTACCTCCAAACTGCCATATCTCGCGAACGGAGTGACCAATCCGCAAAATTTCTGTTGCATCTGAAAGTAGAAACTCGCCCGATTACAACGGTATGAGTAGTTTTCCCCTAGGCCGTTCTAGTTATTCGTTTCGAGCATCAGAACTGCGAAAATGTGGGGTTTCTCAAGCGTTTCTTACCTCAAAACTGCCATATCTCGCGAACGGATTGACCAATCCGAAAAATTTCTGTTGCATCTGAAAGTAGAAACTCGCCCGGTTACAACGGTATGAGTAGTTTTCCCCTAGGCCGTTCTAGTTATTCGTTTCGAGCATCAGAACTGCGAAACTTTTAAGTTTTTCAAGCGTGTCTTACCTCAAAACTGCCATATCTCGCGAACGGATTGACCAATCCGCAAAATTTCTGTTGCATCTGAAAGCAGAAACTCGCCCGTTTACAACGGTATGAGTGGTTTTCCCCTAGGCCGTTCTAGTTATTCGTTTCGAGCATCAGAACTGCGAAAATTTTGAGTTTCTCAAGCGTTTCTTACTTCAAAACTGCCATATCTCGCGAACGGATTGACCAATCCGCAAAATTTCTGTTGCATCTGAAAGTAGAAACTCGCCCGTTTACAACGGTATGAGTAGTTTTCCCCTAGGCCGTTCTAGTTATTCGTTTCGAGCATCAGAACTGCGAAAATTTTGAGTTTTTCAAGCGTATCTTACCTCAAAACTGCCATATCTCGCGAACGGATTGACCAATCCGCAAAATTTCTCATGCATCTGAAAGTAGAAACTCGCCCGATTACAACGGTATGAGTAGTTTTCCCCTAGGCCGTTCTAGTTATTCGTTTCGAGCATCAGAACTGCGAAAATTCTGAGTTTCTCAAGCGTTTCTTACGTCAAAACTGCCATATCCCGCGAACGGATTGACCAATCCGCAAAATTTCTGTTGCATCTGGAAGTAGAAACTCGCCCGTTTACAACGGTATGAGTCGTTTTCCCCTAGGCCGTTCTAGTTATTCGTTTCGAGCATCAGAACTGCGAAATTGTGGGGTTTCTCAAGCGTTTCTTACATCCAAACTGCCATATCTCGCGAACGGATTGACCAATCCGCAAAATTTCTGTTGCATCTGAAAGTAGAAACTCGCCCGATTACAACGGCTAGAGTAGTTTTCCCCTAGGCCGTTCTAGTTATTCTTTTCGAGCATCAGAACCGCGAAAATTTTGAGTTTCTCAAGCGTTTCTTACATCAAAACTGCCATATCTCGCGAACGGATTGACCAATCCGCAAAATTTCTGTTGCATCTGAAAGTAGAAACTCGCCCGATTACAACGGCTAGAGTAGTTTTTCCCTAGGCCGTTCTAGTTATTCTTTTCGAGCATCAGAACCGCGAAAATTTTGAGTTTCTCAAGCGTTTCTTACATCAAAACTGCCATATCTCGCGAACGGATTGGCCAATCCGAAAAATTTCTGTTGCATCTGAAAGTAGAAACTCGCCCGTTTACAACGGTATGAGTAGTTTTCCCCTAGGCCGTTCTAGTTATTCGTTTCGAGCATCAGAACTGCGAAACTTTTAAGTTTTTCAAGCGTTTCTTACCTCAAAACTGCCATATCTCGCGAACGGATTGACCAATCCGCAAAATTTCTGTTGCATCTGAAAGTAGAAACTCGCCCGTTTACAACGGTATGAGTGGTTTTCCCCTAGGCCGTTCTAGTTATTCGTTTCGAGCATCAGAACTGCGAAAATTTTGAGTTTCTCAAGCGTTTCTTACGTCAAAACTGCCATATCTCGCGAACGGATTGACCAATCCGCAAAATTTCTGTTGCATCTGAAAGTAGAAACTCGCCCGTTTACAACGGTATGAGTAGTTTTCCCCTAGGCCGTTCTAGTTATTCGTTTCGAGCATCAGAACTGCGAAAATTTTGAGTTTTTCAAGCGTTTCTTACCTCAAAACTGCCATATCTCGCGAACGGATTGACCAATCCGCAAAATTTCTGTTGCATATGAAAGTAGAAACTCGCCCGATTACAACGGCTAGAGTAGTTTTCCCCTAGGCCGTTCTAGTTATTCTTTTCGAGCATCAGAACCGCGAAAATTTTGAGTTTCTCAAGCGTTTCTTACATCAAAACTGCCATATCTCGCGAACGGATTGGCCAATCCGAAAAATTTCTGTTGCATCTGAAAGTAGAAACTCGCCCGTTTACAACGGTATGAGTAGTTTTCCCCTAGGCCGTTCTAGTTATTCGTTTCGAGCATCAGAACTGCGAAACTTTTAAGTTTTTCAAGCGTTTCTTACCTCAAAACTGCCATATCTCGCGAACGGATTGACCAATCCGCAAAATTTCTGTTGCATCTGAAAGTAGAAACTCGCCCGTTTACAACGGTATGAGTAGTTTTCCCCTAGGCCGTTCTAGTTATTCGTTTCGAGCATCAGAACTGCGAAAATTTTGAGTTTTTCAAGCGTTTCTTACCTCAAAACTGCCATATCTCGCGAACGGATTGACCAATCCGCAAAATTTCTGTTGCATATGAAAGTAGAAACTCGCCCGATTACAACGGTATGAGTAGTTTTCCCCTAGGCCGTTCTAGTTATTCGTTTCGAGCATCAGAACTGCGAAAATTCAGAGTTTCTCAAGCGTTTCTTACGTCAAAACTGCCATATCTCGCGAACGGATTGACTAATCCGCAAAATTTCTGTTGCATCTGAAAGTAGAAACTCGCCCGTATACAACGATATGAGTGGTTCTCCCCTAGGCCGTTCTAGTTATTCGTTTCGAGCATCAGAACTGCGAAAATGTGGGGTTCCTCAAGCGTTCGTACCTCCAAACTGCCATATCTCGCGAACGGATTGACCAATCCGCAAAATTTCTGTTGCATCTGAAAGTAGAAACTCGCCCGATTACAACGGTATGAGTAGTTTTCCCCTAGGCCGTTCTAGTTATTCGTTTCGAGCATCAGAACTGCGAAAATGTGGGGTTTCTCAAGCGTTTCTTACGTCAAAACTGCCATATCCCGCGAACGGATTGACCAATCCGCAAAATTTCTGTTGCATCTGGAAGTAGAAACTCGCCCGTTTACAACGGTATGAGTCGTTTTCCCCTAGGCCGTTCTCGTTATTCGTTTCGAGCATCAGAACTGCGAAATTGTGGGGTTTCACAAGCGTTTCTTACATCCAAACTGCCATATCTCGCGAACGGATTGACCAATCCGCAAAATTTCTGTTGCATCTGAAAGTAGAAACTCGCCCGATTACAACGGCTAGAGTAGTTTTCCCCTAGGCCGTTCTAGTTATTCTTTTCGAGCATCAGAACCGCGAAAATTTTGAGTTTCTCAAGCGTTTCTTACATCAAAACTGCCATATCTCGCGAACGGATTGGCCAATCCGAAAAATTTCTGTTGCATCTGAAAGTAGAAACTCGCCCGTTTACAACGGTATGAGTAGTTTTCCCCTAGGCCGTTCTAGTTATTCGTTTCGAGCATCAGAACTGCGAAACTTTTAAGTTTTTCAAGCGTTTCTTACCTCAAAACTGCCATATCTCGCGAACGGATTGACCAATCCGCAAAATTTCTGTTGCATCTGAAAGTAGAAACTCGCCCGTTTACAACGGTATGAGTGGTTTTCCCCTAGGCCGTTCTAGTTATTCGTTTCGAGCATCAGAACTGCGAAAATTTTGAGTTTCTCAAGCGTTTCTTACGTCAAAACTGCCATATCTCGCGAACGGATTGACCAATCCGCAAAATTTCTGTTGCATCTGAAAGTAGAAACTCGCCCGTTTACAACGGTATGAGTAGTTTTCCCCTAGGCCGTTCTAGTTATTCGTTTCGAGCATCAGAACTGCGAAAATTTTGAGTTTTTCAAGCGTTTCTTACCTCAAAACTGCCATATCTCGCGAACGGATTGACCAATCCGCAAAATTTCTGTTGCATATGAAAGTAGAAACTCGCCCGATTACAACGGTATGAGTAGTTTTCCCCTAGGCCGTTCTAGTTATTCGTTTCGAGCATCAGAACTGCGAAAATTCAGAGTTTCTCAAGCGTTTCTTACGTCAAAACTGCCATATCTCGCGAACGGATTGACCAATCCGCAAAATTTCTGTTGCATCTGAAAGTAGAAACTCGCCCGTATACAACGATATGAGTGGTTCTCCCCTAGGCCGTTCTAGTTATTCGTTTCGAGCATCAGAACTGCGAAAATGTGGGGTTCCTCAAGCGTTCGTACCTCCAAACTGCCATATCTCGCGAACGGATTGACCAATCCGCAAAATTTCTGTTGCATCTGAAAGTAGAAACTCGCCCGATTACAACGGTATGAGTAGTTTTCCCCTAGGCCGTTCTAGTTATTCGTTTCGAGCATCAGAACTGCGAAAATGTGGGGTTTCTCAAGCGTTTCTTACCTCAAAACTGCCATATCTCGCGAACGGATTGACCAATCCGAAAAATTTCTGTTGCATCTGAAAGTAGAAACTCGCCCGGTTACAACGGTATGAGTAGTTTTCCCCTAGGCCGTTCTAGTTATTCGTTTCGAGCATCAGAACTGCGAAACTTTTAAGTTTTTCAAGCGTTTCTTACCTCAAAACTGCCATATCTCGCGAACGGATTGACCAATCCGCAAAATTTCTGTTGCATCTGAAAGCAGAAACTCGCCCGTTTACAACGGTATGAGTGGTTTTCCCCTAGGCCGTTCTAGTTATTCGTTTCGAGCATCAGAACTGCGAAAATTTTGAGTTTCTCAAGCGTTTCTAACTTCAAAACTGCCATATCTCGCGAACGGATTGACCAATCCGCAATGTGTCTGTCACATCTGAAAGTAGAAACTCGCCCCATTACAACGGTATGAGTAGTTTTCCCCTAGGCCGTTCTAGTTATTCGTTTCGAGCATCAGAACTGCGAAAATTCTGAGTTTCTCAAGCGTTTCTTACGTCAAAACTGCCATATCCCGCGAACGGATTGACCAATCCGCAAAATTTCTGTTGCATCTGGAAGTAGAAACTCGCCCGTTTACAACGGTATGAGTCGTTTTCCCCTAGGCCGTTGTAGTTATTCGTTTCGAGCCTCAGAACTGCGAAATTGTGGGGTTTCTCAAGCGTTTCTTACATCCAAACTGCCATATCTCGCGAACGGATTGACCAATCCGCAAAATTTCTGTTGCATCTGAAAGTAGAAACTCGCCCGATTACAACGGCTAGAGTAGTTTTCCCCTAGGCCGTTCTAGTTATTCTTTTCGAGCATCAGAACCGCGAAAATTTTGAGTTTCTCAAGCGTTTCTTACATCAAAACTGCCATATCTCGCGAACGGATTGGCCAATCCGAAAAATTTCTGTTGCATCTGAAAGTAGAAACTCGCCCGTTTACAACGGTATGAGTAGTTTTCCCCTAGGCCGTTCTAGTTATTCGTTTCGAGCATCAGAACTGCGAAACTTTTAAGTTTTTCAAGCGTTTCTTACCTCAAAACTGCCATATCTCGCGAACGGATTGACCAATCCGCAAAATTTCTGTTGCATCTGAAAGTAGAAACTCGCCCGTTTACAACGGTATGAGTGGTTTTCCCCTAGGCCGTTCTAGTTATTCGTTTCGAGCATCAGAACTGCGAAAATTTTGAGTTTTTCAAGCGTTTCTTACCTCAAAACTGCCATATCTCGCGAACGGATTGACCAATCCGCAAAATTTCT
Source organism: Ptiloglossa arizonensis (assembly GCF_051014685.1). Lineage (NCBI taxonomy): Eukaryota > Metazoa > Arthropoda > Insecta > Hymenoptera > Colletidae > Ptiloglossa > Ptiloglossa arizonensis. Next base: position 1,320,983 of record NW_027478448.1, on the reverse strand, counting down.
GTTGCATATGAAAGTAGAAACTCGCCCGATTACAACGGTATGAGTAGTTTTCCCCTAGGCCGTTCTAGTTATTCGTTTCGAGCATCAGAACTGCGAAAATTCAGAGTTTCTCAAGCGTTTCTTACGTCAAAACTGCCATATCTCGCGAACGGATTGACCAATCCGCAAAATTTCTGTTGCATCTGAAAGTAGAAACTCGCCCGTATACAACGATATGAGTGGTTCTCCCCTAGGCCGTTCTAGTTATTCGTTTCGAGCATCAGAACTGCGAAAATGTGGGGTTCCTCAAGCGTTCGTACCTCCAAACTGCCATATCTCGCGAACGGATTGACCAATCCGCAAAATTTCTGTTGCATCTGAAAGTAGAAACTCGCCCGATTACAACGGTATGAGTAGTTTTCCCCTAGGCCGTTCTAGTTATTCGTTTCGAGCATCAGAACTGCGAAAATGTGGGGTTTCTCAAGCGTTTCTTACCTCAAAACTGCCATATCTCGCGAACGGATTGACCAATCCGAAAAATTTCTGTTGCATCTGAAAGTAGAAACTCGCCCGGTTACAACGGTATGAGTAGTTTTCCCCTAGGCCGTTCTAGTTATTCGTTTCGAGCATCAGAACTGCGAAACTTTTAAGTTTTTCAAGCGTTTCTTACCTCAAAACTGCCATATCTCGCGAACGGATTGACCAATCCGCAAAATTTCTGTTGCATCTGAAAGTAGAAACTCGCCCGTTTACAACGGTATGAGTGGTTTTCCCCTAGGCCGTTCTAGTTATTCGTTTCGAGCATCAGAACTGCGAAAATTTTGAGTTTCTCAAGCGTTTCTTACGTCAAAACTGCCATATCTCGCGAACGGATTGACCAATCCGCAAAATTTCTGTTGCATCTGAAAGTAGAAACTCGCCCGTTTACAACGGTATGAGTGGTTCTCCCCTAGGCCGTTCTAGTTATTCGTTTCGAGCATCAGAACTGCGAAAATGTGGGGTTCCTCAAGCGTTCGTACCTCCAAACTGCCATATCTCGCGAACGGATTGACCAATCCGCAAAATTTCTGTTGCATCTGAAAGTAGAAACTCGCGCGATTACAACGGTATGAGTAGTTTTCCCCTAGGCCGTTCTAGTTATTCGTTTCGAGCATCAGAACCGCGAAAATTTTGAGTTTCTCAAGCGTTTCTTACTTCAAAACTGCCATATCTCGCGAACGGATTGGCCAATCCGCAAAATTTCTGTTGCATCTGAAAGTAGAAACTCGCCCGATTACAACGGTATGAGTAGTTTTCCCCTAGGCCGTTCTAGTTATTCTTTTCGAGCATCAGAACCGCGAAAATTTTGAGTTTCTCAAGCGTTTCTTACATCAAAGCTGCCATATCTCGCGAACGGATTGGCCAATCCGAAAAATTTCTGTTGCATCTGAAAGTAGAAACTCGCCCGTTTACAACGGTATGAGTAGTTTTCCCCTAGGCCGTTCTAGTTATTCGTTTCGAGCATCAGAACTGCGAAACTTTTAAGTTTTTCAAGCGTTTCTTACCTCAAAACTGCCATATGTCGCGAACGGATTGACCAATCCGCAAAATTTCTGTTGCATCTGAAAGTAGAAACTCGCCCGTTTACAACGGTATGAGTGGTTTTCCCCTAGGCCGTTCTAGTTATTCGTTTCGAGCATCAGAACTGCGAAAATTTTGAGTTTCTCAAGCGTTTCTTACGTCAAAACTGCCATATCTCGCGAACGGATTGACCAATCCGCAAAATTTCTGTTGCATCTGAAAGTAGAAACTCGCCCGTTTACAACGGTATGAGTGGTTCTCCCCTAGGCCGTTCTAGTTATTCGTTTCGAGCATCAGAACTGCGAAAATGTGGGGTTCCTCAAGCGTTCGTACCTCCAAACTGCCATATCTCGCGAACGGATTGACCAATCCGCAAAATTTCTGTTGCATCTGAAAGTAGAAACTCGCGCGATTACAACGGTATGAGTAGTTTTCCCCTAGGCCGTTCTAGTTATTCGTTTCGAGCATCAGAACTGCGAAAATTTTGAGTTTTTCAAGCGTTTCTTACCTCAAAACTGCCATATCTCGCGAACGGATTGACCAATCCGCAAAATTTCTGTTGCATATGAAAGTAGAAACTCGCCCGATTACAACGGTATGAGTAGTTTTCCCCTAGGCCGTTCTAGTTATTCGTTTCGAGCATCAGAACTGCGAAAATTCAGAGTTTCTCAAGCGTTTCTTACGTCAAAACTGCCATATCCCGCGAACGGATTGACCAATCCGCAAAATTTCTGTTGCATCTGGAAGTAGAAACTCGCCCGTTTACAACGGTATGAGTCGGTTTCCCCTAGGCCGTTCTAGTTATTCGTTTCGAGCATCAGAACTGCGAAATTGTGGGGTTTCTCAAGCGTTTCTTACATCCAAACTGCCATATCTCGCGAACGGATTGACCAATCCGCAAAATTTCTGTTGCATCTGAAAGTAGAAACTCGCCCGATTACAACGGCTCGAGTAGTTTTCCCCTAGGCTGTTCTAGTTATTCTTTTCGAGCATCAGAACCGCGAAAATTTTGAGTTTCTCAAGCGTTTCTTACATCAAAACTGCCATATCTCGCGAACGGATTGGCCAATCCGAAAAATTTCTGTTGCATCTGAAAGTAGAAACTCGCCCGTTTACAACGGTATGAGTAGTTTTCCCCTAGGCCGTTCTAGTTATTCGTTTCGAGCATCAGAACTGCGAAACTTTTAAGTTTTTCAAGCGTTTCTTACATCAAAACTGCCATATCTCGCGAACGGATTGACCAATCCGCAAAATTTCTGTTGCATCTGAAAGTAGAAACTCGCCCGTTTACAACGGTATGAGTGGTTTTCCCCTAGGCCGTTCTAGTTATTCGTTTCGAGCATCAGAACTGCGAAAATTTTTAGTTTCTCAAGCGTTTCTTACGTCAAAACTGCCATATCTCGCGAACGGATTGACCAATCCGCAAAATTTCTGTTGCATCTGAAAGTAGAAACTCGCCCGTTTACAACGGTATGAGTGGTTCTCCCCTAGGCCGTTCTAGTTATTCGTTTCGAGCATCAGAACTGCGAAAATGTGGGGTTCCTCAAGCGTTCGTACCTCCAAACTGCCATATCTCGCGAACGGATTGACCAATCCGCAAAATTTCTGTTGCATCTGAATGTAGAAACTCGCGCGATTACAACGGTATGAGTAGTTTTCCCCTAGGCCGTTCTAGTTATACGTTTCGAGCATCAGAACTGCGAAAATGTGGGGTTCCTCAAGCGTTCGTACCTCCAAACTGCCATATCTCGCGAACGGATTGACCAATCCGCAAAATTTCTGTTGCATCTGAAAGTAGAAACTCGCCCGATTACAACGGTATGAGTAGTTTTCCCCTAGGCCGTTCTAGTTATTCGTTTCGAGCATCAGAACCGCGAAAATTTTGAGTTTCTCAAACGTTTCTTACCTCAAAACTGCCATATCTCGCGAACGGATTGGCCAATCCGCAAAATTTCTGTTGCATTTGAAAGTAGAAACTCGCCCGATTACAACGGTATGAGTAGTTTTCCCCTAGGCCGTTCTAGTTATTCGTTTCGAGCAACAGAACCGCGAAAATTTTGAGTTTCTCAAGCGTTTCTTACTTCAAAACTGCCGAATCTCGCGAACGGATTGACCAATCCGCAAAATTTCTGTTGCATCTGAAAGTAGAAACTCGCCCGATTACAACGGCTCGAGTAGTTTTCCCCTAGGCCGTTCTAGTTATTCTTTTCGAGCATCAGAACAGCGAAAATTATGAGTTTCTCAAGCGTTTCTTACCTCAAAACTGCCATATCTCGCGAAAGGATTGAACAATCCGCAAAATTTCTGTTGCATCTGAAAGTAGAAACTCGCCCCATTACAACGGTATGAGTAGTTTTTCCCTAGGCCGTTCTAGTTATTCGTTTCGAGCATCAGAACTGCGAAAATTTGGAGTTTCTCAAGCGTTCCTTACCTCAAAACTGCCATATCTCGCGAACGGATTGACCAATCCGCAAAGTTTCTGTTGCATCTGAAAGTAGAAACTCGCCCCATTACAACGGTATGAGTAGTTTTCCCCTAGGCCATTCTAGTTATTCGTTTCGAGCATCAGAACTGCGAAAATTTGGAGTTTCTCAAGCGTTTCTTACTTCAAAACTGCCATATCTCGCGAACGGATTGACCAATCCGCGAAATTTCTGTTGCATATGAAAGTAGAAACTCGCCCGATTACAACGGTATGAGTAGTTTTCCCCTAGGCCGTTCTAGTTATTCGTTTCGAGCATCAGAACTGCGAAAATTCTGAGTTTCTCAAGCGTTTCTTACGTCAAAACTGCCATATCTCGCGAACGGATTGACCAATCCGCAAAATTTCTGATGCATCTGAAAGTAGAAGCTCGCCCGGTTACAACCGTATGAGTAGTTTTCCCCTAGGCCGTTCTAGTTATTCGTTTCGAGCATCAGAACTGCGAAAATTTTGAATTTTTCAAGCGTTTCTTACCTCAAAACTGCCATATCTCGCGAACGGATTGACCAATCCGCAAAATTTCTGTTGCATATGAAAGTAGAAACTCGCCCGATTACAACGGTATGAGTAGTTTTCCCCTAGGCCGTTCTAGTTATTCGTTTCGAGCATCAGAACTGCGAAAATTCATAGTTTCTCAAGCGTTCCTTACCTCAAAACTGCCATATCTCGCGAACGGATTGACCAATCCGCAAAATTTCTGATGCATCTGAAAGTAGAAGCTCGCCCGGTTACAACGGTATGAGTAGTTTTCCCCTAGGCCGTTCTAGTTATTCTTTTCGAGCATCAGAACCGCGAAAATTTTGAGTTTCTCAAGCGTTTCTTACATCAAAGCTGCCATATCTCGCGAACGGATTGGCCAATCCGAAAAATTTCTGTTGCATCTGAAAGTAGAAACTCGCCCGTTTACAACGGTATGAGTAGTTTTCCCCTAGGCCGTTCTAGTTATTCGTTTCGAGCATCAGAACTGCGAAACTTTTAAGTTTTTCAAGCGTTTCTTACCTCAAAACTGCCATATCTCGCGAACGGATTGACCAATCCGCAAAATTTCTGTTGCATCTGAAAGTAGAAACTCGCCCGTTTACAACGGTATGAGTAGTTTTCCCCTAGGCCGTTCTAGTTATTCGTTTCGAGCATCAGAACTGCGAAAATTTTGAGTTTTTCAAGCGTATCTTACCTCAAAACTGCCATATCTCGCGAACGGATTGACCAATCCGCGAAATTTCTGTTGCATAGGAAAGTAGAAACTCGCCCGATTACAACGGTATGAGTAGTTTTCCCCTAGGCCGTTCTAGTTATTCGTTTCGAGCATCAGAACTGCGAAAATTCTGAGTTTCTCAAGCGTTTCTTACGTCAAAACTGCCATATCCCGCGAACGGATTGACCAATCCGCAAAATTTCTGTTGCATCTGGAAGTAGAAACTCGCCCGTTTACAACGGTATGAGTCGGTTTCCCCTAGGCCGTTCTAGTTATTCGTTTCGAGCATCAGAACTGCGAAATTGTGGGGTTTCTCAAGCGTTTCTTACATCCAAACTGCCATATCTCGCGAACGGATTGACCAATCCGCAAAATTTCTGTTGCATCTGAAAGTAGAAACTCGCCCGATTACAACGGCTCGAGTAGTTTTCCCCTAGGCCGTTCTAGTTATTCGTTTCGAGCATCAGAACTGCGAAACTTTTAAGTTTTTCAAGCGTTTCTTACCTCAAAACTGCCATATCTCGCGAACGGATTGACCAATCCGCAAAATTTCTGTTGCATCTGAAAGTAGAAACTCGCCCGTTTACAACGGTATGAGTGGTTCTCCCCTAGGCCGTTCTAGTTATTCGTTTCGAGCATCAGAACTGCGAAAATGTGGGGTTCCTCAAGCGTTCGTACCTCCAAACTGCCATATCTCGCGAACGGATTGACCAATCCGCAAAATTTCTGTTGCATCTGAAAGTAGAAACTCGCGCGATTACAACGGTATGAGTAGTTTTCCCCTAGGCCGTTCTAGTTATTCGTTTCGAGCATCAGAACTGCGAAAATTTTGAGTTTTTCAAGCGTTTCTTACCTCAAAACTGCCATATCTCGCGAACGGATTGACCAATCCGCAAAATTTCTGTTGCATATGAAAGTAGAAACTCGCCCGATTACAACGGTATGAGTAGTTTTCCCCTAGGCCGTTCTAGTTATTCGTTTCGAGCATCAGAACTGCGAAAATTCAGAGTTTCTCAAGCGTTTCTTACGTCAAAACTGCCATATCTCGCGAACGGATTGACCAATCCGCAAAATTTCTGTTGCATCTGAAAGTAGAAACTCGCCCGTATACAACGATATGAGTGGTTCTCCCCTAGGCCGTTCTAGTTATTCGTTTCGAGCATCAGAGCTGCGAAAATGTGGGGTTCCTCAAGCGTTCGTACCTCCAAACTGCCATATCTCGCGAACGGATTGACCAATCCGCAAAATTTCTGTTGCATCTGAAAGTAGAAACTCGCCCGATTACAACGGTATGAGTAGTTTTCCCCTAGGCCGTTCTAGTTATTCGTTTCGAGCATCAGAACTGCGAAAATTTTGAGTTTTTCAAGCGTATCTTACCTCAAAACTGCCATATCTCGCGAACGGATTGACCAATCCGCGAAATTTCTGTTGCATAGGAAAGTAGAAACTCGCCCGATTACAACGGTATGAGTAGTTTTCCCCTAGGCCGTTCTAGTTATTCGTTTCGAGCATCAGAACTGCGAAAATTCTGAGTTTCTCAAGCGTTTCTTACGTCAAAACTGCCATATCTCGCGAACGGATTGACCAATCCGCAAAATTTCTGTTGCATCTGAAAGTAGAAACTCGCCCGTATACAACGATATGAGTGGTTCTCCCCTAGGCCGTTCTAGTTATTCGTTTCGAGCATCAGAGCTGCGAAAATGTGGGGTTCCTCAAGCGTTCGTACCTCCAAACTGCCATATCTCGCGAACGGATTGACCAATCCGCAAAATTTCTGTTGCATCTGAAAGTAGAAACTCGCCCGATTACAACGGTATGAGTAGTTTTCCCCTAGGCCGTTCTAGTTATTCGTTTCGAGCATCAGAACTGCGAAAATTTTGAGTTTTTCAAGCGTATCTTACCTCAAAACTGCCATATCTCGCGAACGGATTGACCAATCCGCGAAATTTCTGTTGCATAGGAAAGTAGAAACTCGCCCGATTACAACGGTATGAGTAGTTTTCCCCTAGGCCGTTCTAGTTATTCGTTTCGAGCATCAGAACTGCGAAAATTCTGAGTTTCTCAAGCGTTTCTTACGTCAAAACTGCCATATCCCGCGAACGGATTGACCAATCCGCAAAATTTCTGTTGCATCTGGATGTAGAAACTCGCCCGTTTACAACGGTATGAGTCGGTTTCCCCTAGGCCGTTCTAGTTATTCGTTTCGAGCATCAGAACTGCGAAATTGTGGGGTTTCTCAAGCGTTTCTTACATCCAAACTGCCATATCTCGCGAACGGATTGACCAATCCGCAAAATTTCTGTTGCATCTGAAAGTAGAAACTCGCCCGATTACAACGGCTCGAGTAGTTTTCCCCTAGGCCGTTCTAGTTATTCTTTTCGAGCATCAGAACCGCGAAAATTTTGAGTTTCTCAAGCGTTTCTTACCTCAAAACTGCCATATCTCGCGAACGGATTGGCCAATCCGCAAAATTTCTGTTGCATTTGAAAGTAGAAACTCGCCCGATTACAACGGTATGAGTAGTTTTCCCCTAGGCCGTTCTAGTTATTCGTTTCGAGCATCAGAACTGCGAAACTTTTAAGTTTTTCAAGCGTTTCTTACCTCAAAACTGCCATATCTCGCGAACGGATTGACCAATCCGCAAAATTTCTGTTGCATCTGAAAGTAGAAACTCGCCCGTTTACAACGGTATGAGTGGTTTTCCCCTAGGCCGTTCTAGTTATTCGTTTCGAGCATCAGAACTGCCAAAATTTTTAGTTTCTCAAGCGTTTCTTACGTCAAAACTGCCATATCTCGCGAACGGATTGACCAATCCGCAAAATTTCTGTTGCATCTGAAAGTAGAAACTCGCCCGTTTACAACGGTATGAGTGGTTCTCCCCTAGGCCGTTCTAGTTATTCGTTTCGAGCATCAGAACTGCGAAAATGTGGGGTTCCTCAAGCGTTCGTACCTCCAAACTGCCATATCTCGCGAACGGATTGACCAATCCGCAAAATTTCTGTTGCATCTGAAAGTAGAAACTCGCCCGATTACAACGGTATGAGTAGTTTTCCCCTAGGCCGTTCTAGTTATTCGTTTCGAGCATCAGAACCGCGAAAATTTTGAGTTTCTCAAACGTTTCTTACCTCAAAACTGCCATATCTCGCGAACGGATTGGCCAATCCGCAAAATTTCTGTTGCATTTGAAAGTAGAAACTCGCCCGATTACAACGGTATGAGTAGTTTTCCCCTAGGCCGTTCTAGTTATTCGTTTCGAGCAACAGAACCGCGAAAATTTTGAGTTTCTCAAGCGTTTCTTACTTCAAAACTGCCGAATCTCGCGAACGGATTGACCAATCCGCAAAATTTCTGTTGCATCTGAAAGTAGAAACTCGCCCGATTACAACGGCTCGAGTAGTTTTCCCCTAGGCCGTTCTAGTTATTCTTTTCGAGCATCAGAACAGCGAAAATTATGAGTTTCTCAAGCGTTTCTTACCTCAAAACTGCCATATCTCGCGAACGGATTGAACAATCCGCAAAATTTCTGTTGCATCTGAAAGTAGAAACTCGCCCCATTACAACGGTATGAGTAGTTTTTCCCTAGGCCGTTCTAGTTATTCGTTTCGAGCATCAGAACTGCGAAAATTTGGAGTTTCTCAAGCGTTCCTTACCTCAAAACTGCCATATCTCGCGAACGGATTGACCAATCCGCAAAGTTTCTGTTGCATCTGAAAGTAGAAACTCGCCCCATTACAACGGTATGAGTAGTTTTCCCCTAGGCCATTCTAGTTATTCGTTTCGAGCATCAGAACTGCGAAAATTTGGAGTTTCTCAAGCGTTTCTTACTTCAAAACTGCCATATCTCGCGAACGGATTGACCAATCCGCGAAATTTCTGTTGCATATGAAAGTAGAAACTCGCCCGATTACAACGGTATGAGTAGTTTTCCCCTAGGCCGTTCTAGTTATTCGTTTCGAGCATCAGAACTGCGAAAATTCTGAGTTTCTCAAGCGTTTCTTACGTCAAAACTGCCATATCTCGCGAACGGATTGACCAATCCGCAAAATTTCTGATGCATCTGAAAGTAGAAGCTCGCCCGGTTACAACCGTATGAGTAGTTTTCCCCTAGGCCGTTCTAGTTATTCGTTTCGAGCATCAGAACTGCGAAAATTTTGAATTTTTCAAGCGTTTCTTACCTCAAAACTGCCATATCTCGCGAACGGATTGACCAATCCGCAAAATTTCTGTTGCATATGAAAGTAGAAACTCGCCCGATTACAACGGTATGAGTAGTTTTCCCCTAGGCCGTTCTAGTTATTCGTTTCGAGCATCAGAACTGCGAAAATTCATAGTTTCTCAAGCGTTCCTTACCTCAAAACTGCCATATCTCGCGAACGGATTGACCAATCCGCAAAATTTCTGATGCATCTGAAAGTAGAAGCTCGCCCGGTTACAACGGTATGAGTAGTTTTCCCCTAGGCCGTTCTAGTTATTCTTTTCGAGCATCAGAACCGCGAAAATTTTGAGTTTCTCAAGCGTTTCTTACATCAAAGCTGCCATATCTCGCGAACGGATTGGCCAATCCGAAAAATTTCTGTTGCATCTGAAAGTAGAAACTCGCCCGTTTACAACGGTATGAGTAGTTTTCCCCTAGGCCGTTCTAGTTATTCGTTTCGAGCATCAGAACTGCGAAACTTTTAAGTTTTTCAAGCGTTTCTTACCTCAAAACTGCCATATCTCGCGAACGGATTGACCAATCCGCAAAATTTCTGTTGCATCTGAAAGTAGAAACTCGCCCGTTTACAACGGTATGAGTAGTTTTCCCCTAGGCCGTTCTAGTTATTCGTTTCGAGCATCAGAACTGCGAAAATTTTGAGTTTTTCAAGCGTATCTTACCTCAAAACTGCCATATCTCGCGAACGGATTGACCAATCCGCGAAATTTCTGTTGCATAGGAAAGTAGAAACTCGCCCGATTACAACGGTATGAGTAGTTTTCCCCTAGGCCGTTCTAGTTATTCGTTTCGAGCATCAGAACTGCGAAAATTCTGAGTTTCTCAAGCGTTTCTTACGTCAAAACTGCCATATCCCGCGAACGGATTGACCAATCCGCAAAATTTCTGTTGCATCTGGAAGTAGAAACTCGCCCGTTTACAACGGTATGAGTCGGTTTCCCCTAGGCCGTTCTAGTTATTCGTTTCGAGCATCAGAACTGCGAAATTGTGGGGTTTCTCAAGCGTTTCTTACATCCAAACTGCCATATCTCGCGAACGGATTGACCAATCCGCAAAATTTCTGTTGCATCTGAAAGTAGAAACTCGCCCGATTACAACGGCTCGAGTAGTTTTCCCCTAGGCCGTTCTAGTTATTCTTTTCGAGCATCAGAACCGCGAAAATTTTGAGTTTCTCAAGCGTTTCTTACATCAAAACTGCCATATCTCGCGAACGGATTGGCCAATCCGAAAAATTTCTGTTGCATCTGAAAGTAGAAACTCGCCCGTTTACAACGGTATGAGTAGTTTTCCCCTAGGCCGTTCTAGTTATTCGTTTCGAGCATCAGAACTGCGAAACTTTTAAGTTTTTCAAGCGTTTCTTACCTCAAAACTGCCATATCTCGCGAACGGATTGACCAATCCGCAAAATTTCTGTTGCATCTGAAAGTAGAAACTCGCCCGTTTACAACGGTATGAGTGGTTTTCCCCTAGGCCGTTCTAGTTATTCGTTTCGAGCATCAGAACTGCGAAAATTTTGAGTTTCTCAAGCGTTTCTTACGTCAAAACTGCCATATCTCGCGAACGGATTGACCAATCCGCAAAATTTCTGTTGCATCTGAAAGTAGAAACTCGCCCGTTTACAACGGTATGAGTGGTTCTCCCCTAGGCCGTTCTAGTTATTCGTTTCGAGCATCAGAACTGCGAAAATGTGGGGTTCCTCAAGCGTTCGTACCTCCAAACTGCCATATCTCGCGAACGGATTGACCAATCCGCAAAATTTCTGTTGCATCTGAATGTAGAAACTCGCGCGATTACAACGGTATGAGTAGTTTTCCCCTAGGCCGTTCTAGTTATTCGTTTCGAGCATCAGAACCGCGAAAATTTTGAGTTTCTCAAGCGTTTCTTACTTCAAAACTGCCATATCTCGCGAACGGATTGGCCAATCCGCAAAATTTCTGTTGCATCTGAAAGTAGAAACTCGCCCGATTACAACGGTATGAGTAGTTTTCCCCTAGGCCGTTCTAGTTATTCGTTTCGAGCAACAGAACCGCGAAAATTTTGAGTTTCTCAAGCGTTTCTTACTTCAAAACTGCCATATCTCGCGAACGGATTGACCAATCCGCAAAATTTCTGTTGCATCTGAAAGTAGAAACTCGCCCGTTTACAACGGTATGAGTAGTTTTCCCCTAGGCCGTTCTAGTTATTCGTTTCGAGCATCAGAACTGCGAAAATTTTGAATTTTTCAAGCGTTTCTTACCTCAAAACTGCCATATCTCGCGAACGGATTGACCAATCCGCAAAATTTCTGTTGCATATGAAAGTAGAAACTCGCCCGATTACAACGGTATGAGTAGTTTTCCCCTAGGCCGTTCTAGTTATTCGTTTCGAGCATCAGAACTGCGAAAATTCTGAGTTTCTCAAGCGTTTCTTACGTCAAAACTGCCATATCTCGCGAACGGATTGACCAATCCGCAAAATTTCTGTTGCATCTGAAAGTAGAAACTAGCCCGTATACAACGGTATGAGTGGTTCTCCCCTAGGCCGTTCTAGTTATTCGTTTCGTGCATCAGAACTGCGAAAATGTGGGGTTCCTCAAGCGTTCGTACATCCAAACTGCCATATCTCGCGAACGGATTGACCAATCCGCAAGATTTCTGTTGCATATGAAAGTAGAAACTCGCCCGATTACAACGGTATGAGTAGTTTTCCCCTAGGCCGTTCTAGTTATTCGTTTCGAACATCAGAACCGCGAAAATTTTGAGTTTCTCAAACGTTTCTTACCTCAAAACTGCCATATCTCGCGAACGGATTGGCCAATCCGCAAAATTTCTGTTGCATCTGAAAGTAGAAACTAGCCCGTATACAACGGTATGAGTGGTTCTCCCCTAGGCCGTTCTAGTTATTCGTTTCGAGCATCAGAACTGCGAAAATGTGGGGTTTCTCAAGCGTTTCTTACCTCAAAACTGCCATATCTCGCGAACGGATTGACCAATCCGCAAAATTTCTGTTGCATCTGAAAGTAGAAGCTCGCCCGGTTACAACGGTATGAGTAGTTTTCCCCTAGGCCGTCCCAGTTATTCGTTTCGAGCATCAGAACTGCGTAAATTTTGAGTTTTTCAAGCGTTTCTTACCTCCAAACTGCCATATCTCGCGAACGGATTGACCAATCCGCAAAATTTCTGTTGCATCTGAAAGTAGAAACTCGCCCGATTACAACAGTATGAGTAGTTTTCCCCTAGGCCGTTCTAGTTATTCGTTTCGAGCATCAGAACTGCGAAAATTTTGAGTTTTTCAAGCGTTTCTTACCTCAAAACTGCCATATCTCGCGAACAGATTGGCCAATCCGCAAAATTTCTGTTGCATCTGAAAGTAGAAACTCGCCCGTTTACAACGGTATGAGTAGTTTTCCCCTAGGCCGTTCTAGTTATTCGTTTCGAGCATCAGAACTGCGAAAATTTTGAGTTTTTCAAGCGTTTCTTACTTCAAAACTGCCATATCTCGCGAACGGATTGACCAATCCGCAAAATTTCTGTTGCATCTGAAAGTAGAAGCTCGCCCGGTTACAACGGTATGAGTAGTTTTCCCCTAGGCCGTCCTAGTTATTCGTTTCGAGCATCAGAACTGCGAAAATTTTGAGTTTTTCAAGCGTTTCTTACATCCAAACTGCCATATCTCGCGAACGGATTGACCAATCCGCAAAATTTCTGTTGCATCTGAAAATAGAAACTCGCCCGATTACAACGGTATGAGTAGTTTTCCCCTAGGCCGTTCTAGTTATTCGTTTCGAGCATCAGAACTGCGAAAATTTTGAGTTTTTCAAGCGTATCTTACCTCAAAACTGCCATATCTCGCGAACGGATTGACCAATCCGCAAAATTTCTGTTGCATATGAAAGTAGAAACTCGCCCGATTACAACGGTATGAATAGTTTTCCCCTAGGCCGTTCTAGTTATTCGTTTCGAGCATCAGAACTGCGAAAATTCTGAGTTTCTCAAGCGTTTCTTACGTCAAAACTGCCATATCTCGCGAACGGATTGACCAATCCGCAAAATTTCTGTTGCATCTGAAAGTAGAAACTAGCCCGTATACAACGGTATGAGTGGTTCTCCCCTAGGCCGTTCTAGTTATTCGTTTCGAGCATCAGAACTGCGAAAATGTGGGGTTCCTCAAGCGTTCGTACATCCAAACTGCCATATCTCGCGAACGGATTGACCAATCCGCAAAATTTCTGTTGCATATGAAAGTAGAAACTCGCCCGATTACAACGGTATGAGTAGTTTTCCCCTAGGCCGTTCTAGTTATTCGTTTCGAACATCAGAACCGCGAAAATTTTGAGTTTCTCAAACGTTTCTTACCTCAAAACTGCCATATCTCGCGAACGGATTGGCCAATCCGCAAAATTTCTGTTGCATCTGAAAGTAGAAACTAGCCCGTATACAACGGTATGAGTGGTTCTCCCCTAGGCCGTTCTAGTTATTCGTTTCGAGCATCAGAACTGCGAAAATGTGGGGTTTCTCAAGCGTTTCTTACCTCAAAACTGCCATATCTCGCGAACGGATTGACCAATCCGCAAAATTTCTGTTGCATCTGAAAGTAGAAGCTCGCCCGGTTACAACGGTATGAGTAGTTTTCCCCTAGGCCGTCCCAGTTATTCGTTTCGAGCATCAGAACTGCGTAAATTTTGAGTTTTTCAAGCGTTTCTTACCTCCAAACTGCCATATCTCGCGAACGGATTGACCAATCCGCAAAATTTCTGTTGCATCTGAAAGTAGAAACTCGCCCGATTACAACAGTATGAGTAGTTTTCCCCTAGGCCGTTCTAGTTATTCGTTTCGAGCATCAGAACTGCGAAAATTTTGAGTTTTTCAAGCGTTTCTTACCTCAAAACTGCCATATCTCGCGAACAGATTGGCCAATCCGCAAAATTTCTGTTGCATCTGAAAGTAGAAACTCGCCCGTTTACAACGGTATGAGTAGTTTTCCCCTAGGCCGTTCTAGTTATTCGTTTCGAGCATCAGAACTGCGAAAATTTTGAGTTTTTCAAGCGTTTCTTACTTCAAAACTGCCATATCTCGCGAACGGATTGACCAATCCGCAAAATTTCTGTTGCATCTGAAAGTAGAAGCTCGCCCGGTTACAACGGTATGAGTAGTTTTCCCCTAGGCCGTCCTAGTTATTCGTTTCGAGCATCAGAACTGCGAAAATTTTGAGTTTTTCAAGCGTTTCTTACATCCAAACTGCCATATCTCGCGAACGGATTGACCAATCCGCAAAATTTCTGTTGCATCTGAAAATAGAAACTCGCCCGATTACAACGGTATGAGTAGTTTTCCCCTAGGCCGTTCTAGTTATTCGTTTCGAGCATCAGAACTGCGAAAATTTTGAGTTTTTCAAGCGTATCTTACCTCAAAACTGCCATATCTCGCGAACGGATTGACCAAACCGCAAAATTTCTGTTGCATATGAAAGTAGAAACTCGCCCGATTACAACGGTATGAGTAGTTTTCCCCTAGGCCGTTCTAGTTATTCGTTTCGAGCATCAGAACTGCGAAAATTCTGAGTTTCTCAAGCGTTTCTTACGTCAAAACTGCCATATCTCGCGAACGGATTGACCAATCCGCCAAATTTCTGTTGCATCTGAAAGTAGAAACTAGCCCGTATACAACGGTATGAGTGGTTCTCCCCTAGGCCGTTCTAGTTATTCGTTTCGAGCATCAGAACTGCGAAAATGTGGGGTTCCTCAAGCGTTCGTACATCCAAACTGCCATATCTCGCGAACGGATTGACCAATCCGCAAAATTTCTGTTGCATATGAAAGTAGAAACTCGCCCGATTACAACGGTATGAGTAGTTTTCCCCTAGGCCGTTCTAATTATTCGTTTCGAACATCAGAACCGCGAAAATTTTGAGTTTCTCAAACGTTTCTTACCTCAAAACTGCCATATCTCGCGAACGGATTGGCCAATCCGCAAAATTTCTGTTGCATCTGAAAGTAGAAACTAGCCCGTATACAACGGTATGAGTGGTTCTCCCCTAGGCCGTTCTAGTTATTCGTTTCGAGCATCAGAACTGCGAAAATGTGGGGTTTCTCAAGCGTTTCTTACCTCAAAACTGCCATATCTCGCGAACGGATTGACCAATCCGCAAAATTTCTGTTGCATCTGAAAGTAGAAGCTCGCCCGGTTACAACGGTATGAGTAGTTTTCCCCTAGGCCGTCCCAGTTATTCGTTTCGAGCATCAGAACTGCGTAAATTTTGAGTTTTTCAAGCGTTTCTTACCTCCAAACTGCCATATCTCGCGAACGGATTGACCAATCCGCAAAATTTCTGTTGCATCTGAAAGTAGAAACTCGCCCGATTACAACAGTATGAGTAGTTTTCCCCTAGGCCGTTCTAGTTATTCGTTTCGAGCATCAGAACTGCGAAAATTTTGAGTTTTTCAAGCGTTTCTTACCTCAAAACTGCCATATCTCGCGAACGGATTGGCCAATCCGCAAAATTTCTGTTGCATCTGAAAGTAGAAACTCGCCCGTTTACAACGGTATGAGTAGTTTTCCCCTAGGCCGTTCTAGTTATTCGTTTCGAGCATCAGAACTGCGAAAATTTTGAGTTTTTCAAGCGTTTCTTACTTCAAAACTGCCATACCTCGCGAACGGATTGACCATTCCGCAAAATTTCTGTTGCATCTGAAAGTAGAAACTCGCCCGATTACAACGGTATGAG
Organism: Ptiloglossa arizonensis; assembly: GCF_051014685.1. Classification (NCBI taxonomy): domain Eukaryota; kingdom Metazoa; phylum Arthropoda; class Insecta; order Hymenoptera; family Colletidae; genus Ptiloglossa; species Ptiloglossa arizonensis. The sequence continues at coordinate 1,304,852 of NW_027478448.1, read as the reverse complement.
TAGTTTTCCCCTAGGCCGTTCTAGTTATTCGTTTCGAGCATCAGAACTGCGAAAATTTTGAGTTTTTCAAGCGTTTCTTACCTCAAAACTGCCATATCTCGCGAACGGATTGACCAATCCGCAAAATTTCTGTTGCATCTGAAAGTAGAAACTCGCCCGTTTACAACGGTATGAGTGGTTCTCCCCTAGGCCGTTCTAGTTATTCGTTTCGAGCATCAGAACTGCGAAAATGTGGGGTTCCTCAAGCGTTCGTACCTCCAAACTGCCATATCTCGCGAACGGATTGACCAATCCGCAAAATTTCTGTTGCATCTGAAAGTAGAAGCTCGCCCGTTTACAACGGTATGAGTAGTTTTCCCCTAGGCCGTTCTAGTTATTCGTTTCGAGCATCAGAACTGCGAAAATTTTAAGTTTTTCAAGCGTTTCTTACCTCAAAACTGCCATATCTCGCGAACGGATTGACCAATCCGCAAAATTTCTGTTGCATCTGAAAGTAGAAACTCGCCCGATTACAACGGTATGAGTAGTTTTCCCCTAGGCCGTTCTAGTTATTCGTTTCGAGCATCAGAACTGCGAAAATTTTGAGTTTTTCAAGCGTATCTTACCTCAAAACTGCCATATCTCGCGAACGGATTGACCAATCCGCAAAATTTCTGTTGCATATGAAAGTAGAAACTCGCCCGATTACAACGGTATGAGTAGTTTTCCCCTAGGCCGTTCTAGTTATTCGTTTCGAGCATCAGAACTGCGAAAATTCTGAGTTTCTCAAGCGTTTCTTACGTCAAAACTGCCATATCTCGCGAACGGATTGACCAATCCGCAAAATTTCTGTTGCATCTGAAAGTAGAAACTAGCCCGTATACAACGGTATGAGTGGTTCTCCCCTAGGCCGTTCTAGTTATTCGTTTCGAGCATCAGAACTGCGAAAATGTGGGGTTCCTCAAGCGTTCGTACATCCAAACTGCCATATCTCGCGAACGGATTGACCAATCCGCAAAATTTCTGTTGCATATGAAAGTAGAAACTCGCCCGATTACAACGGTATGAGTAGTTTTCCCCTAGGCCGTTCTAGTTATTCGTTTCGAACATCAGAACCGCGAAAATTTTGAGTTTCTCAAACGTTTCTTACCTCAAAACTGCCATATCTCGCGAACGGATTGGCCAATCCGCAAAATTTCTGTTGCATCTGAAAGTAGAAACTAGCCCGTATACAACGGTATGAGTGGTTCTCCCCTAGGCCGTTCTAGTTATTCGTTTCGAGCATCAGAACTGCGAAAATGTGGGGTTTCTCAAGCGTTTCTTACCTCAAAACTGCCATATCTCGCGAACGGATTGACCAATCCGCAAAATTTCTGTTGCATCTGAAAGTAGAAGCTCGCCCGGTTACAACGGTATGAGTAGTTTTCCCCTAGGCCGTCCCAGTTATTCGTTTCGAGCATCAGAACTGCGTAAATTTTGAGTTTTTCAAGCGTTTCTTACCTCCAAACTGCCATATCTCGCGAACGGATTGACCAATCCGCAAAATTTCTGTTGCATCTGAAAGTAGAAACTCGCCCGATTACAACAGTATGAGTAGTTTTCCCCTAGGCCGTTCTAGTTATTCGTTTCGAGCATCAGAACTGCGAAAATTTTGAGTTTTTCAAGCGTTTCTTACCTCAAAACTGCCATATCTCGCGAACGGATTGGCCAATCCGCAAAATTTCTGTTGCATCTGAAAGTAGAAACTCGCCCGTTTACAACGGTATGAGTAGTTTTCCCCTAGGCCGTTCTAGTTATTCGTTTCGAGCATCAGAACTGCGAAAATTTTGAGTTTTTCAAGCGTTTCTTACTTCAAAACTGCCATACCTCGCGAACGGATTGACCATTCCGCAAAATTTCTGTTGCATCTGAAAGTAGAAACTCGCCCGATTACAACGGTATGAGTAGTTTTCCCCTAGGCCGTTCTAGTTATTCGTTTCGAGCATCAGAACTGCGAAAATTTTGAGTTTTTCAAGCGTTTCTTACCTCAAAACTGCCATATCTCGCGAACGGATTGACCAATCCGCAAAATTTCTGTTGCATCTGAAAGTAGAAACTCGCCCGTTTACAACGGTATGAGTGGTTCTCCCCTAGGCCGTTCTAGTTATTCGTTTCGAGCATCAGAACTGCGAAAATGTGGGGTTCCTCAAGCGTTCGTACCTCCAAACTGCCATATCTCACGAACGGATTGACCAATCCGCAAAATTTCAGTTGCATCTGAAAGTAGAAGCTCGCCCGTTTACAACGGTATGAGTAGTTTTCCCCTAGGCCGTTCTAGTTATTCGTTTCGAGCATCAGAACTGCGAAAATTTTAAGTTTTTCAAGCGTTTCTTACCTCAAAACTGCCATATCTCGCGAACGGATTGACCAATCCGCAAAATTTCTGTTGCATATGAAAGTAGAAACTCGCCCGATTACAACGGTATGAGTAGTTTTCCCCTAGGCCGTTCTAGTTATTCGTTTCGAGCATCAGAACTGCGAAAATTCTGAGTTTCTCAAGCGTTTCTTACGTCAAAACTGCCATATCTCGCGAACGGATTGACCAATCCGCAAAATTTCTGTTGCATCTGAAAGTAGAAACTAGCCCGTATACAACGGTATGAGTGGTTCTCCCCTAGGCCGTTCTAGTTATTCGTTTCGAGCATCAGAACTGCGAAAATGTGGGGTTCCTCAAGCGTTCGTACATCCAAACTGCCATATCTCGCGAACGGATTGACCAATCCGCAAAATTTCTGTTGCATATGAAAGTAGAAACTCGCCCGATTACAACGGTATGAGTAGTTTTCCCCTAGGCCGTTCTAGTTATTCGTTTCGAACATCAGAACCGCGAAAATTTTGAGTTTCTCAAACGTTTCTTACCTCAAAACTGCCATATCTCGCGAACGGATTGGCCAATCCGCAAAATTTCTGTTGCATCTGAAAGTAGAAACTAGCCCGTATACAACGGTATGAGTGGTTCTCCCCTAGGCCGTTCTAGTTATTCGTTTCGAGCATCAGAACTGCGAAAATGTGGGGTTTCTCAAGCGTTTCTTACCTCAAAACTGCCATATCTCGCGAACGGATTGACCAATCCGCAAAATTTCTGTTGCATCTGAAAGTAGAAGCTCGCCCGGTTACAACGGTATGAGTAGTTTTCCCCTAGGCCGTTCTAGTTATTCGTTTCGAGCATCAGAACCGCGAAAATTTTGAGTTTCTCAAACGTTTCTTACCTCAAAACTGCCATATCTCGCGAACGGATTGGCCAATCCGCAAAATTTCTGTTGCATGTGAAAGTAGAAACTCGCCCGATTACAACGGCTCGAGTAGTTTTCCCCTAGGCCGTTCTAGTTATTCTTTTCGAGCATCAGAACCGCGAAAATTTTGAGTTTTTCAAGCGTTTCTTACCTCAAAACTGCCATATCTCGCGAACGGATTGGCCAATCCGCAAAATTTCTGTTGCATGTGAAAGTAGAAACTCGCCCGATTACAACGGTATAAGTAGTTTTCCCCTAGGCCGTTCTAGTTATTCGTTTCGAGCAACAGAACCGCGAAAATTTTGAGTTTCTCAAGCGTTTCTTACTTCAAAACTGCCATATCTCGCGAACGGATTGACCAATCCGCAAAATTTCTGTTGCATCTGAAAGTAGAAACTCGCCCGATTACAACGGCTCGAGTAGTTTTCCCCTAGGCCGTTCTAGTTATTCTTTTCGAGCATCAGAACCGCGAAAATTTTGAGTTTCTCAAGCGTTTCTTACCTCAAAACTGCCATATCTCGCGAACGGATTGACCAATCCGCAAAATTTCTGTTGCATCTGAAAGTAGAAACTCGCCCGTTTACAACGGTATGAGTAGTTTTCCCCTAGGCCGTTCTAGTTATTCGTTTCGAGCATCAGAACTGCGAAAATTTTAAGTTTTTCAAGCGTTTCTTACCTCAAAACTGCCATATCTCGCGAACGGATTGACCAATCCGCAAAATTTCTGTTGCATCTGAAAGTAGAAACTCGCCCGTTTACAACGGTATGAGTGGTTTTCCCCTAGGCCGTTCTAGTTATTCGTTTCGAGCATCAGAACTGCGAAAATGTGGGGTTTCTCAAGCGTTTCTTACCTCAAAACTGCCATATCTCGCGAACGGATTGACCAATCCGCAAAATTTCTGTTGCATCTGAAAGTAGAAGCTCGCCCGGTTACAACGGTATGAGTAGTTTTCCCCTAGGCCGTCCCAGTTATTCGTTTCGAGCATCAGAACTGCGTAAATTTTGAGTTTTTCAAGCGTTTCTTACCTCCAAACTGCCATATCTCGCGAACGGATTGACCAATCCGCAAAATTTCTGTTGCATCTGAAAGTAGAAACTCGCCCGATTACAACGGTATGAGTAGTTTTCCCCTAGGCCGTTCTAGTTATTCGTTTCGAGCATCAGAACCGCGAAAATTTTGAGTTTCTCAAGCGTTTCTTACCTCAAAACTGCCATATCTCGCGAACGGATTGACCAATCCGCAAAATTTCTGATGCATCTGAAAGTAGAAGCTCGCCCGGTTACAACAGTATGAGTAGTTTTCCCCTAGGCCGTTCTAGTTATTCGTTTCGAGCATCAGAACTGCGAAAATTTTGAGTTTTTCAAGCGTTTCTTATGTCAAAACTGCCATATCTCGCGAACGGATTGACCAATCCGCAAAATTTCTGTTGCATCTGAAAGTAGAAACTCGCCCGTTTACAACGGTATGAGTGGTTCTCCCCTAGGCCGTTCTAGTTATTCGTTTCGAGCATCAGAACTGCGAAAATTCTGAGTTTCTCAAGCGTTTCTTACGTCAAAACTGCCATATCTCGCGAACAGATTGACCAATCCGCAAAACTTCTGCTGCATCTGAAAGTAGAAACTCGCCCGTTTACAACGGTATGAGTGGTTCTCCCCTAGGCCGTTCTAGTTATTCGTTTCGAGCATCAGAACTGCGAAATAGTGGGGTTTCTCAAGCGTTTCTTACTTCAAAACTGCCATATCTCGCGAACGGATTGACCAATCCGCAAAATTTCTGATGCATCTGAAAGTAGAAGCTCGCCCGGTTACAACAGTATGAGTAGTTTTCCCCTAGGCCGTCCCAGTTATTCGTTTCGAGCATCAGAACTGCGTAAATTTTGAGTTTTTCAAGCGTTTCTTACCTCCAAACTGCCATATCTCGCGAACGGATTGACCAATCCGCAAAATTTCTGTTGCATCTGAAAGTAGAAGCTCGCCCGTTTACAACGGTATGAGTAGTTTTCCCCTAGGCCGTTCTAGTTATTCGTTTCGAGCATCAGAACTGCGAAAATTTTAAGTTTTTCAAGCGTTTCTTTCCTCAAAACTGCCATATCTCGCGAACGGATTGGCCAATCCGCAAAATTTCTGTTGCATCTGAAAGTAGAAACTAGCCCGTATACAACGGTATGAGTGGTTCTCCCCTAGGCCGTTCTAGTTATTCGTTTCGAGCATCAGAACTGCGAAAATGTGGGGTTTCTCAAGCGTTTCTTACCTCAAAACTGCCATATCTCGCGAACGGATTGACCAATCCGCAAAATTTCTGTTGCATCTGAAAGTAGAAGCTCGCCCGGTTACAACGGTATGAGTAGTTTTCCCCTAGGCCGTTCTAGTTATTCGTTTCGAGCATCAGAACCGCGAAAATTTTGAGTTTCTCAAACGTTTCTTACCTCAAAACTGCCATATCTCGCGAACGGATTGGCCAATCCGCAAAATTTCTGTTGCATGTGAAAGTAGAAACTCGCCCGATTACAACGGCTCGAGTAGTTTTCCCCTAGGCCGTTCTAGTTATTCTTTTCGAGCATCAGAACCGCGAAAATTTTGAGTTTTTCAAGCGTTTCTTACCTCAAAACTGCCATATCTCGCGAACGGATTGGCCAATCCGCAAAATTTCTGTTGCATGTGAAAGTAGAAACTCGCCCGATTACAACGGTATAAGTAGTTTTCCCCTAGGCCGTTCTAGTTATTCGTTTCGAGCAACAGAACCGCGAAAATTTTGAGTTTCTCAAGCGTTTCTTACTTCAAAACTGCCATATCTCGCGAACGGATTGACCAATCCGCAAAATTTCTGTTGCATCTGAAAGTAGAAACTCGCCCGATTACAACGGCTCGAGTAGTTTTCCCCTAGGCCGTTCTAGTTATTCTTTTCGAGCATCAGAACCGCGAAAATTTTGAGTTTCTCAAGCGTTTCTTACCTCAAAACTGCCATATCTCGCGAACGGATTGACCAATCCGCAAAATTTCTGTTGCATCTGAAAGTAGAAACTCGCCCGTTTACAACGGTATGAGTAGTTTTCCCCTAGGCCGTTCTAGTTATTCGTTTCGAGCATCAGAACTGCGAAAATTTTAAGTTTTTCAAGCGTTTCTTACCTCAAAACTGCCATATCTCGCGAACGGATTGACCAATCCGCAAAATTTCTGTTGCATCTGAAAGTAGAAACTCGCCCGTTTACAACGGTATGAGTGGTTTTCCCCTAGGCCGTTCTAGTTATTCGTTTCGAGCATCAGAACTGCGAAAATGTGGGGTTTCTCAAGCGTTTCTTACCTCAAAACTGCCATATCTCGCGAACGGATTGACCAATCCGCAAAATTTCTGTTGCATCTGAAAGTAGAAGCTCGCCCGGTTACAACGGTATGAGTAGTTTTCCCCTAGGCCGTCCCAGTTATTCGTTTCGAGCATCAGAACTGCGTAAATTTTGAGTTTTTCAAGCGTTTCTTACCTCCAAACTGCCATATCTCGCGAACGGATTGACCAATCCGCAAAATTTCTGTTGCATCTGAAAGTAGAAACTCGCCCGATTACAACGGTATGAGTAGTTTTCCCCTAGGCCGTTCTAGTTATTCGTTTCGAGCATCAGAACCGCGAAAATTTTGAGTTTCTCAAGCGTTTCTTACCTCAAAACTGCCATATCTCGCGAACGGATTGACCAATCCGCAAAATTTCTGATGCATCTGAAAGTAGAAGCTCGCCCGGTTACAACAGTATGAGTAGTTTTCCCCTAGGCCGTTCTAGTTATTCGTTTCGAGCATCAGAACTGCGAAAATTTTGAGTTTTTCAAGCGTTTCTTATGTCAAAACTGCCATATCTCGCGAACGGATTGACCAATCCGCAAAATTTCTGTTGCATCTGAAAGTAGAAACTCGCCCGTTTACAACGGTATGAGTGGTTCTCCCCTAGGCCGTTCTAGTTATTCGTTTCGAGCATCAGAACTGCGAAAATTCTGAGTTTCTCAAGCGTTTCTTACGTCAAAACTGCCATATCTCGCGAACAGATTGACCAATCCGCAAAACTTCTGCTGCATCTGAAAGTAGAAACTCGCCCGTTTACAACGGTATGAGTGGTTCTCCCCTAGGCCGTTCTAGTTATTCGTTTCGAGCATCAGAACTGCGAAATAGTGGGGTTTCTCAAGCGTTTCTTACTTCAAAACTGCCATATCTCGCGAACGGATTGACCAATCCGCAAAATTTCTGATGCATCTGAAAGTAGAAGCTCGCCCGGTTACAACAGTATGAGTAGTTTTCCCCTAGGCCGTCCCAGTTATTCGTTTCGAGCATCAGAACTGCGTAAATTTTGAGTTTTTCAAGCGTTTCTTACCTCCAAACTGCCATATCTCGCGAACGGATTGACCAATCCGCAAAATTTCTGTTGCATCTGAAAGTAGAAGCTCGCCCGTTTACAACGGTATGAGTAGTTTTCCCCTAGGCCGTTCTAGTTATTCGTTTCGAGCATCAGAACTGCGAAAATTTTAAGTTTTTCAAGCGTTTCTTTCCTCAAAACTGCCATATCTCGCGAACGGATTGACCAATCCGCAAAATTTCTGTTGCATCTGAAAGTAGAAACTCGCCCGTTTACAACGGTATGAGTGGTTTTCCCCTAGGCCGTTCTAGTTATTCGTTTCGAGCATCAGAACTGCGAAAATGTGGGGTTTCTCAAGCGTTTCTTACCTCAAAACTGCCATATCTCGCGAACGGATTGACCAATCCGCAAAACTTCTGCTGCATCTGAAAGTAGAAACTCGCCCGTTTACAACGGTATGAGTGGTTCTCCCCTAGGCCGTTCTAGTTATTCGTTTCGAGCATCAGAACTGCGAAAATGTGGGGTTCCTCAAGCGTTCGTACCTCCAAACTGCCATATCTCGCGAACGGATTGACCAATCCGCAAAATTTCTGTTGCATCTGAAAGTAGAAACTCGCCCGTTTACAACGGTATGAGTGGTTTTCCCCTAGGCCGTTCTAGTTATTCGTTTCGAGCATCAGAACTGCGAAAATGTGGGGTTTCTCAAGCGTTTCTTACCTCAAAACTGCCATATCTCGCGAACGGATTGACCAATCCCCAAAACTTCTGCTGCATCTGAAAGTAGAAACTCGCCCGTTTACAACGGTATGAGTGGTTCTCCCCTAGGCCGTTCTAGTTATTCGTTTCGAGCATCAGAACTGCGAAAATGTGGGGTTCCTCAAGCGTTCGTACCTCCAAACTGCCATATCTCGCGAACGGATTGACCAATCCGCAAAATTTCTGTTGCATCTGAAAGTAGAAACTTGCCCGATTACAACGGTATGAGTAGTTTTCCCCTAGGCCGTTCTAGTTATTCGTTTCGAGCATCAGAACCGCGAAGATTTTGAGTTACTCAAGCGTTTCTTACCTCAAAACTGCCATATCTCGCGAACGGATTGACCAATCCGCAAAACTTCTGTTGCATCTGAAAGTAGAAACTCGCCCGTTTACAACGGTATGAGTGGTTTTCCCCTAGGCCGTTCTAGTTATTCGTTTCGAGCTTCAGAACTGGGAAAATTTTGAGTTTTTCTAGCGTTTCTTACCTCAAAACTGCCATATCTCGCGAACGGATTGACCAATCCGCAAAATTTCTGTTGCATCTGAAAGTAGAAACTCGCCCGTTTACAACGGTATGAGTGGTTTTCCCCTAGGCCGTTCTAGTTATTCGTTTCGAGCATCAGAACTGCGAAAATGTGGGGTTTCTCAAGCGTTTCTTACCTCAAAACTGCCATATCTCGCGAACGGATTGACCAATCCGCAAAACTTCTGTTGCATCTGAAAGTAGAAGCTCGCCCGGTTACAACAGTATGAGTAGTTTTCCCCTAGGCCGTCCCAGTTATTCGTTTCGAGCATCAGAACTGCGTAAATTTTGAGTTTTTCAAGCGTTTCTTACCTCCAAACTGCCATATCTCGCGAACGGATTGACCAATCCGCAAAATTTCTGTTGCATCTGAAAGTAGAAGCTCGCCCGTTTACAACGGTATGAGTAGTTTTCCCCTAGGCCGTTCTAGTTATTCTTTTCGAGCATCAGAACCGCGAAAATTTTGAGTTTCTCAAGCGTTTCTTACCTCAAAACTGCCATATCTCGCGAACGGATTGACCAATCCGCAAAATTTCTGTTGCATCTGAAAGTAGAAACTCGCCCGTTTACAACGGTATGAGTAGTTTTCCCCTAGGCCGTTCTAGTTATTCGTTTCGAGCATCAGAACTGCGAAAATTTTAAGTTTTTCAAGCGTTTCTTACCTCAAAACTGCCATATCTCGCGAACGGATTGACCAATCCGCAAAATTTCTGTTGCATCTGAAAGTAGAAACTCGCCCGTTTACAACGGTATGAGTGGTTTTCCCCTAGGCCGTTCTAGTTATTCGTTTCGAGCATCAGAACTGCGAAAATGTGGGGTTTCTCAAGCGTTTCTTACCTCAAAACTGCCATATCTCGCGAACGGATTGACCAATCCGCAAAATTTCTGTTGCATCTGAAAGTAGAAGCTCGCCCGGTTACAACGGTATGAGTAGTTTTCCCCTAGGCCGTCCCAGTTATTCGTTTCGAGCATCAGAACTGCGTAAATTTTGAGTTTTTCAAGCGTTTCTTACCTCCAAACTGCCATATCTCGCGAACGGATTGACCAATCCTCAAAATTTCTGTTGCATCTGAAAGTAGAAACTCGCCCGATTACAACGGTATGAGTAGTTTTCCCCTAGGCCGTTCTAGTTATTCGTTTCGAGCATCAGAACCGCGAAAATTTTGAGTTTTTCAAGCGTTTCTTACCTCCAAACTGCCATATCTCGCGAACGGATTGACCAATCCGCAAAATTTCTGTTGCATCTGAAAGTAGAAGCTCGCCCGTTTACAACGGTATGAGTAGTTTTCCCCTAGGCCGTTCTAGTTATTCGTTTCGAGCATCAGAACTGCGAAAATTTTAAGTTTTTCAAGCGTTTCTTTCCTCAAAACTGCCATATCTCGCGAACGGATTGACCAATCCGCAAAATTTCTGTTGCATCTGAAAGTAGAAACTCGCCCGTTTACAACGGTATGAGTGGTTTTCCCCTAGGCCGTTCTAGTTATTCGTTTCGAGCATCAGAACCGCGAAAATTTTGAGTTTCTCAAGCGTTTCTTACCTCAAAACTGCCATATCTCGCGAACGGATTGACCAATCCGCAAAATTTCTGATGCATCTGAAAGTAGAAGCTCGCCCGGTTACAACAGTGTGAGTAGTTTTCCCCTAGGCCGTTCTAGTTATTCGTTTCGAGCATCAGAACTGCGAAAATTTTGAGTTTTTCAAGCGTTTCTTATGTCAAAACTGCCATATCTCGCGAACGGATTGACCAATCCGCAAAATTTCTGTTGCATCTGAAAGTAGAAACTCGCCCGTTTACAACGGTATGAGTGGTTCTCCCCTAGGCCGTTCTAGTTATTCGTTTCGAGCATCAGAACTGCGAAAATTCTGAGTTTCTCAAGCGTTTCTTACGTCAAAACTGCCATATCTCGCGAACAGATTGACCAATCCGCAAAACTTCTGCTGCATCTGAAAGTAGAAACTCGCCCGTTTACAACGGTATGAGTGGTTCTCCCCTAGGCCGTTCTAGTTATTCGTTTCGAGCATCAGAACTGCGAAAATGTGGGGTTTCTCAAGCGTTTCTTACTTCAAAACTGCCATATCTCGCGAACGGATTGACCAATCCGCAAAATTTCTGATGCATCTGAAAGTAGAAGCTCGCCCGGTTACAACAGTATGAGTAGTTTTCCCCTAGGCCGTCCCAGTTATTCGTTTCGAGCATCAGAACTGCGTAAATTTTGAGTTTTTCAAGCGTTTCTTACCTCCAAACTGCCATATCTCGCGAACGGATTGACCAATCCGCAAAATTTCTGTTGCATCTGAAAGTAGAAGCTCGCCCGTTTACAACGGTATGAGTAGTTTTCCCCTAGGCCGTTCTAGTTATTCGTTTCGAGCATCAGAACTGCGAAAATTTTAAGTTTTTCAAGCGTTTCTTTCCTCAAAACTGCCATATCTCGCGAACGGATTGACCAATCCGCAAAATTTCTGTTGCATCTGAAAGTAGAAACTCGCCCGTTTACAACGGTATGAGTGGTTTTCCCCTAGGCCGTTCTAGTTATTCGTTTCGAGCATCAGAACTGCGAAAATGTGGGGTTTCTCAAGCGTTTCTTACCTCAAAACTGCCATATCTCGCGAACGGATTGACCAATCCGCAAAACTTCTGCTGCATCTGAAAGTAGAAACTCGCCCGTTTACAACGGTATGAGTGGTTTTCCCCTAGGCCGTTCTAGTTATTCGTTTCGAGCATCAGAACTGCGAAAATGTGGGGTTTCTCAAGCGTTTCTTACCTCAAAACTGCCATATCTCGCGAACGGATTGACCAATCCGCAAAACTTCTGCTGCATCTGAAAGTAGAAACTCGCCCGTTTACAACGGTATGAGTGGTTCTCCCCTAGGCCGTTCTAGTTATTCGTTTCGAGCATCAGAACTGCGAAAATGTGGGGTTCCTCAAGCGTTCGTACCTCCAAACTGCCATATCTCGCGAACGGATTGACCAATCCGCAAAATTTCTGTTGCATCTGAAAGTAGAAACTTGCCCGATTACAACGGTATGAGTAGTTTTCCCCTAGGCCGTTCTAGTTATTCGTTTCGAGCATCAGAACCGCGAAGATTTTGAGTTACTCAAGCGTTTCTTACCTCAAAACTGCCATATCTCGCGAACGGATTGACCAATCCGCAAAACTTCTGTTGCATCTGAAAGTAGAAACTCGCCCGTTTACAACGGTATGAGTGGTTTTCCCCTAGGCCGTTCTAGTTATTCGTTTCGAGCTTCAGAACTGGGAAAATTTTGAGTTTTTCTAGCGTTTCTTACCTCAAAACTGCCATATCTCGCGAACGGATTGACCAATCCGCAAAATTTCTGTTGCATCTGAAAGTAGAAGCTCGCCCGTTTACAACGGTATGAGTAGTTTTCCCCTAGGCCGTTCTAGTTATTCTTTTCGAGCATCAGAACCGCGAAAATTTTGAGTTTCTCAAGCGTTTCTTACCTCAAAACTGCCATATCTCGCGAACGGATTGACCAATCCGCAAAATTTCTGTTGCATCTGAAAGTAGAAACTCGCCCGTTTACAACGGTATGAGTAGTTTTCCCCTAGGCCGTTCTAGTTATTCGTTTCGAGCATCAGAACTGCGAAAATTTTAAGTTTTTCAAGCGTTTCTTACCTCAAAACTGCCATATCTCGCGAACGGATTGACCAATCCGCAAAATTTCTGTTGCATCTGAAAGTAGAAACTCGCCCGTTTACAACGGTATGAGTGGTTTTCCCCTAGGCCGTTCTAGTTATTCGTTTCGAGCATCAGAACTGCGAAAATGTGGGGTTTCTCAAGCGTTTCTTACCTCAAAACTGCCATATCTCGCGAACGGATTGACCAATCCGCAAAATTTCTGTTGCATCTGAAAGTAGAAGCTCGCCCGGTTACAACGGTATGAGTAGTTTTCCCCTAGGCCGTCCCAGTTATTCGTTTCGAGCATCAGAACTGCGTAAATTTTGAGTTTTTCAAGCGTTTCTTACCTCCAAACTGCCATATCTCGCGAACGGATTGACCAATCCTCAAAATTTCTGTTGCATCTGAAAGTAGAAACTCGCCCGATTACAACGGTATGAGTAGTTTTCCCCTAGGCCGTTCTAGTTATTCGTTTCGAGCATCAGAACCGCGAAAATTTTGAGTTTCTCAAGCGTTTCTTACCTCAAAACTGCCATATCTCGCGAACGGATTGACCAATCCGCAAAATTTCTGATGCATCTGAAAGTAGAAGCTCGCCCGGTTACAACAGTATGAGTAGTTTTCCCCTAGGCCGTTCTAGTTATTCGTTTCGAGCATCAGAACTGCGAAAATTTTGAGTTTTTCAAGCGTTTCTTATGTCAAAACTGCCATATCTCGCGAACGGATTGACCAATCCGCAAAATTTCTGTTGCATCTGAAAGTAGAAACTCGCCCGTTTACAACGGTATGAGTGGTTCTCCCCTAGGCCGTTCTAGTTATTCGTTTCGAGCATCAGAACTGCGAAAATTCTGAGTTTCTCAAGCGTTTCTTACGTCAAAACTGCCATATCTCGCGAACAGATTGACCAATCCGCAAAACTTCTGCTGCATCTGAAAGTAGAAACTCGCCCGTTTACAACGGTATGAGTGGTTCTCCCCTAGGCCGTTCTAGTTATTCGTTTCGAGCATCAGAACTGCGAAAATGTGGGGTTTCTCAAGCGTTTCTTACTTCAAAACTGCCATATCTCGCGAACGGATTGACCAATCCGCAAAATTTCTGATGCATCTGAAAGTAGAAGCTCGCCCGGTTACAACAGTATGAGTAGTTTTCCCCTAGGCCGTCCCAGTTATTCGTTTCGAGCATCAGAACTGCGTAAATTTTGAGTTTTTCAAGCGTTTCTTACCTCCAAACTGCCATATCTCGCGAACGGATTGACCAATCCGCAAAATTTCTGTTGCATCTGAAAGTAGAAGCTCGCCCGTTTACAACGGTATGAGTAGTTTTCCCCTAGGCCGTTCTAGTTATTCGTTTCGAGCATCAGAACTGCGAAAATTTTAAGTTTTTCAAGCGTTTCTTTCCTCAAAACTGCCATATCTCGCGAACGGATTGACCAATCCGCAAAATTTCTGTTGCATCTGAAAGTAGAAACTCGCCCGTTTACAACGGTATGAGTGGTTTTCCCCTAGGCCGTTCTAGTTATTCGTTTCGAGCATCAGAACTGCGAAAATGTGGGGTTTCTCAAGCGTTTCTTACCTCAAAACTGCCATATCTCGCGAACGGATTGACCAATCCGCAAAACTTCTGCTGCATCTGAAAGTAGAAACTCGCCCGTTTACAACGGTATGAGTGGTTTTCCCCTAGGCCGTTCTAGTTATTCGTTTCGAGCATCAGAACTGCGAAAATGTGGGGTTTCTCAAGCGTTTCTTACCTCAAAACTGCCATATCTCGCGAACGGATTGACCAATCCGCAAAACTTCTGCTGCATCTGAAAGTAGAAACTCGCCCGTTTACAACGGTATGAGTGGTTCTCCCCTAGGCCGTTCTAGTTATTCGTTTCGAGCATCAGAACTGCGAAAATGTGGGGTTCCTCAAGCGTTCGTACCTCCAAACTGCCATATCTCGCGAACGGATTGACCAATCCGCAAAATTTCTGTTGCATCTGAAAGTAGAAACTTGCCCGATTACAACGGTATGAGTAGTTTTCCCCTAGGCCGTTCTAGTTATTCGTTTCGAGCATCAGAACCGCGAAGATTTTGAGTTACTCAAGCGTTTCTTACCTCAAAACTGCCATATCTCGCGAACGGATTGACCAATCCGCAAAACTTCTGTTGCATCTGAAAGTAGAAACTCGCCCGTTTACAACGGTATGAGTGGTTTTCCCCTAGGCCGTTCTAGTTATTCGTTTCGAGCTTCAGAACTGGGAAAATTTTGAGTTTTTCTAGGGTTTCTTACCTCAAAACTGCCATAACTCGCGAACGGATTGACCAATCCGCAAAATTTCTGTTGCATCTGAAAGTAGAAACTCGCCCGTTTACAACGGTATGAGTGGTTTTCCCCTAGGCCGTTCTAGTTATTCGTTTCGAGCATCAGAACTGCGAAAATGTGGGGTTTCTCAAGCGTTTCTTACCTCAAAACTGCCATATCTCGCGAACGGATTGACCAATCCGCAAAACTTCTGTTGCATCTGAAAGTAGAAGCTCGCCCGGTTACAACAGTATGAGTAGTTTTCCCCTAGGCCGTCCCAGTTATTCGTTTCGAGCATCAGAACTGCGTAAATTTTGAGTTTTTCAAGCGTTTCTTACCTCCAAACTGCCATATCTCGCGAACGGATTGACCAATCCGCAAAATTTCTGTTGCATCTGAAAGTAGAAGCTCGCCCGTTTACAACGGTATGAGTAGTTTTCCCCTAGGCCGTTCTAGTTATTCTTTTCGAGCATCAGAACCGCGAAAATTTTGAGTTTCTCAAGCGTTTCTTACCTCAAAACTGCCATATCTCGCGAACGGATTGACCAATCCGCAAAATTTCTGTTGCATCTGAAAGTAGAAACTCGCCCGTTTACAACGGTATGAGTAGTTTTCCCCTAGGCCGTTCTAGTTATTCGTTTCGAGCATCAGAACTGCGAAAATTTTAAGTTTTTCAAGCGTTTCTTACCTCAAAACTGCCATATCTCGCGAACGGATTGACCAATCCGCAAAATTTCTGTTGCATCTGAAAGTAGAAACTCGCCCGTTTACAACGGTATGAGTGGTTTTCCCCTAGGCCGTTCTAGTTATTCGTTTCGAGCATCAGAACTGCGAAAATGTGGGGTTTCTCAAGCGTTTCTTACCTCAAAACTGCCATATCTCGCGAACAGATTGACCAATCCGCAAAACTTCTGCTGCATCTGAAAGTAGAAACTCGCCCGTTTACAACGGTATGAGTGGTTCTCCCCTAGGCCGTTCTAGTTATTCGTTTCGAGCATCAGAACTGCGAAAATGTGGGGTTTCTCAAGCGTTTCTTACTTCAAAACTGCCATATCTCGCGAACGGATTGACCAATCCGCAAAATTTCTGATGCATCTGAAAGTAGAAGCTCGCCCGGTTACAACAGTATGAGTAGTTTTCCCCTAGGCCGTCCCAGTTATTCGTTTCGAGCATCAGAACTGCGTAAATTTTGAGTTTTTCAAGCGTTTCTTACCTCCAAACTGCCATATCTCGCGAACGGATTGACCAATCCGCAAAATTTCTGTTGCATCTGAAAGTAGAAGCTCGCCCGTTTACAACGGTATGAGTAGTTTTCCCCTAGGCCGTTCTAGTTATTCGTTTCGAGCATCAGAACTGCGAAAATTTTAAGTTTTTCAAGCGTTTCTTTCCTCAAAACTGCCATATCTCGCGAACGGATTGACCAATCCGCAAAATTTCTGTTGCATCTGAAAGTAGAAACTCGCCCGTTTACAACGGTATGAGTGGTTTTCCCCTAGGCCGTTCTAGTTATTCGTTTCGAGCATCAGAACTGCGAAAATGTGGGGTTTCTCAAGCGTTTCTTACCTCAAAACTGCCATATCTCGCGAACGGATTGACCAATCCGCAAAACTTCTGCTGCATCTGAAAGTAGAAACTCGCCCGTTTACAACGGTATGAGTGGTTTTCCCCTAGGCCGTTCTAGTTATTCGTTTCGAGCATCAGAACTGCGAAAATGTGGGGTTTCTCAAGCGTTTCTTACCTCAAAACTGCCATATCTCGCGAACGGATTGACCAATCCGCAAAACTTCTGCTGCATCTGAAAGTAGAAACTCGCCCGTTTACAACGGTATGAGTGGTTCTCCCCTAGGCCGTTCTAGTTATTCGTTTCGAGCATCAGAACTGCGAAAATGTGGGGTTCCTCAAGCGTTCGTACCTCCAAACTGCCATATCTCGCGAACGGATTGACCAATCCGCAAAATTTCTGTTGCATCTGAAAGTAGAAACTTGCCCGATTACAACGGTATGAGTAGTTTTCCCCTAGGCCGTTCTAGTTATTCGTTTCGAGCATCAGAACCGCGAAGATTTTGAGTTACTCAAGCGTTTCTTACCTCAAAACTGCCATATCTCGCGAACGGATTGACCAATCCGCAAAACTTCTGTTGCATCTGAAAGTAGAAACTCGCCCGTTTACAACGGTATGAGTGGTTTTCCCCTAGGCCGTTCTAGTTATTCGTTTCGAGCTTCAGAACTGGGAAAATTTTGAGTTTTTCTAGGGTTTCTTACCTCAAAACTGCCATAACTCGCGAACGGATTGACCAATCCGCAAAATTTCTGTTGCATCTGAAAGTAGAAACTCGCCCGTTTACAACGGTATGAGTGGTTTTCCCCTAGGCCGTTCTAGTTATTCGTTTCGAGCATCAGAACTGCGAAAATGTGGGGTTTCTCAAGCGTTTCTTACCTCAAAACTGCCATATCTCGCGAACGGATTGACCAATCCGCAAAACTTCTGTTGCATCTGAAAGTAGAAGCTCGCCCGGTTACAACAGTATGAGTAGTTTTCCCCTAGGCCGTCCCAGTTATTCGTTTCGAGCATCAGAACTGCGTAAATTTTGAGTTTTTCAAGCGTTTCTTACCTCCAAACTGCCATATCTCGCGAACGGATTGACCAATCCGCAAAATTTCTGTTGCATCTGAAAGTAGAAGCTCGCCCGTTTACAACGGTATGAGTAGTTTTCCCCTAGGCCGTTCTAGTTATTCTTTTCGAGCATCAGAACCGCGAAAATTTTGAGTTTCTCAAGCGTTTCTTACCTCAAAACTGCCATATCTCGCGAACGGATTGACCAATCCGCAAAATTTCTGTTGCATCTGAAAGTAGAAACTCGCCCGTTTACAACGGTATGAGTAGTTTTCCCCTAGGCCGTTCTAGTTATTCGTTTCGAGCATCAGAACTGCGAAAATTTTAAGTTTTTCAAGCGTTTCTTACCTCAAAACTGCCATATCTCGCGAACGGATTGACCAATCCGCAAAATTTCTGTTGCATCTGAAAGTAGAAACTCGCCCGTTTACAACGGTATGAGTGGTTTTCCCCTAGGCCGTTCTAGTTATTCGTTTCGAGCATCAGAACTGCGAAAATGTGGGGTTTCTCAAGCGTTTCTTACCTCAAAACTGCCATATCTCGCGAACGGATTGACCAATCCGCAAAATTTCTGTTGCATCTGAAAGTAGAAGCTCGCCCGGTTACAACGGTATGAGTAGTTTTCCCCTAGGCCGTCCCAGTTATTCGTTTCGAGCATCAGAACTGCGTAAATTTTGAGTTTTTCAAGCGTTTCTTACCTCCAAACTGCCATATCTCGCGAACGGATTGACCAATCCTCAAAATTTCTGTTGCATCTGAAAGTAGAAACTCGCCCGATTACAACGGTATGAGTAGTTTTCCCCTAGGCCGTTCTAGTTATTCGTTTCGAGCATCAGAACCGCGAAAATTTTGAGTTTTTCAAGCGTTTCTTACCTCCAAACTGCCATATCTCGCGAACGGATTGACCAATCCGCAAAATTTCTGTTGCATCTGAAAGTAGAAGCTCGCCCGTTTACAACGGTATGAGTAGTTTTCCCCTAGGCCGTTCTAGTTATTCGTTTCGAGCATCAGAACTGCGAAAATTTTAAGTTTTTCAAGCGTTTCTTTCCTCAAAACTGCCATATCTCGCGAACGGATTGACCAATCCGCAAAATTTCTGTTGCATCTGAAAGTAGAAACTCGCCCGTTTACAACGGTATGAGTGGTTTTCCCCTAGGCCGTTCTAGTTATTCGTTTCGAGCATCAGAACTGCGAAAATGTGGGGTTTCTCAAGCGTTTCTTACCTCAAAACTGCCATATCTCGCGAACGGATTGACCAATCCGCAAAACTTCTGCTGCATCTGAAAGTAGAAACTCGCCCGTTTACAACGGTATGAGTGGTTCTCCCCTAGGCCGTTCTAGTTATTCGTTTCGAGCATCAGAACTGCGAAAATGTGGGGTTCCTCAAGCGTTCGTACCTCCAAACTGCCATATCTCGCGAACGGATTGACCAATCCGCAAAATTTCTGTTGCATCTGAAAGTAGAAACTTGCCCGATTACAACGGTATGAGTAGTTTTCCCCTAGGCCGTTCTAGTTATTCGTTTCGAGCATCAGAACCGCGAAGATTTTGAGTTACTCAAGCGTTTCTTACCTCAAAACTGCCATATCTCGCGAACGGATTGACCAATCCGCAAAACTTCTGTTGCATCTGAAAGTAGAAACTCGCCCGTTTACAACGGTATGAGTGGTTTTCCCCTAGGCCGTTCTAGTTATTCGTTTCGAGCTTCAGAACTGGGAAAATTTTGAGTTTTTCTAGCGTTTCTTACCTCAAAACTGCCATATCTCGCGAACGGATTGACCAATCCGCAAAATTTCTGTTGCATCTGAAAGTAGAAACTCGCCCGTTTACAACGGTATGAGTGGTTTTCCCCTAGGCCGTTCTAGTTATTCGTTTCGAGCATCAGAACTGCGAAAATGTGGGGTTTCTCAAGCGTTTCTTACCTCAAAACTGCCATATCTCGCGAACGGATTGACCAATCCGCAAAATTTCTGTTGCATCTGAAAGTAGAAGCTCGCCCGGTTACAACGGTATGAGTAGTTTTCCCCTAGGCCGTCCCAGTTATTCGTTTCGAGCATCAGAACTGCGTAAATTTTGAGTTTTTCAAGCGTTTCTTACCTCCAAACTGCCATATCTCGCGAACGGATTGACCAATCCTCAAAATTTCTGTTGCATCTGAAAGTAGAAACTCGCCCGATTACAACGGTATGAGTAGTTTTCCCCTAGGCCGTTCTAGTTATTCGTTTCGAGCATCAGAACCGCGAAAATTTTGAGTTTCTCAAGCGTTTCTTACCTCAAAACTGCCATATCTCGCGAACGGATTGACCAATCCGCAAAATTTCTGATGCATCTGAAAGTAGAAGCTCGCCCGGTTACAACAGTATGAGTAGTTTTCCCCTAGGCCGTTCTAGTTATTCGTTTCGAGCATCAGAACTGCGAAAATTTTGAGTTTTTCAAGCGTTTCTTATGTCAAAACTGCCATATCTCGCGAACGGATTGACCAATCCGCAAAGTTTCTGTTGCATCTGAAAGTAGAAACTCGCCCGTTTACAACGGTATGAGTGGTTCTCCCCTAGGCCGTTCTAGTTATTCGTTTCGAGCATCAGAACTGCGAAAATTCTGAGTTTCTCAAGCGTTTCTTACGTCAAAACTGCCATATCTCGCGAACAGATTGACCAATCCGCAAAACTTCTGCTGCATCTGAAAGTAGAAACTCGCCCGTTTACAACGGTATGAGTGGTTCTCCCCTAGGCCGTTCTAGTTATTCGTTTCGAGCATCAGAACTGCGAAAATGTGGGGTTTCTCAAGCGTTTCTTACTTCAAAACTGCCATATCTCGCGAACGGATTGACCAATCCGCAAAATTTCTGATGCATCTGAAAGTAGAAGCTCGCCCGGTTACAACAGTATGAGTAGTTTTCCCCTAGGCCGTCCCAGTTATTCGTTTCGAGCATCAGAACTGCGTAAATTTTGAGTTTTTCAAGCGTTTCTTACCTCCAAACTGCCATATCTCGCGAACGGATTGACCAATCCGCAAAATTTCTGTTGCATCTGAAAGTAGAAGCTCGCCCGTTTACAACGGTATGAGTAGTTTTCCCCTAGGCCGTTCTAGTTATTCGTTTCGAGCATCAGAACTGCGAAAATTTTAAGTTTTTCAAGCGTTTCTTTCCTCAAAACTGCCATATCTCGCGAACGGATTGACCAATCCGCAAAATTTCTGTTGCATCTGAAAGTAGAAACTCGCCCGTTTACAACGGTATGAGTGGTTTTCCCCTAGGCCGTTCTAGTTATTCGTTTCGAGCATCAGAACTGCGAAAATGTGGGGTTTCTCAAGCGTTTCTTACCTCAAAACTGCCATATCTCGCGAACGGATTGACCAATCCGCAAAACTTCTGCTGCATCTGAAAGTAGAAACTCGCCCGTTTACAACGGTATGAGTGGTTCTCCCCTAGGCCGTTCTAGTTATTCGTTTCGAGCATCAGAACTGCGAAAATGTGGGGTTCCTCAAGCGTTCGTACCTCCAAACTGCCATATCTCGCGAACGGATTGACCAATCCGCAAAATTTCTGTTGCATCTGAAAGTAGAAACTTGCCCGATTACAACGGTATGAGTAGTTTTCCCCTTGGCCGTTCTAGTTATTCGTTTCGAGCATCAGAACCGCGAAGATTTTGAGTTACTCAAGCGTTTCTTACCTCAAAACTGCCATATCTCGCGAACGGATTGACCAATCCGCAAAACTTCTGTTGCATCTGAAAGTAGAAACTCGCCCGTTTACAACGGTATGAGTGGTTTTCCCCTAGGCCGTTCTAGTTATTCGTCTCGAGCTTCAGAACTGGGAAAATTTTGAGTTTTTCTAGCGTTTCTTACCTCAAAACTGCCATATCTCGCGAACGGATTGACCAATCCGCAAAATTTCTGTTGCATCTGAAAGTAGAAACTTGCCCGATTACAACGGTATGAGTAGTTTTCCCCTAGGCCGTTCTAGTTATTCGTTTCGAGCATCAGAACCGCGAAAATTTTGAGTTTCTCAAGCGTTTCTTACCTCAAAACTGCCATATCTCGCGAACGGATTGACCAATCCGCAAAATTTCTGATGCATCTGAAAGTAGAAGCTCGCCCGGTTACAACGGTATGAGTAGTTTTCCCCTAGGCCGTTCTAGTTATTCGTTTCGAGCATCAGAACTGCGAAAATGTGGGGTTCCTCAAGCGTTCGTACCTCCAAACTGCCATATCTCGCGAACGGATTGACCAATCTGCAAAATTTCTGTTGCATCTGAAAGTAGAAGCTCGCCCGTTTACAACGGTATGAGTAGTTTTCCCCTAGGCCGTTCTAGTTATTCGTTTCGAGCATCAGAACTGCGAAAATTTTAAGTTTTTCAAGCGTTTCTTACCTCAAAACTGCCATATCTCGCGAACGGATTGACCAATCCGCAAAATTTCTGTTGCATCTGAAAGTAGAAACTCGCCCGTTTACAACGGTATGAGTGGTTTTCCCCTAGGCCGTTCTAGTTATTCGTTTCGAGCATCAGAACTGCGAAAATGTGGGGTTTCTCAAGCGTTTCTTACCTCAAAACTGCCATATCTCGCGAACGGATTGACCAATCCGCAAAACTTCTGCTGCATCTGAAAGTAGAAACTCGCCCGTTTACAACGGTATGAGTGGTTCTCCCCTAGGCCGTTCTAGTTATTCGTTTCGAGCATCAGAACTGCGAAAATGTGGGGTTCCTCAAGCGTTCGTACCTCCAAACTGCCATATCTCGCGAACGGATTGACCAATCCGCAAAATTTCTGTTGCATCTGAAAGTAGAAACTTGCCCGATTACAACGGTATGAGTAGTTTTCCCCTAGGCCGTTCTAGTTATTCGTTTCGAGCATCAGAACCGCGAAAATTTTGAGTTTCTCAAGCGTTTCTTACCTCAAAACTGCCATATCTCGCGAACGGATTGACCAATCCGCAAAATTTCTGTTGCATCTGAAAGTAGAAAGTCGCCCATTAACAACGGTATGAGTGGTTTTCCCCTAGGCCGTCCTAGTTATTCGTTTCGAGCATCAGAACTGCGAAAATTTTGAGTTTTTCAAGCGTTTCTTACCTCCAAACTGCCATATCTCGCGAACGGATTGACCAATCCGCAAAACTTCTGTTGCATCTGAAAGTAGAAACTCGCCCGTTTACAACGGTATGAGTGGTTTTCCCCTAGGCCGTTCTAGTTATTCGTTTCGAGCTTCAGAACTGGGAAAATTTTGAGTTTTTCTAGCGTTTCTTACCTCAAAACTGCCATATCTCGCGAACGGATTGACCAATCCGCAAAATTTCTGATGCATCTGAAAGTAGAAGCTCGCCCGGTTACAACGGTATGGGTAGTTTTCCCCTAGGCCGTTCTAGTTATTCGTTTCGAGCATCAGAACTGCGAAAATTTTGTGTTTTTCAAGCGTTTCTTACCTCAAAACTGCCATATCTCGCGAACGGATTGACCATTCCGCAAAATTTCTGTTGCATCTGAAAGTAGAAACTCGCCCGATTGCAACGGTATGAGTAGTTTTCCCCTAGGCCGTTCTAGTTATTCGTTTCGAGCATCAGAACTGCGAAAATTCTGAGTTCTCAAGCGTTTCTTACGTCAAAACTGCCATATCTCGCGAACGGATTGACCAATCCGCAAAATTTCTGTTGCATCTGAAAGTAGAAACTCGCCCGTTTACAACGGTTTGAGTGGTTCTCCCCTAGGCCGTTCTAGTTATTCGTTTCGAGCATCAGAACTGCGAAAATGTGGGGTTTCTCAAGCGTTTCTTACCTCCAAACTGCCATATCTCGCGAACGGATTGACCAATCCGCAAAATTTCTGTTGCATCTGAAAGTAGAAACTCGCCCGATTACAACGGTATGAGTAGTTTTCCCCTAGGGCGTTCTAGTTATTCGTTTCGAGCATCAGAACTGCGAAATTTTTGAGTTTTTCAAGCGTTCCTTACCTCAAAACTGCCATATCTCGGGAACGGATTGACCAATCCGCAAAATTTCTGTTGCATCTGAAAGTAGAAACTCGCCCGTTTACAACGGTATGAGTGGTTCTCCCCTAGGCCGTTCTAGTTATTCGTTTCGAGCATCAGAACTGCGAAAATGTGGGGTTTCTCAAGCGTTTCTTACTTCAAAACTGCCATATCTCGCGAACGGATTGACCAATCCGCAAAATTTCTTATGCATCTGAAAGTAGAAGCTCGCCCGGTTACAACAGTATGAGTAGTTTTCCCCTAGGCCGTCCCAGTTATTCGTTTCGAGCATCAGAACTGCGTAAATTTTGAGTTTTTCAAGCGTTTCTTACCTCCAAACTGCCATATCTCGCGAACGGATTGACCAATCCGCAAAATTTCTGTTGCATCTGAAAGTAGAAGCTCGCCCGTTTACAACGGTATGAGTAGTTTTCCCCTAGGCCGTTCTAGTTATTCGTTTCGAGCATCAGAACTGCGAAAATTTTAAGTTTTTCAAGCGTTTCTTTCCTCAAAACTGCCATATCTCGCGAACGGATTGACCAATCCGCAAAATTTCTGTTGCATCTGAAAGTAGAAACTCGCCCGTTTACAACGGTATGAGTGGTTTTCCCCTAGGCCGTTCTAGTTATTCGTTTCGAGCATCAGAACTGCGAAAATGTGGGGTTTCTCAAGCGTTTCTTACCTCAAAACTGCCATATCTCGCGAACGGATTGACCAATCCGCAAAACTTCTGCTGCATCTGAAAGTAGAAACTCGCCCGTTTACAACGGTATGAGTGGTTCTCCCCTAGGCCGTTCTAGTTATTCGTTTCGAGCATCAGAACTGCGAAAATGTGGGGTTCCTCAAGCGTTCGTACCTCCAAACTGCCATATCTCGCGAACGGATTGACCAATCCGCAAAATTTCTGTTGCATCTGAAAGTAGAAACTTGCCCGATTACAACGGTATGAGTAGTTTTCCCCTAGGCCGTTCTAGTTATACGTTTCGAGCATCAGAACCGCGAAGATTTTGAGTTACTCAAGCGTTTCTTACCTCAAAACTGCCATATCTCGCGAACGGATTGACCAATCCGCAAAACTTCTGTTGCATCTGAAAGTAGAAACTCGCCCGTTTACAACGGTATGAGTGGTTTTCCCCTAGGCCGTTCTAGTTATTCGTCTCGAGCTTCAGAACTGGGAAAATTTTGAGTTTTTCTAGCGTTTCTTACCTCAAAACTGCCATATCTCGCGAACGGATTGACCAATCCGCAAAATTTCTGTTGCATCTGAAAGTAGAAACTTGCCCGATTACAACGGTATGAGTAGTTTTCCCCTAGGCCGTTCTAGTTATTCGTTTCGAGCATCAGAACCGCGAAAATTTTGAGTTTCTCAAGCGTTTCTTACCTCAAAACTGCCATATCTCGCGAACGGATTGACCAATCCGCAAAATTTCTGATGCATCTGAAAGTAGAAGCTCGCCCGGTTACAACGGTATGAGTAGTTTTCCCCTAGGCCGTTCTAGTTATTCGTTTCGAGCATCAGAACTGCGAAAATGTGGGGTTCCTCAAGCGTTCGTACCTCCAAACTGCCATATCTCGCGAACGGATTGACCAATCTGCAAAATTTCTGTTGCATCTGAAAGTAGAAGCTCGCCCGTTTACAACGGTATGAGTAGTTTTCCCCTAGGCCCTTCTAGTTATTCGTTTCGAGCATCAGAACTGCGAAAATTTTAAGTTTTTCAAGCGTTTCTTACCTCAAAACTGCCATATCTCGCGAACGGATTGACCAATCCGCAAAATTTCTGTTGCATCTGAAAGTAGAAACTCGCCCGTTTACAACGGTATGAGTGGTTTTCCCCTAGGCCGTTCTAGTTATTCGTTTCGAGCATCAGAACTGCGAAAATGTGGGGTTTCTCAAGCGTTTCTTACCTCAAAACTGCCATATCTCGCGAACGGATTGACCAATCCGCAAAACTTCTGCTGCATCTGAAAGTAGAAACTCGCCCGTTTACAACGGTATGAGTGGTTCTCCCCTAGGCCGTTCTAGTTATTCGTTTCGAGCATCAGAACTGCGAAAATGTGGGGTTCCTCAAGCGTTCGTACCTCCAAACTGCCATATCTCGCGAACGGATTGACCAATCCGCAAAATTTCTGTTGCATCTGAAAGTAGAAACTTGCCCGATTACAACGGTATGAGTAGTTTTCCCCTAGGCCGTTCTAGTTATTCGTTTCGAGCATCAGAACCGCGAAAATTTTGAGTTTCTCAAGCGTTTCTTACCTCAAAACTGCCATATCTCGCGAACGGATTGACCAATCCGCAAAACTTCTGTTGCATCTGAAAGTAGAAACTCGCCCGTTTACAACGGTATGAGTGGTTTTCCCCTAGGCCGTTCTAGTTATTCGTTTCGAGCTTCAGAACTGGGAAAATTTTGAGTTTTTCTAGCGTTTCTTACCTCAAAACTGCCATATCTCGCGAACGGATTGACCAATCCGCAAAATTTCTGATGCATCTGAAAGTAGAAGCTCGCCCGGTTACAACGGTATGGGTAGTTTTCCCCTAGGCCGTTCTAGTTATTCGTTTCGAGCATCAGAACTGCGAAAATTTTGTGTTTTTCAAGCGTTTCTTACCTCAAAACTGCCATATCTCGCGAACGGATTGACCATTCCGCAAAATTTCTGTTGCATCTGAAAGTAGAAACTCGCCCGATTGCAACGGTATGAGTAGTTTTCCCCTAGGCCGTTCTAGTTATTCGTTTCGAGCATCAGAACTGCGAAAATTCTGAGTTCTCAAGCGTTTCTTACGTCAAAACTGCCATATCTCGCGAACGGATTGACCAATCCGCAAAATTTCTGTTGCATCTGAAAGTAGAAACTCGCCCGTTTACAACGGTTTGAGTGGTTCTCCCCTAGGCCGTTCTAGTTATTCGTTTCGAGCATCAGAACTGCGAAAATGTGGGGTTTCTCAAGCGTTTCTTACCTCCAAACTGCCATATCTCGCGAACGGATTGACCAATCCGCAAAATTTCTGTTGCATCTGAAAGTAGAAACTCGCCCGATTACAACGGTATGGGTAGTTTTCCCCTAGGGCGTTCTAGTTATTCGTTTCGAGCATCAGAACTGCGAAATTTTTGAGTTTTTCAAGCGTTCCTTACCTCAAAACTGCCATATCTCGGGAACGGATTGACCAATCCGCAAAATTTCTGTTGCATCTGAAAGTAGAAACTCGCCCGATTACAACGGTATGAGTAGTTTTCCCCTAGGCCGTTCTAGTTATTCGTTTCGAGCAACAGAACCGCGAAAATTTTGAGTTTCTCATGCGTTTCTTACCTCAAAACTGCCATATCTCGCGAACGGATTGACCATTCCGCAAAATTTCTGTTGCATCTGAAAGTAGAAACTCGCCCGATTACAACGGTATGAGTAGTTTTCCCCTAGGCCGTTCTAGTTATTCGTTTCGAGCATCAGAACTGCGAAAATTTTGAGTTTTTCAAGCGTTCCTTACCTCAAAACTGCCATATCTCGGGAACGGATTGACCAATCCGCAAAATTTCTGTTGCATCTGAAAGTAGAAACTCGCCCGATTGCAACGGTATGAGTAGTTTTCCCCTAGGCCGTTCTAGTTATTCGTTTCGAGCATCAGAACTGCGAAAATTTTGAGTTTTTCAAGCGTTCCTTACCTCAAAACTGCCATATCTCGGGAACGGATTGACCAATCCGCAAAATTTCTGTTGCATCTGAAAGTAGAAACTCGCCCGATTGCAACGGTATGAGTAGTTTTCCCCTAGGCCGTTCTAGTTATTCGTTTCGAGCATCAGAACTGCGAAAATTTTGAGTTTTTCAAGCGTTCCTTACCTCAAAACTGCCATATCTCGGGAACGGATTGACCAATCCGCAAAATTTCTGTTGCATCTGAAAGTAGAAACTCGTCCGATTACAACGGTATGAGCAGTTTTCCCCTAGGCCGTTCTAGTTAATCGTTTCGAGCATCAGAACTGCGAAAATTTTGAGTTTTTCAAGCGTTCCTTACCTCAAAACTGCCATATCTCGGGAACGGATTGACCAATCCGCAAAATTTCTGTTGCATCTGAAAGTAGAAACACGCCCGTTTACAACGGTTTGAGTGGTTCTCCCCTAGGCCGTTCTAGTTATTCGTTTCGAGCATCAGAACTGCGAAAATGTGGGGTTTCTCAAGCGTTTCTTACTTCCAAACTGCCATATCTCGCGAACGGATTGACCATTCCGCAAAATTTCTGTTGCATCTGAAAGTAGAAACTCGCCCGATTACAACGGTATGAGTAGTTTTCCCCTAGGCCGTTCTAGTTATTCGTTTCGAGCATCAGAACTGCGAAAATTTTGAGTTTTTCAAGCGTTGCTTACCTCAAAACTGCCATATCTCGGGAACGGATTGACCAATCCGCAAAATTTCTGTTGCATCTGAAAGTAGAAAGTCGCCCATTAACAACGGTATGAGTGGTTTTCCCCTAGGCCGTTCTAGTTATTCGTTTCGAGCATCAGAACTGCGAAAATTCTGAGTTTCTCAAGCGTTTCTTACGTCAAAACTGCCATATCTCGCGAACGGATTGACCAATCCGCAAAATTTCTGTTGCATCTGAAAGTAGAAACTCGCCCGTTTACAACGGTATGAGTGGTTCTGCCCTAGGCCGTTCTAGTTATTCGTTTCGAGCATCAGAACTGCGAAAATTTTGAGTTTTTCAAGCGTTGCTTACCTCAAAACTGCCATATCTCGCGAACGGATTGACCAATCCGCAAAATTTCTGTTGCATCTGAAAGTAGAAACTCGCCCGTTTACAACGGTATGAGTGGTTTTCCCCTAGGCCGTTCTAGTTATTCGTTTCGAGCATCAGAACTGCGAAAATGTGGGGTTTCTCAAGCGTTTCTTACCTCAAAACTGCCATATCTCGCGAACGGAATGACCAATCCGCAAAACTTCTGCTGCATCTGAAAGTAGAAACTCGCCCGTTTACAACGGTATGAGTGGTTCTCCCCTAGGCCGTTCTAGTTATTCGTTTCGAGCATCAGAACTGCGAAAATGTGGGGTTCCTCAAGCGTTCGTACCTCCAAACTGCCATATCTCGCGAACGGATTGACCAATCCGCAAAATTTCTGTTGCATCTGAAAGTAGAAACTTGCCCGATTACAACGGTATGAGTAGTTTTCCCCTAGGCCGTTCTAGTTATTCGTTTCGAGCATCAGAACCGCGAAAATTTTGAGTATCTCAAGCGTTTCTTACCTCAAAACTGCCATATCTCGCGAACGGATTGACCAATCCGCAAAATTTCTGTTGCATCTGAAAGTAGAAAGTCGCCCATTAACAACGGTATGAGTGGTTTTCCCCTAGGCCGTCCTAGTTATTCGTTTCGAGCATCAGAACTGCGAAAATTTTGAGTTTTTCAAGCGTTTCTTACCTCCAAACTGCCATATCTCGCGAACGGATTTACCAATCCGCAAAACTTCTTTTGCATCTGAAAGTAGAAACTCGCCCGTTTACAACGGTATGAGTAGTTTTCCCCTAGGCCGTTCTAGTTATTCGTTTCGAGCTTCAGAACTGGGAAAATTTTGAGTTTTTCTAGCGTTTCTTACCTCAAAACTGCCATATCTCGCGAACGGATTGACCAATCCGCAAAATTTCTGTTGCATCTGAAAGTAGAAACTTGGCCGATTACAACGGTATGAGTAGTTTTCCCCTAGGCCGTTCTAGTTATTCGTTTCGAGCATCAGAACCGCGAAAATTTTGAGTTTCTCAAGCGTTTCTTACCTCAAAACTGCCATATCTCGCGAACGGATTGACCAATCCGCAAAATTTCTGATGCATCTGAAAGTAGAAGCTCGCCCGGTTACAACGGTATGAGTAGTTTTCCCCTAGGCCGTTCTAGTTATTCGTTTCGAGCATCAGAACTGCGAAAATGTGGGGTTCCTCAAGCGTTCGTACCTCCAAACTGCCATATCTCGCGAACGGATTGACCAATCTGCAAAATTTCTGTTGCATCTGAAAGTAGAAGCTCGCCCGTTTACAACGGTATGAGTAGTTTTCCCCTAGGCCGTTCTAGTTATTCGTTTCGAGCATCAGAACTGCGAAAATTTTAAGTTTTTCAAGCGTTTCTTACCTCAAAACTGCCATATCTCGCGAACGGATTGACCAATCCGCAAAATTTCTGTTGCATCTGAAAGTAGAAACTCGCCCGTTTACAACGGTATGAGTGGTTTTCCCCTAGGCCGTTCTAGTTATTCGTTTCGAGCATCAGAACTGCGAAAATGTGGGGTTTCTCAAGCGTTTCTTACCTCAAAACTGCCATATCTCGCGAACGGATTGACCAATCCGCAAAACTTCTGCTGCATCTGAAAGTTGAAACTCGCCCGTTTACAACGGTATGAGTGGTTCTCCCCTAGGCCGTTCTAGTTATTCGTTTCGAGCATCAGAACCGCGAAAATGTGGGGTTCCTCAAGCGTTCGTACCTCCAAACTGCCATATCTCGCAAACGGATTGACCAATCCGCAAAATTTCCGTTGAATCTGAAAGTAGAAACCCGCCCGTTTACAACGGTATGAGTGGTTTTCCCCTAGGCCGTCCTAGTTATTCGTTTCGAGCATCAGAACTGCGAAAATTTTGAGTTTTTCAAGCGTTTCTTACCTCCAAACTGCCACATCTCGCGAACGGATTGACCAATCCGCAAAACTTCTGTTGCATCTGAAAGTAGAAACTCGCCCGTTTACAACGGTATGAGTGGTTTTCCCCTAGGCCGTTCTAGTTATTCGTTTCGAGCTTCAGAACTGGGAAAATTTTGAGTTTTTCTAGCGTTTCTTACCTCAAAACTGCCATATCTCGCGAACGGATTGACCAATCCGCAAAATTTCTGTTGCATCTGAAAGTAGAAACTTGCCCGATTACAACGGTATGAGTAGTTTTCCCCTAGGCCGTTCTAGTTATTCGTTTCGAGCATCAGAACTGCGAAAATTTTGAGTTTTTCAAGCGTTCCTTACCTCAAAACTGCCATATCTCGGGAACGGATTGACCAATCCGCAAAATTTCTGTTGCATCTGAAAGTAGAAACTCGCCCGATTGCAACGGTATGAGTAGTTTTCCCCTAGGCCGTTCTAGTTATTCGTTTCGAGCATCAGAACTGCGAAAATTCTGAGTTTCTCAAGCGTTTCTTACGTCAAAACTGCCATATCTCGCGAACGGATTGACGAATCCGCAAAATTTCTGTTGCATCTGAAAGTAGAAACTCGCCCGTTTACAACGGTATGAGTGGTTCTCCCCTAGGCCGTTCTAGTTAATCGTTTCGAGCATCAGAACTGCGAAAATGTGGGGTTTCTCAAGCGTTTCTTACCTCCAAACTGCCATATCTCGCGAACGGATTGACCAATCCGCAAAATTTCTGTTGCATCTGAAAGTAGAAACTCGCCCGATTACAACGGTATGAGCAGTTTTCCCCTAGGCCGTTCTAGTTAATCGTTTCGAGCATCAGAACTGCGAAAATTTTGAGTTTTTCAAGCGTTCCTTACCTCAAAACTGCCATATCTCGGGAACGGATTGACCAATCCGCAAAATTTCTGTTGCATCTGAAAGTAGAAACACGCCCGTTTACAACGGTTTGAGTGGTTCTCCCCTAGGCCGTTCTAGTTATTCGTTTCGAGCATCAGAACTGCGAAAATGTGGGGTTTCTCAAGCGTTTCTTACTTCCAAACTGCCATATCTCGCGAACGGATTGACCAATCCGCAAAATTTCTGTTGCATCTGAAAGTAGAAATTCGCCCGATTACAACGGTATGAGTAGTTTTCCCCTAGGGCGTTCTAGTTATTCGTTTCGAGCATCAGAACTGCGAAATTTTTGTGTTTTTCAAGCGTTCCTTACATCAAAACTGCCATATCTCGGGAACGGATTGACCAATCCGCAAAATTTCTGTTGCATCTGAAAGTAGAAACTCGCCCGATTACAACGGTATGAGTAGTTTTCCCCTAGGCCGTTCTAGTTATTCGTTTCGAGCATCAGAACCGCGAAAATTTTGAGTTTCTCATGCGTTTCTTACCTCAAAACTGCCATATCTCGCGAACGGATTGACCATTCCGCAAAATTTCTGTTGCATCTGAAAGTAGAAACTCGCCCGATTACAACGGTATGAGTAGTTTTCCCCTAGGCCGTTCTAGTTATTCGTTTCGAGCATCAGAACTGCGAAAATTTTGAGTTTTTCAAGCGTTCCTTACCTCAAAACTGCCATATCTCGGGAACGGATTGACCAATCCGCAAAATTTCTGTTGCATCTGAAAGTAGAAACTCGCCCGATTGCAACGGTATGAGTAGTTTTCCCCTAGGTCGTTCTAGTTATTCGTTTCGAGCATCAGAACTGCGAAAATTCTGAGTTTCTCAAGCGTTTCTTACCTCAAAACTGCCATATCTCGCGAACGGATTGACCAATCCGCAAAATTTCTGTTGCATCTGAAAGTAGAAACTTGGCCGATTACAACGGTATGAGTAGTTTTCCCCTAGGCCGTTCTAGTTATTCGTTTCGAGCATCAGAACCGCGAAAATTTTGAGTTTCTCAAGCGTTTCTTACCTCAAAACTGCCATATCTCGCGAACGGATTGACCAATCCGCAAAATTTCTGATGCATCTGAAAGTAGAAGCTCGCCCGGTTACAACGGTATGAGTAGTTTTCCCCTAGGCCGTTCTAGTTATTCGTTTCGAGCATCAGAACTGCGAAAATGTGGGGTTCCTCAAGCGTTCGTACCTCCAAACTGCCATATCTCGCGAACGGATTGACCAATCTGCAAAATTTCTGTTGCATCTGAAAGTAGAAGCTCGCCCGTTTACAACGGTATGAGTAGTTTTCCCCTAGGCCGTTCTAGTTATTCGTTTCGAGCATCAGAACTGCGAAAATTTTAAGTTTTTCAAGCGTTTCTTACCTCAAAACTGCCATATCTCGCGAACGGATTGACCAATCCGCAAAATTTCTGTTGCATCTGAAAGTAGAAACTCGCCCGTTTACAACGGTATGAGTGGTTTTCCCCTAGGCCGTTCTAGTTATTCGTTTCGAGCATCAGAACTGCGAAAATGTGGGGTTTCTCAAGCGTTTCTTACCTCAAAACTGCCATATCTCGCGAACGGATTGACCAATCCGCAAAACTTCTGCTGCATCTGAAAGTAGAAACTCGCCCGTTTACAACGGTATGAGTGGTTCTCCCCTAGGCCGTTCTAGTTATTCGTTTCGAGCATCAGAACCGCGAAAATGTGGGGTTCCTCAAGCGTTCGTACCTCCAAACTGCCATATCTCGCAAACGGATTGACCAATCCGCAAAATTTCCGTTGAATCTGAAAGTAGAAACCCGCCCGTTTACAACGGTATGAGTGGTTTTCCCCTAGGCCGTCCTAGTTATTCGTTTCGAGCATCAGAACTGCGAAAATTTTGAGTTTTTCAAGCGTTTCTTACCTCCAAACTGCCACATCTCGCGAACGGATTGACCAATCCGCAAAACTTCTGTTGCATCTGAAAGTAGAAACTCGCCCGTTTACAACGGTATGAGTGGTTTTCCCCTAGGCCTTTCTAGTTATTCGTTTCGAGCTTCAGAACTGGGAAAATTTTGAGTTTTTCTAGCGTTTCTTACCTCAAAACTGCCATATCTCGCGAACGGATTGACCAATCCGCAAAATTTCTGTTGCATCTGAAAGTAGAAACTTGCCCGATTACAACGGTATGAGTAGTTTTCCCCTAGGCCGTTCTAGTTATACGTTTCGAGCATCAGAACTGCGAAAATTTTGAGTTTTTCAAGCGTTCCTTACCTCAAAACTGCCATATCTCGGGAACGGATTGACCAATCCGCAAAATTTCTGTTGCATCTGAAAGTAGAAACTCGCCCGATTGCAACGGTATGAGTAGTTTTCCCCTAGGCCGTTCTAGTTATTCGTTTCGAGCATCAGAACTGCGAAAATTCTGAGTTTCTCAAGCGTTTCTTACGTCAAAACTGCCATATCTCGCGAACGGATTGACGAATCCGCAAAATTTCTGTTGCATCTGAAAGTAGAAACTCGCCCGTTTACAACGGTATGAGTGGTTCTCCCCTAGGCCGTTCTAGTTAATCGTTTCGAGCATCAGAACTGCGAAAATGTGGGGTTTCTCAAGCGTTTCTTACCTCCAAACTGCCATATCTCGCGAACGGATTGACCAATCCGCAAAATTTCTGTTGCATCTGAAAGTAGAAACTCGCCCGATTACAACGGTATGAGCAGTTTTCCCCTAGGCCGTTCTAGTTAATCGTTTCGAGCATCAGAACTGCGAAAATTTTGAGTTTTTCAAGCGTTCCTTACCTCAAAACTGCCATATCTCGGGAACGGATTGACCAATCCGCAAAATTTCTGTTGCATCTGAAAGTAGAAACACGCCCGTTTACAACGGTTTGAGTGGTTCTCCCCTAGGCCGTTCTAGTTATTCGTTTCGAGCATCAGAACTGCGAAAATGTGGGGTTTCTCAAGCGTTTCTTACTTCCAAACTGCCATATCTCGCGAACGGATTGACCAATCCGCAAAATTTCTGTTGCATCTGAAAGTAGAAATTCGCCCGATTACAACGGTATGAGTAGTTTTCCCCTAGGGCGTTCTAGTTATTCGTTTCGAGCATCAGAACTGCGAAATTTTTGTCTTTTTAAAGCGTTCCTTACATCAAAACTGCCATATCTCGGGAACGGATTGACCAATCCGCAAAATTTCTGTTGCATCTGAAAGTAGAAACTCGCCCGATTACAACGGTATGAGTAGTTTTCCCCTAGGCCGTTCTAGTTATTCGTTTCGAGCATCAGAACCGCGAAAATTTTGAGTTTCTCATGCGTTTCTTACCTCAAAACTGCCATATCTCGCGAACGGATTGACCATTCCGCAAAATTTCTGTTGCATCTGAAAGTAGAAACTCGCCCGATTACAACGGTATGAGTAGTTTTCCCCTAGGCCGTTCTAGTTATTCGTTTCGAGCATCAGAACTGCGAAAATTTTGAGTTTTTCAAGCGTTCCTTACCTCAAAACTGCCATATCTCGGGAACGGATTGACCAATCCGCAAAATTTCTGTTGCATCTGAAAGTAGAAACTCGCCCGATTGCAACGGTATGAGTAGTTTTCCCCTAGGTCGTTCTAGTTATTCGTTTCGAGCATCAGAACTGCGAAAATTCTGAGTTTCTCAAGCGTTTCTTACGTCAAAACTGCCATATCTCGCGAACGGATTGACGAATCCGCAAAATTTCTGTTGCATCTGAAAGTAGAAACTCGCCCGTTTACAACGGTATGAGTGGTTCTCCCCTAGGCCGTTCTAGTTAATCGTTTCGAGCATCAGAACTGCGAAAATGTGGGGTTTCTCAAGCGTTTCTTACCTCCAAACTGCCATATCTCGCGAACGGATTGACCAATCCGCAAAATTTCTGTTGCATCTGAAAGTAGAAACTCGCCCGATTACAACGGTATGAGTAGTTTTCCCCTAGGCCGTTCTAGTTATTCGTTTCGAGCATCAGAACTGCGAAAATTTTGAGTTTTTCAAGCGTTCCTTACCTCAAAACTGCCATATCTCGGGAACGGATTGACCAATCCGCAAAATTTCTGTTGCATCTGAAAGTAGAAACTCGCCCGATTGCAACGGTATGAGTAGTTTTCCCCTAGGTCGTTCTAGTTATTCGTTTCGAGCATCAGAACTGCGAAAATTCTGAGTTTCTCAAGCGTTTCTTACCTCAAAACTGCCATATCTCGCGAACGGATTGACCAATCCGCAAAATTTCTGTTGCATCTGAAAGTAGAAACTTGGCCGATTACAACGGTATGAGTAGTTTTCCCCTAGGCCGTTCTAGTTATTCGTTTCGAGCATCAGAACCGCGAAAATTTTGAGTTTCTCAAGCGTTTCTTACCTCAAAACTGCCATATCTCGCGAACGGATTGACCAATCCGCAAAATTTCTGATGCATCTGAAAGTAGAAGCTCGCCCGGTTACAACGGTATGAGTAGTTTTCCCCTAGGCCGTTCTAGTTATTCGTTTCGAGCATCAGAACTGCGAAAATGTGGGGTTCCTCAAGCGTTCGTACCTCCAAACTGCCATATCTCGCGAACGGATTGACCAATCTGCAAAATTTCTGTTGCATCTGAAAGTAGAAGCTCGCCCGTTTACAACGGTATGAGTAGTTTTCCCCTAGGCCGTTCTAGTTATTCGTTTCGAGCATCAGAACTGCGAAAATTTTAAGTTTTTCAAGCGTTTCTTACCTCAAAACTGCCATATCTCGCGAACGGATTGACCAATCCGCAAAATTTCTGTTGCATCTGAAAGTAGAAACTCGCCCGTTTACAACGGTATGAGTGGTTTTCCCCTAGGCCGTTCTAGTTATTCGTTTCGAGCTTCAGAACTGGGAAAATTTTGAGTTTTTCTAGCGTTTCTTACCTCAAAACTGCCATATCTCGCGAACGGATTGACCAATCCGCAAAATTTCTGTTGCATCTGAAAGTAGAAACTTGCCCGATTACAACGGTATGAGTAGTTTTCCCCTAGGCCGTTCTAGTTATTCGTTTCGAGCATCAGAACTGCGAAAATTTTGAGTTTTTCAAGCGTTCCTTACCTCAAAACTGCCATATCTCGGGAACGGATTGACCAATCCGCAAAATTTCTGTTGCATCTGAAAGTAGAAACTCGCCCGATTGCAACGGTATGAGTAGTTTTCCCCTAGGCCGTTCTAGTTATTCGTTTCGAGCATCAGAACTGCGAAAATTCTGAGTTTCTGAAGCGTTTCTTACGTCAAAACTGCCATATCTCGCGAACGGATTGACGAATCCGCAAAATTTCTGTTGCATCTGAAAGTAGAAACTCGCCCGTTTACAACGGTATGAGTGGTTCTCCCCTAGGCCGTTCTAGTTAATCGTTTCGAGCATCAGAACTGCGAAAATGTGGGGTTTCTCAAGCGTTTCTTACCTCCAAACTGCCATATCTCGCGAACGGATTGACCAATCCGCAAAATTTCTGTTGCATCTGAAAGTAGAAACTCGCCCGATTACAACGGTATGAGCAGTTTTCCCCTAGGCCGTTCTAGTTAATCGTTTCGAGCATCAGAACTGCGAAAATTTTGAGTTTTTCAAGCGTTCCTTACCTCAAAACTGCCATATCTCGGGAACGGATTGACCAATCCGCAAAATTTCTGTTGCATCTGAAAGTAGAAACACGCCCGTTTACAACGGTTTGAGTGGTTCTCCCCTAGGCCGTTCTAGTTATTCGTTTCGAGCATCAGAACTGCGAAAATGTGGGGTTTCTCAAGCGTTTCTTACTTCCAAACTGCCATATCTCGCGAACGGATTGACCAGTCCGCAAAATTTCTGTTGCATCTGAAAGTAGAAATTCGCCCGATTACAACGGTATGAGTAGTTTTCCCCTAGGGCGTTCTAGTTATTCGTTTCGAGCATCAGAACTGCGAAATTTTTGTCTTTTTAAAGCGTTCCTTACATCAAAACTGCCATATCTCGGGAACGGATTGACCAATCCGCAAAATTTCTGTTGCATCTGAAAGTAGAAACTCGCCCGATTACAACGGTATGAGTAGTTTTCCCCTAGGCCGTTCTAGTTATTCGTTTCGAGCATCAGAACCGCGAAAATTTTGAGTTTCTCATGCGTTTCTTACCTCAAAACTGCCATATCTCGCGAACGGATTGACCATTCCGCAAAATTTCTGTTGCATCTGAAAGTAGAAACTCGCCCGATTACAACGGTATGAGTAGTTTTCCCCTAGGCCGTTCTAGTTATTCGTTTCGAGCATCAGAACTGCGAAAATTTTGAGTTTTTCAAGCGTTCCTTACCTCAAAACTGCCATATCTCGGGAACGGATTGACCAATCCGCAAAATTTCTGTTGCATCTGAAAGTAGAAACTCGCCCGATTGCAACGGTATGAGTAGTTTTCCCCTAGGTCGTTCTAGTTATTCGTTTCGAGCATCAGAACTGCGAAAATTCTGAGTTTCTCAAGCGTTTCTTACGTCAAAACTGCCATATCTCGCGAACGGATTGACGAATCCGCAAAATTTCTGTTGCATCTGAAAGTAGAAACTCGCCCGTTTACAACGGTATGAGTGGTTCTCCCCTAGGCCGTTCTAGTTAATCGTTTCGAGCATCAGAACTGCGAAAATGTGGGGTTTCTCAAGCGTTTCTTACCTCCAAACTGCCATATCTCGCGAACGGATTGACCAATCCGCAAAATTTCTGTTGCATCTGAAAGTAGAAACTCGCCCGATTACAACGGTATGAGTAGTTTTCCCCTAGGCCGTTCTAGTTATTCGTTTCGAGCATCAGAACTGCGAAAATTTTGAGTTTTTCAAGCGTTGCTTACCTCAAAACTGCCATATCTCGCGAACGGATTGACCAATCCGCAAAATTTCTGTTGCATCTGAAAGTAGAAAGTCGCCCATTAACAACGGTATGAGTGGTTTTCCCCTAGGCCGTCCTAGTTATTCGTTTCGAGCATCAGAACTGCGAAAATTTTGAGTTTTTCAAGCGTTTCTTACCTCCAAACTGCCATATCTCGCGAACGGATTTACCAATCCGCAAAACTTCTGTTGCATCTGAAAGTAGAAACTCGCCCGTTTACAACGGTATGAGTGGTTTTCCCCTAGGCCGTTCTAGTTATTCGTTTCGAGCTTCAGAACTGGGAAAATTTTGAGTTTTTCTAGCGTTTCTTACCTCAAAACTGCCATATCTCGCGAACGGATTGACCAATCCGCAAAATTTCTGTTGCATCTGAAAGTAGAAACTTGGCCGATTACAACGGTATGAGTAGTTTTCCCCTAGGCCGTTCTAGTTATTCGTTTCGAGCATCAGAACCGCGAAAATTTTGAGTTTCTCAAGCGTTTCTTACCTCAAAACTGCCATATCTCGCGAACGGATTGACCAATCCGCAAAATTTCTGATGCATCTGAAAGTAGAAGCTCGCCCGGTTACAACGGTATGAGTAGTTTTCCCCTAGGCCGTTCTAGTTATTCGTTTCGAGCATCAGAACTGCGAAAATGTGGGGTTCCTCAAGCGTTCGTACCTCCAAACTGCCATATCTCGCGAACGGATTGACCAATCTGCAAAATTTCTGTTGCATCTGAAAGTAGAAGCTCGCCCGTTTACAACGGTATGAGTAGTTTTCCCCTAGGCCGTTCTAGTTATTCGTTTCGAGCATCAGAACTGCGAAAATTTTAAGTTTTTCAAGCGTTTCTTACCTCAAAACTGCCATATCTCGCGAACGGATTGACCAATCCGCAAAATTTCTGTTGCATCTGAAAGTAGAAACTCGCCCGTTTACAACGGTATGAGTGGTTTTCCCCTAGGCCGTTCTAGTTATTCGTTTCGAGCATCAGAACTGCGAAAATGTGGGGTTTCTCAAGCGTTTCTTACCTCAAAACTGCCATATCTCGCGAACGGATTGACCAATCCGCAAAACTTCTGCTGCATCTGAAAGTAGAAACTCGCCCGTTTCCAACGGTATGAGTGGTTCTCCCCTAGGCCGTTCTAGTTATTCGTTTCGAGCATCAGAACCGCGAAAATGTGGGGTTCCTCAAGCGTTCGTACCTCCAAACTGCCATATCTCGCAAACGGAATGACCAATCCGCAAAATTTCCGTTGAATCTGAAAGTAGAAACCCGCCCGTTTACAACGGTATGAGTGGTTTTCCCCTAGGCCGTCCTAGTTATTCGTTTCGAGCATCAGAACTGCGAAAATTTTGAGTTTTTCAAGCGTTTCTTACCTCCAAACTGCCACATCTCGCGAACGGATTGACCAATCCGCAAAACTTCTGTTGCATCTGAAAGTAGAAACTCGCCCGTTTACAACGGTATGAGTGGTTTTCCCCTAGGCCGTTCTAGTTATTCGTTTCGAGCTTCAGAACTGGGAAAATTTTGAGTTTTTCTAGCGTTTCTTACCTCAAAACTGCCATATCTCGCGAACGGATTGACCAATCCGCAAAATTTCTGTTGCATCTGAAAGTAGAAACTTGCCCGATTACAACGGTATGAGTAGTTTTCCCCTAGGCCGTTCTAGTTATTCGTTTCGAGCATCAGAACCGCGAAAATTTTGAGTTTCTCAAGCGTTTCTTACATCAAAACTGCCATATCTCGCGAACGGATTGACCAATCCGCAAAATTTCTGATGCATCTGAAAGTAGAAGCTCGCCCGGTTACAACGGTATGAGTAGTTTTCCCCTAGGCCGTTCTAGTTATTCGTTTCGAGCATCAGAACTGCGAAAATTTTGTGTTTTTCAAGCGTTTCTTACCTCAAAACTGCCATATCTCGCGAACGGATTGACCATTCCGCAAAATTTCTGTTGCATCTGAAAGTAGAAACTCGCCCGATTGCAACGGTATGAGTAGTTTTCCCCTAGGCCGTTCTAGTTATTCGTTTCGAGCATCAGAACTGCGAAAATTCTGAGTTCTCAAGCGTTTCTTACGTCAAAACTGCCATATCTCGCGAACGGATTGACCAATCCGCAAAATTTCTGTTGCATCTGAAAGTAGAAACTCGCCCGTTTACAACGGTTTGAGTGGTTCTCCCCTAGGCCGTTCTAGTTATTCGTTTCGAGCATCAGAACTGCGAAAATGTGGGGTTTCTCAAGCGTTTCTTACCTCCAAACTGCCATATCTCGCGAACGGATTGACCAATCCGCAAAATTTCTGTTGCATCTGAAAGTAGAAACTCGCCCGATTACAACGGTATGAGTAGTTTTCCCCTAGGGCGTTCTAGTTATTCGTTTCGAGCATCAGAACTGCGAAAATTTTGAGTTTTTCAAGCGTTCCTTACCTCAAAACTGCCATATCTCGGGAACGGATTGACCAATCCGCAAAACTTCTGCTGCATCTGAAAGTAGAAACTCGCCCGTTTACAACGGTATGAGTGGTTCTCCCCTAGGCCGTTCTAGTTATTCGTTTCGAGCATCAGAACCGCGAAAATGTGGGGTTCCTCAAGCGTTCGTACCTCCAAACTGCCATATCTCGCAAACGGATTGACCAATCCGCAAAATTTCCGTTGAATCTGAAAGTAGAAACCCGCCCGTTTACAACGGTATGAGTGGTTTTCCCCTAGGCCGTCCTAGTTATTCGTTTCGAGCATCAGAACTGCGAAAATTTTGAGTTTTTCAATCGTTTCTTACCTCCAAACTGCCACATCTCGCGAACGGATTGACCAATCCGCAAAACTTCTGTTGCATCTGAAAGTAGAAACTCGCCCGTTTACAACGGTATGAGTGGTTTTCCCCTAGGCCGTTCTAGTTATTCGTTTCGAGCTTCAGAACTGGGAAAATTTTGAGTTTTTCTAGCGTTTCTTACCTCAAAACTGCCATATCTCGCGAACGGATTGACCAATCCGCAAAATTTCTGTTGCATCTGAAAGTAGAAACTTGCCCGATTACAACGGTATGAGTAGTTTTCCCCTAGGCCGTTCTAGTTATTCGTTTCGAGCATCAGAACTGCGAAAATTTTGTGTTTTTCAAGCGTTTCTTACCTCAAAACTGCCATATCTCGCGAACGGATTGACCATTCCGCAAAATTTCTGTTGCATCTGAAAGTAGAAACTCGCCCGATTGCAACGGTATGAGTAGTTTTCCCCTAGGCCGTTCTAGTTATTCGTTTCGAGCATCAGAACTGCGAAAATTCTGAGTTCTCAAGCGTTTCTTACGTCAAAACTGCCATATCTCGCGAACGGATTGACCAATCCGCAAAATTTCTGTTGCATCTGAAAGTAGAAACTCGCCCGTTTACAACGGTTTGAGTGGTTCTCCCCTAGGCCGTTCTAGTTATTCGTTTCGAGCATCAGAACTGCGAAAATGTGGGGTTTCTCAAGCGTTTCTTACCTCCAAACTGCCATATCTCGCGAACGGATTGACCAATCCGCAAAATTTCTGTTGCATCTGAAAGTAGAAACTCGCCCGATTACAACGGTAGGAGTAGTTTTCCCCTAGGGCGTTCTAGTTATTCGTTTCGAGCATCAGAACTGCGAAATTTTTGAGTTTTTCAAGCGTTCCTTACCTCAAAACTGCCATATCTCGGGAACGGATTGACCAATCCGCAAAATTTCTGTTGCATCTGAAAGTAGAAACTCGCCCGATTAAAACGGTATGAGTAGTTTTCCCCTAGGCCGTTCTAGTTATTCGTTTCGAGCATCAGAACTGCGAAAATTTTGAGTTTTTCAAGCGTTCCTTACCTCAAAACTGCCATATCTCGGGAACGGATTGACCAATCCGCAAAATTTCTGTTGCATCTGAAAGTAGAAACTCGCCCGATTGCAACGGTATGAGTAGTTTTCCCCTAGGCCGTTCTAGTTATTCGTTTCGAGCATCAGAACTGCGAAAATTTTGAGTTTTTCAAGCGTTCCTTACCTCAAAACTGCCATATCTCGGGAACGGATTAACCAATCCGCAAAATTTCTGTTGCATCTGAAAGTAGAAACTCGCCCGATTGCAACGGTATGAGTGGTTTTCCCCTAGGCCGTTCTAGTTATTCGTTTCGAGCATCAGAACCGCGAAAATTTTGAGTTTCTCAAGCGTTTCTTACATCTAAACTGCCATATCTCGCGAACGGATTGACCAATCCGCAAAATTTCTGATGCATCTGAAAGTAGAAGCTCGCCCGGTTACAACGGTATGAGTAGTTTTCCCCTAGGCCGTTCTAGTTATTCGTTTCGAGCATCAGAACTGCGAAAATTTTGTGTTTTTCAAGCGTTTCTTACCTCAAAACTGCCATATCTCGCGAACGGATTGACCATTCCGCAAAATTTCTGTTGCATCTGAAAGTAGAAACTCGCCCGATTGCAACGGTATGAGTAGTTTTCCCCTAGGCCGTTCTAGTTATTCGTTTCGAGCATCAGAACTGCGAAAATGTGGGGTTTCTCAAGCGTTTCTTACCTCAAAACTGCCATATCTCGCGAACGGAATGACCAATCCGCAAAACTTCTGCTGCATCTGAAAGTAGAAACTCGCCCGTTTACAACGGTATGAGTGGTTCTCCCCTAGGCCGTTCTAGTTATTCGTTTCGAGCATCAGAACTGCGAAAATGTGGGGTTCCTCAAGCGTTCGTACCTCCAAACTGCCATATCTCGCGAACGGATTGACCAATCCGCAAAATTTCTGTTGCATCTGAAAGTAGAAACTTGCCCGATTACAACGGTATGAGTAGTTTTCCCCTAGGCCGTTCTAGTTATTCGTTTCGAGCATCAGAACTGCGAAAATTTTGAGTTTTTCAAGCGTTCCTTACCTCAAAACTGCCATATCTCGGGAACGGATTGACCAATCCGCAAAATTTCTGTTGCATCTGAAAGTAGAAACTCGCCCGATTGCAACGGTATGAGTAGTTTTCCCCTAGGCCGTTCTAGTTATTCGTTTCGAGCATCAGAACTGCGAAAATTTTGAGTTTTTCAAGCGTTCCTTACCTCAAAACTGCCATATCTCGGGAACGGATTGACCAATCCGCAAAATTTCTGTTGCATCTGAAAGTAGAAACTCGCCCGATTGCAACGGTATGAGTAGTTTTCCCCTAGGCCGTTCTAGTTATTCGTTTCGAGCATCAGAACTGCGAAAATTTTGAGTTTTTCAAGCGTTCCTTACCTCAAAACTGCCATATCTCGGGAACGGATTGACCAATCCGCAAAATTTCTGTTGCATCTGAAAGTAGAAACTCGTCCGATTACAACGGTATGAGCAGTTTTCCCCTAGGCCGTTCTAGTTAATCGTTTCGAGCATCAGAACTGCGAAAATTTTGAGTTTTTCAAGCGTTCCTTACCTCAAAACTGCCATATCTCGGGAACGGATTGACCAATCCGCAAAATTTCTGTTGCATCTGAAAGTAGAAACACGCCCGTTTACAACGGTTTGAGTGGTTCTCCCCTAGGCCGTTCTAGTTATTCGTTTCGAGCAACAGAACTGCGAAAATGTGGGGTTTCTCAAGCGTTTCTTACTTCCAAACTGCCATATCTCGCGAACGGATTGACCAATCCGCAAAATTTCTGTTGCATCTGAAAGTAGAAATTCGCCCGATTACAACGGTATGAGTAGTTTTCCCCTAGGGCGTTCTAGTTATTCGTTTCGAGCATCAGAACTGCGAAATTTTTGTGTTTTTCAAGCGTTCCTTACATCAAAACTGCCATATCTCGGGAACGGATTGACCAATCCGCAAAATTTCTGTTGCATCTGAAAGTAGAAACTCGCCCGATTACAACGGTATGAGTAGTTT
Source organism: Ptiloglossa arizonensis (assembly GCF_051014685.1). Taxonomy (NCBI): domain Eukaryota; kingdom Metazoa; phylum Arthropoda; class Insecta; order Hymenoptera; family Colletidae; genus Ptiloglossa; species Ptiloglossa arizonensis. The sequence goes on along the minus strand of NW_027478448.1, from coordinate 1,261,301 downwards.
TCCCCTAGGCCGTTCTAGTTATTCGTTTCGAGCATCAGAACTGCGAAAATTTTGAGTTTTTCAAGCGTTCCTTACCTCAAAACTGCCATACCTCGGGAACGGATTGACCAATCCGCAAAATTTCTGTTGCATCTGAAAGTAGAAACTCGCCCGATTGCAACGGTATGAGTAGTTTTCCCCTAGGCCGTTCTAGTTATTCGTTTCGAGCATCAGAACTGCGAAAATTTTGAGTTTTTCAAGCGTTCCTTACCTCAAAACTGCCATATCTCGGGAACGGATTGACCAATCCGCAAAATTTCTGTTGCATCTGAAAGTAGAAACTCGTCCGATTACAACGGTATGAGCAGTTTTCCCCTAGGCCGTTCTAGTTAATCGTTTCGAGCATCAGAACTGCGAAAATTTTGAGTTTTTCAAGCGTTCCTTACCTCAAAACTGCCATATCTCGGGAACGGATTGACCAATCCGCAAAATTTCTGTTGCATCTGAAAGTAGAAACACGCCCGTTTACAACGGTTTGAGTGGTTCTCCCCTAGGCCGTTCTAGTTATTCGTTTCGAGCAACAGAACTGCGAAAATGTGGGGTTTCTCAAGCGTTTCTTACTTCCAAACTGCCATATCTCGCGAACGGATTGACCAATCCGCAAAATTTCTGTTGCATCTGAAAGTAGAAATTCGCCCGATTACAACGGTATGAGTAGTTTTCCCCTAGGGCGTTCTAGTTATTCGTTTCGAGCATCAGAACTGCGAAATTTTTGTGTTTTTCAAGCGTTCCTTACATCAAAACTGCCATATCTCGGGAACGGATTGACCAATCCGCAAAATTTCTGTTGCATCTGAAAGTAGAAACTCGCCCGATTACAACGGTATGAGTAGTTTTCCCCTAGGCCGTTCTAGTTATTCGTTTCGAGCATCAGAACCGCGAAAATTTTGAGTTTCTCATGCGTTTCTTACCTCAAAACTGCCATATCTCGCGAACGGATTGACCATTCCGCAAAATTTCTGTTGCATCTGAAAGTAGAAACTCGCCCGATTACAACGGTATGAGTAGTTTTCCCCTAGGCCGTTCTAGTTATTCGTTTCGAGCATCAGAACTGCGAAAATTTTGAGTTTTTCAAGCGTTCCTTACCTCAAAACTGCCATATCTCGGGAACGGATTGACCAATCCGCAAAATTTCTGTTGCATCTGAAAGTAGAAACTCGTCCGATTACAACGGTATGAGCAGTTTTCCCCTAGGCCGTTCTAGTTAATCGTTTCGAGCATCAGAACTGCGAAAATTTTGAGTTTTTCAAGCGTTCCTTACCTCAAAACTGCCATATCTCGGGAACGGATTGACCAATCCGCAAAATTTCTGTTGCATCTGAAAGTAGAAACACGCCCGTTTACAACGGTTTGAGTGGTTCTCCCCTAGGCCGTTCTAGTTATTCGTTTCGAGCAACAGAACTGCGAAAATGTGGGGTTTCTCAAGCGTTTCTTACTTCCAAACTGCCATATCTCGCGAACGGATTGACCAATCCGCAAAATTTCTGTTGCATCTGAAAGTAGAAATTCGCCCGATTACAACGGTATGAGTAGTTTTCCCCTAGGGCGTTCTAGTTATTCGTTTCGAGCATCAGAACTGCGAAATTTTTGTGTTTTTCAAGCGTTCCTTACATCAAAACTGCCATATCTCGGGAACGGATTGACCAATCCGCAAAATTTCTGTTGCATCTGAAAGTAGAAACTCGCCCGATTACAACGGTATGAGTAGTTTTCCCCTAGGCCGTTCTAGTTATTCGTTTCGAGCATCAGAACCGCGAAAATTTTGAGTTTCTCATGCGTTTCTTACCTCAAAACTGCCATATCTCGCGAACGGATTGACCATTCCGCAAAATTTCTGTTGCATCTGAAAGTAGAAACTCGCCCGATTACAACGGTATGAGTAGTTTTCCCCTAGGCCGTTCTAGTTATTCGTTTCGAGCATCAGAACTGCGAAAATTTTGAGTTTTTCAAGCGTTCCTTACCTCAAAACTGCCATATCTCGGGAACGGATTGACCAATCCGCAAAATTTCTGTTGCATCTGAAAGTAGAAACTCGCCCGATTGCAACGGTATGAGTAGTTTTCCCCTAGGCCGTTCTAGTTATTCGTTTCGAGCATCAGAACTGCGAAAATTCTGAGTTTCTCAAGCGTTTCTTACGTCAAAACTGCCATATCTCGCGAACGGATTGACGAATCCGCAAAATTTCTGTTGCATCTGAAAGTAGAAACTCGCCCGTTTACAACGGTATGAGTGGTTCTCCCCTAGGCCGTTCTAGTTAATCGTTTCGAGCATCAGAACTGCGAAAATGTGGGGTTTCTCAAGCGTTTCTTACCTCCAAACTGCCATATCTCGCGAACGGATTGACCAATCCGCAAAATTTCTGTTGCATCTGAAAGTAGAAACTCGCCCGATTACAACGGTATGAGTAGTTTTCCCCTAGGCCGTTCTAGTTATTCGTTTCGAGCATCAGAACTGCGAAAATTTTGAGTTTTTCAAGCGTTGCTTACCTCAAAACTGCCATATCTCGGGAACGGATTGACCAATCCGCAAAATTTCTGTTGCATCTGAAAGTAGAAAGTCGCCCATTAACAACGGTATGAGTGGTTTTCCCCTAGGCCGTTCTAGTTATTCGTTTCGAGCATCAGAACTGCGAAAATTCTGAGTTTCTCAAGCGTTTCTTACGTCAAAACTGCCATATCTCGCGAACGGATTGACCAATCCGCAAAATTTCTGTTGCATCTGAAAGTAGAAACTCGCCCGTTTACAACGGTATGAGTGGTTCTGCCCTAGGCCGTTCTAGTTATTCGTTTCGAGCATCAGAACTGCGAAAATTTTGAGTTTTTCAAGCGTTGCTTACCTCAAAACTGCCATATCTCGCGAACGGATTGACCAATCCGCAAAATTTCTGTTGCATCTGAAAGTAGAAACTCGCCCGTTTACAACGGTATGAGTGGTTTTCCCCTAGGCCGTTCTAGTTATTCGTTTCGAGCATCAGAACTGCGAAAATGTGGGGTTTCTCAAGCGTTTCTTACCTCAAAACTGCCATATCTCGCGAACGGAATGACCAATCCGCAAAACTTCTGCTGCATCTGAAAGTAGAAACTCGCCCGTTTACAACGGTATGAGTGGTTCTCCCCTAGGCCGTTCTAGTTATTCGTTTCGAGCATCAGAACTGCGAAAATGTGGGGTTCCTCAAGCGTTCGTACCTCCAAACTGCCATATCTCGCGAACGGATTGACCAATCCGCAAAATTTCTGTTGCATCTGAAAGTAGAAACTTGCCCGATTACAACGGTATGAGTAGTTTTCCCCTAGGCCGTTCTAGTTATTCGTTTCGAGCATCAGAACCGCGAAAATTTTGAGTTTCTCAAGCGTTTCTTACCTCAAAACTGCCATATCTCGCGAACGGATTGACCAATCCGCAAAATTTCTGTTGCATCTGAAAGTAGAAAGTCGCCCATTAACAACGGTATGAGTGGTTTTCCCCTAGGCCGTCCTAGTTATTCGTTTCGAGCATCAGAACTGCGAAAATTTTGAGTTTTTCAAGCGTTTCTTACCTCCAAACTGCCATATCTCGCGAACGGATTTACCAATCCGCAAAACTTCTGTTGCATCTGAAAGTAGAAACTCGCCCGTTTACAACGGTATGAGTGGTTTTCCCCTAGGCCGTTCTAGTTATTCGTTTCGAGCTTCAGAACTGGGAAAATTTTGAGTTTTTCTAGCGTTTCTTACATCAAAACTGCCATATCTCGCGAACGGATTGACCAATCCGCAAAATTTCTGTTGCATCTGAAAGTAGAAACTTGGCCGATTACAACGGTATGAGTAGTTTTCCCCTAGGCCGTTCTAGTTATTCGTTTCGAGCATCAGAACCGCGAAAATTTTGAGTTTCTCAAGCGTTTCTTACCTCAAAACTGCCATATCTCGCGAACGGATTGACCAATCCGCAAAATTTCTGATGCATCTGAAAGTAGAAGCTCGCCCGGTTACAACGGTATGAGTAGTTTTCCCCTAGGCCGTTCTAGTTATTCGTTTCGAGCATCAGAACTGCGAAAATGTGGGGTTCCTCAAGCGTTCGTACCTCCAAACTGCCATATCTCGCGAACGGATTGACCAATCTGCAAAATTTCTGTTGCATCTGAAAGTAGAAGCTCGCCCGTTTACAACGGTATGAGTAGTTTTCCCCTAGGCCGTTCTAGTTATTCGTTTCGAGCATCAGAACTGCGAAAATTTTAAGTTTTTCAAGCGTTTCTTACCTCAAAACTGCCATATCTCGCGAACGGATTGACCAATCCGCAAAATTTCTGTTGCATCTGAAAGTAGAAACTCGCCCGTTTACAACGGTATGAGTGGTTTTCCCCTAGGCCGTTCTAGTTATTCGTTTCGAGCATCAGAACTGCGAAAATGTGGGGTTTCTCAAGGGTTTCTTACCTCAAAACTGCCATATCTCGCGAACGGATTGACCAATCCGCAAAACTTCTGCTGCATCTGAAAGTAGAAACTCGCCCGTTTACAACGGTATGAGTGGTTCTCCCCTAGGCCGTTCTAGTTATTCGTTTCGAGCATCAGAACCGCGAAAATGTGGGGTTCCTCAAGCGTTCGTACCTCCAAACTGCCATATCTCGCAAACGGATTGACCAATCCGCAAAATTTCCGTTGAATCTGAAAGTAGAAACCCGCCCGTTTACAACGGTATGAGTGGTTTTCCCCTAGGCCGTCCTAGTTATTCGTTTCGAGCATCAGAACTGCGAAAATTTTGAGTTTTTCAAGCGTTTCTTACCTCCAAACTGCCACATCTCGCGAACGGATTGACCAATCCGCAAAACTTCTGTTGCATCTGAAAGTAGAAACTCGCCCGTTTACAACGGTATGAGTGGTTTTCCCCTAGGCCGTTCTAGTTATTCGTTTCGAGCTTCAGAACTGGGAAAATTTTGAGTTTTTCTAGCGTTTCTTACCTCAAAACTGCCATATCTCGCGAACGGATTGACCAATCCGCAAAATTTCTGTTGCATCTGAAAGTAGAAACTTGCCCGATTACGACGGTATGAGTAGTTTTCCCCTAGGCCGTTCTAGTTATTCGTTTCGAGCATCAGAACCGCGAAAATTTTGAGTTTCTCAAGCGTTTCTTACATCAAAACTGCCATATCTCGCGAACGGATTGACCAATCCGCAAAATTTCTGATGCATCTGAAAGTAGAAGCTCGCCCGGTTACAACGGTATGAGTAGTTTTCCCCTAGGCCGTTCTAGTTATTCGTTTCGAGCATCAGAACTGCGAAAATTTTGTGTTTTTCAAGCGTTTCTTACCTCAAAACTGCCATATCTCGCGAACGGATTGACCATTCCGCAAAATTTCTGTTGCATCTGAAAGTAGAAACTCGCCCGATTGCAACGGTATGAGTAGTTTTCCCCTAGGCCGTTCTAGTTATTCGTTTCGAGCATCAGAACTGCGAAAATTCTGAGTTCTCAAGCGTTTCTTACGTCAAAACTGCCATATCTCGCGAACGGATTGACCAATCCGCAAAATTTCTGTTGCATCTGAAAGTAGAAACTCGCCCGTTTACAACGGTTTGAGTGGTTCTCCCCTAGGCCGTTCTAGTTATTCGTTTCGAGCATCAGAACTGCGAAAATGTGGGGTTTCTCAAGCGTTTCTTACCTCCAAACTGCCATATCTCGCGAACGGATTGACCAATCCGCAAAATTTCTGTTGCATCTGAAAGTAGAAACTCGCCCGATTACAACGGTATGAGTAGTTTTCCCCTAGGGCGTTCTAGTTATTCGTTTCGAGCATCAGAACTGCGAAATTTTTGAGTTTTTCAAGCGTTCCTTACCTCAAAACTGCCATATCTCGGGAACGGATTGACCAATCCGCAAAACTTCTGTTGCATCTGAAAGTAGAAACTCGCCCGTTTACAACGGTATGAGTGGTTTTCCCCTAGGCCGTTCTAGTTATTCGTTTCGAGCTTCAGAACTGGGAAAATTTTGAGTTTTTCTAGCGTTTCTTACCTCAAAACTGCCATATCTCGCGAACGGATTGACCAATCCGCAAAATTTCTGTTGCATCTGAAAGTAGAAACTTGCCCGATTACAACGGTATGAGTAGTTTTCCCCTAGGCCGTTCTAGTTATTCGTTTCGAGCATCAGAACCGCGAAAATTTTGAGTTTCTCAAGCGTTTCTTACATCAAAACTGCCATATCTCGCGAACGGATTGACCAATCCGCAAAATTTCTGATGCATCTGAAAGTAGAAGCTCGCCCGGTTACAACGGTATGAGTAGTTTTCCCCTAGGCCGTTCTAGTTATTCGTTTCGAGCATCAGAACTGCGAAAATTTTGTGTTTTTCAAGCGTTTCTTACCTCAAAACTGCCATATCTCGCGAACGGATTGACCATTCCGCAAAATTTCTGTTGCATCTGAAAGTAGAAACTCGCCCGATTGCAACGGTATGAGTAGTTTTCCCCTAGGCCGTTCTAGTTATTCGTTTCGAGCATCAGAACTGCGAAAATTCTGAGTTCTCAAGCGTTTCTTACGTCAAAACTGCCATATCTCGCGAACGGATTGACCAATCCGCAAAATTTCTGTTGCATCTGAAAGTAGAAACTCGCCCGTTTACAACGGTTTGAGTGGTTCTCCCCTAGGCCGTTCTAGTTATTCGTTTCGAGCATCAGAACTGCGAAAATGTGGGGTTTCTCAAGCGTTTCTTACCTCCAAACTGCCATATCTCGCGAACGGATTGACCAATCCGCAAAATTTCTGTTGCATCTGAAAGTAGAAACTCGCCCGATTACAACGGTATGAGTAGTTTTCCCCTAGGGCGTTCTAGTTATTCGTTTCGAGCATCAGAACTGCGAAATTTTTGAGTTTTTCAAGCGTTCCTTACCTCAAAACTGCCATATCTCGGGAACGGATTGACCAATCCGCAAAATTTCTGATGCATCTGAAAGTAGAAGCTCGCCCGGTTACAACGGTATGAGTAGTTTTCCCCTAGGCCGTTCTAGTTATTCGTTTCGAGCATCAGAACTGCGAAAATTTTGTGTTTTTCAAGCGTTTCTTACCTCAAAACTGCCATATCTCGCGAACGGATTGAACAATCCGCAAAATTTCTGATGCATCTGAAAGTAGAAGCTCGCCCGGTTACAACGGTATGAGTAGTTTTCCCCTAGGCCGTTCTAGTTATTCGTTTCGAGCATCAGAACTGCGAAATTTTTGAGTTTTTCAAGCGTTCCTTACCTCAAAACTGCCATATCTCGGGAACGGATTGACCAATCCGCAAAATTTCTGTTGCATCTGAAAGTAGAAACTCGCCCGATTAAAACGGTATGAGTAGTTTTCCCCTAGGCCGTTCTAGTTATTCGTTTCGAGCATCAGAACTGCGAAAATTTTGAGTTTTTCAAGCGTTCCTTACCTCAAAACTGCCATATCTCGGGAACGGATTGACCAATCCGCAAAATTTCTGTTGCATCTGAAAGTAGAAACTCGCCCGTTTACAACGGTATGAGTGGTTCTCCCCTAGGCCGTTCTAGTTATACGTTTCGAGCATCAGAACTGCGAAAATTTTGAGTTTTTCAAGCGTTGCTTACCTCAAAACTGCCATATCTCGGGAACGGATTGACCAATCCGCAAAATTTCCGTTGAATCTGAAAGTAGAAACCCGCCCGTTTACAACGGTATGAGTGGTTCTCCCCTAGGCCGTTCTAGTTATTCGTTTCGAGCATCAGAACTGCGAAAATGTGGGGTTTCTCAAGCGTTTCTTACCTCCAAACTGCCATATCTCGCGAACGGATTGACCAATCCGCAAAATTTCTGTTGCATCTGAAAGTAGAAACTCGCCCGATTACAACGGTATGAGTAGTTTTCCCCTAGGCCGTTCTAGTTATACGTTTCGAGCATCAGAACTGCGAAAATTTTGAGTTTTTCAAGCGTTCCTTACCTCAAAACTGCCATATCTCGGGAACGGATTGACCAATCCGCAAAATTTCCGTTGAATCTGAATGTAGAAACCCGCCCGTTTACAACGGTATGAGTGGTTTTCCCCTAGGCCGTTCTAGTTATTCGTTTCGAGCATCAGAACTGCGAAAATTTTGAGTTTTTCAAGCGTTTCTTACTTCAAAACTGCCATATCTCGCGAACGGATTGACCATTCCGCAAAATTTCTGTTGCATCTGAAAGTAGAAACTCGCCCGATTACAACGGTATGAGTAGTTTTCCCCTAGGCCGTTCTAGTTATTCGTTTCGAGCATCAGAACTGCGAAAATTTTGAGTTTTTCAAGCGTTCCTTACCTCAAAACTGCCATATCTCGGGAACGGATTGACCAATCCGCAAAATTTCTGTTGCATCTGAAAGTAGTAATTCGCCCGATTGCAACGGTATGAGTAGTTTTCCCCTAGGCCGTTCTAGTTATTCGTTTCGAGCATCAGAACCGCGAAAATTTTGAGTTTCTCAAACGTTTCTTACCTCAAAACTGCCATATCCCGCGAACGGATTGGCCAATCCGCAAAATTTCTGTTGCATCTGAAAGTAGAAACTTGCCCGATTACAACGGTATGAGTAGTTTTCCCCTAGGCCGTTCTAGTTATTCGTTTCGAGCATCAGAACTGCGAAAATTTTGAGTTTTTCAAGCGTTTCTTACGTCAAAACTGCCATATCCCGCGAACGGATTGACCAATCCGCAAAATTTCTGTTGCATCTGAAAGTAGAAACTCGCCCGTTTACAACGGTATGAGTGGTTTTCCCCTAGGCCGTTCTAGTTATTCGTTTCGAGCATCAGAACTGCGAAATTGTGGGGTTTCTCAAGCGTTTCTTACATCCAAACTGCCATATCTCGCGAACGGATTGACCAATCCGCAAAATTTCTGTTGCATCTGAAAGTAGAAACTCGCCCGATTAAAACGGTATGAGTAGTTTTCCCCTAGGCCGTTCTAGTTATTCGTTTCGAGCATCAGAACTGCGAAAATTTTGAGTTTTTCAAGCGTTCCTTACCTCAAAACTGCCATATCTCGGGAACGGATTGACCAATCCGCAAAATTTCTGTTGCATCTGAAAGTAGAAACTCGCCCGATTGCAACGGTATGAGCAGTTTTCCCCTAGGCCGTTCTAGTTATTCGTTTCGAGCATCAGAACTGCGAAAATTTTGAGTTTTTCAAGCGTTCCTTACCTCAAAACTGCCATATCTCGGGAACGGATTGACCAATCCGCAAAATTTCTGTTGCATCTGAAAGTAGAAACTCGCCCGATTGCAACGGTATGAGTGGTTTTCCCCTAGGCCGTTCTAGTTATTCGTTTCGAGCATCAGAACCGCGAAAATTTTGAGTTTCTCAAGCGTTTCTTACATCAAAACTGCCATATCTCGCGAACGGATTGACCAATCCGCAAAATTTCTGATGCATCTGAAAGTAGAAGCTCGCCCGGTTACAACGGTATGAGTAGTTTTCCCCTAGGCCGTTCTAGTTATTCGTTTCGAGCATCAGAACTGCGAAAATTTTGTGTTTTTCAAGCGTTTCTTACCTCAAAACTGCCATATCTCGCGAACGGATTGACCATTCCGCAAAATTTCTGTTGCATCTGAAAGTAGAAACTCGCCCGATTGCAACGGTATGAGTAGTTTTCCCCTAGGCCGTTCTAGTTATTCGTTTCGAGCATCAGAACTGCGAAAATTCTGAGTTCTCAAGCGTTTCTTACGTCAAAACTGCCATATCTCGCGAACGGATTGACCAATCCGCAAAATTTCTGTTGCATCTGAAAGTAGAAACTCGCCCGTTTACAACGGTTTGAGTGGTTCTCCCCTAGGCCGTTCTAGTTATTCGTTTCGAGCATCAGAACTGCGAAAATGTGGGGTTTCTCAAGCGTTTCTTACCTCCAAACTGCCATATCTCGCGAACGGATTGACCAATCCGCAAAATTTCTGTTGCATCTGAAAGTAGAAACTCGCCCGATTACAACGGTATGAGTAGTTTTCCCCTAGGCCGTTCTAGTTATACGTTTCGAGCATCAGAACTGCGAAAATTTTGAGTTTTTCAAGCGTTGCTTACCTCAAAACTGCCATAGCTCGGGAACGGATTGACCAATCCGCAAAATTTCCGTTGAATCTGAAAGTAGAAACCCGCCCGTTTACAACGGTATGAGTGGTTTTCCCCTAGGCCGTTCTAGTTATTCGTTTCGAGCATCAGAACTGCGAAAATTTTGAGTTTTTCAAGCGTTTCTTACTTCAAAACTGCCATATCTCGCGAACGGATTGACCATTCCGCAAAATTTCTGTTGCATCTGAAAGTAGAAACTCGCCCGATTACAACGGTATGAGTAGTTTTCCCCTAGGCCGTTCTAGTTATTCGTTTCGAGCATCAGAACTGCGAAAATTTTGAGTTTTTCAAGCGTTCCTTACCTCAAAACTGCCATATCTCGGGAACGGATTGACCAATCCGCAAAATTTCTGTTGCATCTGAAAGTAGTAATTCGCCCGATTGCAACGGTATGAGTAGTTTTCCCCTAGGCCGTTCTAGTTATTCGTTTCGAGCATCAGAACCGCGAAAATTTTGAGTTTCTCAAACGTTTCTTACCTCAAAACTGCCATATCCCGCGAACGGATTGGCCAATCCGCAAAATTTCTGTTGCATCTGAAAGTAGAAACTTGCCCGATTACAACGGTATGAGTAGTTTTCCCCTAGGCCGTTCTAGTTATTCGTTTCGAGCATCAGAACTGCGAAAATTTTGAGTTTTTCAAGCGTTTCTTACGTCAAAACTGCCATATCCCGCGAACGGATTGACCAATCCGCAAAATTTCTGTTGCATCTGAAAGTAGAAACTCGCCCGTTTACAACGGTATGAGTGGTTTTCCCCTAGGCCGTTCTAGTTATTCGTTTCGAGCATCAGAACTGCGAAATTGTGGGGTTTCTCAAGCGTTTCTTACATCCAAACTGCCATATCTCGCGAACGGATTGACCAATCCGCAAAATTTCTGTTGCATCTGAAAGTAGAAACTCGCCCGATTAAAACGGTATGAGTAGTTTTCCCCTAGGCCGTTCTAGTTATTCGTTTCGAGCATCAGAACTGCGAAAATTTTGAGTTTTTCAAGCGTTCCTTACCTCAAAACTGCCATATCTCGGGAACGGATTGACCAATCCGCAAAATTTCTGTTGCATCTGAAAGTAGAAACTCGCCCGATTGCAACGGTATGAGCAGTTTTCCCCTAGGCCGTTCTAGTTATTCGTTTCGAGCATCAGAACTGCGAAAATTTTGAGTTTTTCAAGCGTTCCTTACCTCAAAACTGCCATATCTCGGGAACGGATTGACCAATCCGCAAAATTTCTGTTGCATCTGAAAGTAGAAACTCGCCCGATTGCAACGGTATGAGTGGTTTTCCCCTAGGCCGTTCTAGTTATTCGTTTCGAGCATCAGAACCGCGAAAATTTTGAGTTTCTCAAGCGTTTCTTACATCAAAACTGCCATATCTCGCGAACGGATTGACCAATCCGCAAAATTTCTGATGCATCTGAAAGTAGAAGCTCGCCCGGTTACAACGGTATGAGTAGTTTTCCCCTAGGCCGTTCTAGTTATTCGTTTCGAGCATCAGAACTGCGAAAATTTTGTGTTTTTCAAGCGTTTCTTACCTCAAAACTGCCATATCTCGCGAACGGATTGACCATTCCGCAAAATTTCTGTTGCATCTGAAAGTAGAAACTCGCCCGATTGCAACGGTATGAGTAGTTTTCCCCTAGGCCGTTCTAGTTATTCGTTTCGAGCATCAGAACTGCGAAAATTCTGAGTTCTCAAGCGTTTCTTACGTCAAAACTGCCATATCTCGCGAACGGATTGACCAATCCGCAAAATTTCTGTTGCATCTGAAAGTAGAAACTCGCCCGTTTACAACGGTTTGAGTGGTTCTCCCCTAGGCCGTTCTAGTTATTCGTTTCGAGCATCAGAACTGCGAAAATGTGGGGTTTCTCAAGCGTTTCTTACCTCCAAACTGCCATATCTCGCGAACGGATTGACCAATCCGCAAAATTTCTGTTGCATCTGAAAGTAGAAACTCGCCCGATTACAACGGTATGAGTAGTTTTCCCCTAGGGCGTTCTAGTTATTCGTTTCGAGCATCAGAACTGCGAAATTTTTGAGTTTTTCAAGCGTTCCTTACCTCAAAACTGCCATATCTCGGGAACGGATTGACCAATCCGCAAAATTTCTGTTGCATCTGAAAGTAGTAATTCGCCCGATTGCAACGGTATGAGTAGTTTTCCCCTAGGCCGTTCTAGTTATTCGTTTCGAGCATCAGAACCGCGAAAATTTTGAGTTTCTCAAACGTTTCTTACCTCAAAACTGCCATATCCCGCGAACGGATTGGCCAATCCGCAAAATTTCTGTTGCATCTGAAAGTAGAAACTTGCCCGATTACAACGGTATAAGTAGTTTTCCCCTAGGCCGTTCTAGTTATTCGTTTCGAGCATCAGAACTGCGAAAATTTTGAGTTTTTCAAGCGTTTCTTACGTCAAAACTGCCATATCCCGCGAACGGATTGACCAATCCGCAAAATTTCTGTTGCATCTGAAAGTAGAAACTCGCCCGTTTACAACGGTATGAGTGGTTTTCCCCTAGGCCGTTCTAGTTATTCGTTTCGAGCATCAGAACTGCGAAATTGTGGGGTTTCTCAAGCGTTTCTTACATCCAAACTGCCATATCTCGCGAACGGATTGACCAATCCGCAAAATTTCTGTTGCATCTGAAAGTAGAAACTCGCCCGTTTACAACGGTATGAGTGGTTTTCCCCTAGGCCGTTCTAGTTATTCGTTTCGAGCATCAGAACCGCGAAAATTTTGAGTTTTTCTAGCGTTTCTTACCTCAAAACTGCCATATCTCGCGAACGGATTGACCAATCCGCAAAATTTCTGTTGCATCTGAAAGTAGAAGCTCGCCCGGTTACAACGGTATGAGTAGTTTTCCCCTAGGCCGTCCTAGTTATTCGTTTCGAGCATCAGAACTGCGAAAATTTTGAGTTTTTCAAGCGTTTCTTACCTCAAAACTGCCATATCTCGCGAACGGATTGGCCAATCCGCAAAATTTCTGTTGCATCTGAAAGTAGAAACTCGCCCGTTTACAACGGTATGAGTAGTCTTCCCCTAGGCCGTTCTAGTTATTCGTTTCGAGCATCAGAACTGCGAAAATTTTGAGTTTTTCAAGCGTTTCTTACCTCAAAACTGCCATATCTCGCGAACGGATTGACCATTCCGCAAAATTTCTGTTGCATCTGAAAGTAGAAACTCGCCCGATTACAACGGTATGAGTAGTTTTCCCCTAGGCCGTTCTAGTTATTCGTTTCGAGCATCAGAACTGCGAAAATTTTGAGTTTTTCAAGCGTTCCTTACCTCAAAACTGCCATATCTCGGGAACGGATTGACCAATCCGCAAAATTTCTGTTGCATCTGAAAGTAGAAACTCGCCCGTTTACAACGGTTTGAGTGGTTCTCCCCTAGGCCGTTCTAGTTATTCGTTTCGAGCATCAGAACTGCGAAAATTTTGAGTTTTTCAAGCGTTCCTTACCTCAAAACTGCCATATCTCGGGAACGGATTGACCAATCCGCAAAATTTCTGTTGCATCTGAAAGTAGAAACTCGCCCGATTGTAACGGTATGAGTAGTTTTCCCCTAGGCCGTTCTAGTTATTCGTTTCGAGCATCAGAACTGCGAAAATTTTGAGTTTTTCAAGCGTTCCTTACCTCAAAACTGCCATATCTCGGGAACGGATTGACCAATCCGCAAAATTTCTGTTGCATCTGAAAGTAGAAACTCGCCCGTTTACAACGGTTTGAGTGGTTCTCCCCTAGGCCGTTCTAGTTATTCGTTTCGAGCATCAGAACTGCGAAAATGTGGGGTTTCTCAAGCGTTTCTTACCTCCAAACTGCCATATCTCGCGAACGGATTGACCAATCCGCAAAATTTCTGTTGCATCTGAAAGTAGAAACTCGCCCGATTGCAACGGTATGAGTAGTTTTCCCCTAGGCCGTTCTAGTTATTCGTTTCGAGCATCAGAACTGCGAAAATTCTGAGTTTCTCAAGCGTTTCTTACGTCAAAACTGCCATATCTCGCGAACGGATTGACCAATCCGCAAAATTTCTGTTGCATCTGAAAGTAGAAACTCGCCCGTTTACAACGGTATGAGTGGTTCTCCCCTAGGCCGTTCTAGTTATTCGTTTCGAGCATCAGAACTGCGAAAATGTGGGGTTTCTCAAGCGTTTCTTACCTCCAAACTGCCATATCTCGCGAACGGATTGACCAATCCGCAAAATTTCTGTTGCATCTGAAAGTAGAAACTCGCCCGATTACAACGGTATGAGTAGTTTTCCCCTACGCCGTTCTAGTTATTCGTTTCGAGCATCAGAACTGCGAAAATTTTGAGTTTTTCAAGCGTTCCTTACCTCAAAACTGCCATATCTCGGGAACGGATTGACCAATCCGCAAAATTTCTGTTGCAACTGAAAGTAGAAACTCGCCCGATTACAACGGTATGAGTAGTCTTCCCCTAGGCCGTTCTAGTTATTCGTTTTGAGCATCAGAACTGCGAAAATTTTGAGTTTTTCAAGCGTTTCTTACCTCAAAACTGCCATATCTCGGGAACGGATTGACCAATCCGCAAAATTTCTGTTGCATCTGAAGGTAGAAACTCGCCCGATTACAACGGTATGAGTAGTTTTCCCCTAGGCCGTTCTAGTTATTCGTTTCGAGCATCAGAACTGCGAAAATTTGGAGTTTCTGACGCGTTCCTTACCTCCAAACTGCCATATCTCGCGAACGGATTGACCAATCCGCAAAATTTCTGTTGCATCTGAAAGTAGAAGCTCGCCCGGTTACAACGGTATGAGTAGTTTTCCCCTAGGCCGTTCTAGTTATTCGTTTCGAGCATCAGAACTGCGAAAATTTTGAGTTTTTCAAGCGTTTCTTACCTCAAAACTGCCATATCTCGCGAACGGATTGACCATTCCGCAAAATTTCTGTTGCATCTGAAAGTAGAAACTCGCCCGATTACAACGGTATGAGTAGTTTTCCCCTAGGCCGTTCTAGTTATTCGTTTCGAGCATCAGAACTGCGAAAATTTTGAGTTTTTCAAGCGTTCCTTACCTCAAAACTGCCATATCTCGGGAACGGATTGACCAATCCGCAAAATTTCTGTTGCATCTGAAAGTAGTAACTCGCCCGATTGCAACGGTATGAGTAGTTTTCCCCTAGGCCGTTCTAGTTATTCGTTTCGAGCATCAGAACCGCGAAAATTTTGAGTTTCTCAAACGTTTCTTACCTCAAAACTGCCATATCTCGCGAACGGATAGGCTAATCCGCAAAATTTCTGTTGCATCTGAAAGTAGAAACTTGCCCGATTACAACGGTATGAGTAGTTTTCCCCTAGGCCGTTCTAGTTATTCGTTTCGAGCATCAGAACTGCGAAAATTTTGAGTTTTTCAAGCGTTTCTTACGTCAAAACTGCCATATCCCGCGAACGGATTGACCAATCCGCAAAATTTCTGTTGCATCTGAAAGTAGAAACTCGCCCGTTTACAACGGTATGAGTGGTTTTCCCCTAGGCCGTTCTAGTTATTCGTTTCGAGCATCAGAACTGCGAAATTGTGGGGTTTCTCAAGCGTTTCTTACATCCAAACTGCCACATCTCGCGAACGGATTGACCAATCCGCAAAATTTCTGTTGCATCTGAAAGTAGAAACTCGCCCGATTACAACGGTATGAGTAGTTTTCCCCTAGGCCGTTCTAGTTATTCGTTTCGAGCATCAGAACTGCGAAAATTTTGAGTTTTTCAAGCGTTCCTTACCTCAAAACTGCCATACCTCGGGAACGGATTGACCAATCCGCAAAATTTCTGTTGCATCTGAAAGTAGAAACTCGCCCGATTGCAACGGTATGAGTAGTTTTCCCCTAGGCTGTTCTAGTTATTCGTTTCGAGCATCAGAACTGCGAAAATTCTGAGTTTCTCAAGCGTTTCTTACGTCAAAACTGCCATATCTCGCGAACGGATTGACCAATCCGCAAAATTTCTGTTGCACCTGAAAGAAGAAACTCGACCGTTTACAACGGTTTGAGTGGTTCTCCCCTAGGCCGTTCTAGTTATTCGTTTCGAGCATCAGAACTGCGAAAATGTGGGGTTTCTCAAGCGTTTCTTACCTCCAAACTGCCATATCTCGCGAACGGATTGACCAATCCGCAAAATTTCTGTTGCATCTGAAAGTAGAAACTCGCCCGATTACAACGGTATGAGTAGTTTTCCCCTAGGGCGTTCTAGTTATTCGTTTCGAGCATCAGAACTGCGAAATTTTTGAGTTTTTCAAGCGTTCCTTACCTCAAAACTGCCATATCTCGGGAACGGATTGACCAATCCGCAAAATTTCTGATGCATCTGAAAGTAGAAACTCGCCCGATTACAACGGTATGAGTAGTTTTCCCCTGGGCCGTTCTAGTTATTCGTTTCGAGCATCAGAACCGCGAAAATTTTGAGTTTCTCATGCGTTTCTTACCTCAAAACTGCCATATCTCGCGAACGGATTGACCATTCCGCAAAATTTCTGTTGCATCTGAAAGTAGAAACTCGCCCGATTACAACGGTATGAGTAGTTTTCCCCTAGGCCGTTCTAGTTATTGGTTTCGAGCATCAGAACTGCGAAAATTTTGAGTTTTTCAAGCGTTCCTTACCTCAAAACTGCCATATCTCGGGAACGGATTGACCAATCCGCAAAATTTCTGTTGCATCTGAAAGTAGAAACTCGCCCGTTTACAACGGTATGAGTGGTTTTCCCCTAGGCCGTTCTAGTTATTCGTTTCGAGCATCAGAACCGCGAAAATTTTGAGTTTTTCTAGCGTTTCTTACCTCAAAACTGCCATATCTCGCGAACGGATTGACCAATCCGCAAAATTTCTGTTGCATCTGAAAGTAGAAGCTCGCCCGGTTACAACGGTATGAGTAGTTTTCCCCTAGGCCGTCCTAGTTATTCGTTTCGAGCATCAGAACTGCGAAAATTTTGAGTTTTTCAAGCGTTTCTTACCTCAAAACTGCCATATCTCGCGAACGGATTGGCCAATCCGCAAAATTTCTGTTGCATCTGAAAGTAGAAACTCGCCCGTTTACAACGGTATGAGTGGTTCTCCCCTAGGCCGTTCTAGTTATTCGTTTCGAGCATCAGAACTGCGAAAATGTGGGGTTTCTCAAGCGTTTCTTACCTCCAAACTGCCATATCTCGCGAACGGATTGACCAATCCGCAAAATTTCTGTTGCATCTGAAAGTAGAAACTCGCCCGATTGCAACGGTATGAGTAGTTTTCCCCTAGGCCGTTCTAGTTATTCGTTTCGAGCATCAGAACTGCGAAAATTCTGAGTTTCTCAAGCGTTTCTTACGTCAAAACTGCCATATCTCGCGAACGGATTGACCAATCCGCAAAATTTCTGTTGCACCTGAAAGAAGAAACTCGACCGTTTACAACGGTTTGAGTGGTTCTCCCCTAGGCCGTTCTAGTTATTCGTTTCGAGCATCAGAACTGCGAAAATGTGGGGTTTCTCAAGCGTTTCTTACCTCCAAACTGCCATATCTCGCGAACGGATTGACCAATCCGCAAAATTTCTGTTGCATCTGAAAGTAGAAACTCGCCCGATTACAACGGTATGAGTAGTTTTCCCCTAGGGCGTTCTAGTTATTCGTTTCGAGCATCAGAACTGCGAAATTTTTGAGTTTTTCAAGCGTTCCTTACCTCAAAACTGCCATATCTCGGGAACGGATTGACCAATCCGCAAAATTTCTGATGCATCTGAAAGTAGAAACTCGCCCGATTACAACGGTATGAGTAGTTTTCCCCTGGGCCGTTCTAGTTATTCGTTTCGAGCATCAGAACCGCGAAAATTTTGAGTTTCTCATGCGTTTCTTACCTCAAAACTGCCATATCTCGCGAACGGATTGACCATTCCGCAAAATTTCTGTTGCATCTGAAAGTAGAAACTCGCCCGATTACAACGGTATGAGTAGTTTTCCCCTAGGCCGTTCTAGTTATTGGTTTCGAGCATCAGAACTGCGAAAATTTTGAGTTTTTCAAGCGTTCCTTACCTCAAAACTGCCATATCTCGGGAACGGATTGACCAATCCGCAAAATTTCTGTTGCATCTGAAAGTAGAAACTCGCCCGTTTACAACGGTATGAGTGGTTTTCCCCTAGGCCGTTCTAGTTATTCGTTTCGAGCATCAGAACCGCGAAAATTTTGAGTTTTTCTAGCGTTTCTTACCTCAAAACTGCCATATCTCGCGAACGGATTGACCAATCCGCAAAATTTCTGTTGCATCTGAAAGTAGAAGCTCGCCCGGTTACAACGGTATGAGTAGTTTTCCCCTAGGCCGTCCTAGTTATTCGTTTCGAGCATCAGAACTGCGAAAATTTTGAGTTTTTCAAGCGTTTCTTACCTCAAAACTGCCATATCTCGCGAACGGATTGGCCAATCCGCAAAATTTCTGTTGCATCTGAAAGTAGAAACTCGCCCGTTTACAACGGTATGAGTGGTTCTCCCCTAGGCCGTTCTAGTTATTCGTTTCGAGCATCAGAACTGCGAAAATGTGGGGTTTCTCAAGCGTTTCTTACCTCCAAACTGCCATATCTCGCGAACGGATTGACCAATCCGCAAAATTTCTGTTGCATCTGAAAGTAGAAACTCGCCCGATTGCAACGGTATGAGTAGTTTTCCCCTAGGCCGTTCTAGTTATTCGTTTCGAGCATCAGAACTGCGAAAATTCTGAGTTTCTCAAGCGTTTCTTACGTCAAAACTGCCATATCTCGCGAACGGATTGACCAATCCGCAAAATTTCTGTTGCATCTGAAAGTAGAAACTCGCCCGTTTACAACGGTATGAGTGGCTCCCCTAGGCCGTTCTAGTTATTCGTTTCGAGCATCAGAACTGCGAAAATGTGGGGTTTCTCAAGCGTTTCTTACCTCCAAACTGCCATATCTCGCGAACGGATTGACCAATCCGCAAAATTTCTGTTGCATCTGAAAGTAGAAACTCGCCCGATTACAACGGTATGAGTAGTTTTCCCCTAGGCCGTTCTAGTTATTCGTTTCGAGCATCAGAACTGCGAAAATTTTGAGTTTTTCAAGCGTTCCTTACCTCAAAACTGCCATATCTCGGGAACGGATTGACCAATCCGCAAAATTTCTGTTGCAACTGAAAGTAGAAACTCGCCCGATTACAACGGTATGAGTGGTTTTCCCCTAGGCCGTTCTAGTTATTCGTTTCGAGCATCAGAACTGCGAAAATTTTGAGTTTTTCAAGCGTTTCTTACTTCAAAACTGCCATATCTCGCGAACGGATTGACAAATCCGCAAAATTTCTGTTGCAACTGAAAGTAGAAACTCGCCCGATTACAACGGTATGAGTAGTCTTCCCCTAGGCCGTTCTAGTTATTCGTTTTGAGCATCAGAACTGCGAAAATTTTGAGTTTTTCAAGCGTTCCTTACCTCAAAACTGCCATATCTCGGGAACGGATTGACCAATCCGCAAAATTTCTGTTGCATCTGAAGGTAGAAACTCGCCCGATTACAACGGTATGAGTAGTTTTCCCCTAGGCCGTTCTAGTTATTCGTTTCGAGCATCAGAACTGCGAAAATTTGGAGTTTCTGACGCGTTCCTTACCTCCAAACTGCCATATCTCGCGAACGGATTGACCAATCCGCAAAATTTCTGTTGCATCTGAAAGTAGAAGCTCGCCCGGTTACAACGGTATGAGTAGTTTTCCCCTAGGCCGTTCTAGTTATTCGTTTCGAGCATCAGAACTGCGAAAATTTTGAGTTTTTCAAGCGTTTCTTACCTCAAAACTGCCATATCTCGCGAACGGATTGACCATTCCGCAAAATTTCTGTTGCATCTGAAAGTAGAAACTCGCCCGATTACAACGGTATGAGTAGTTTTCCCCTAGGCCGTTCTAGTTATTCGTTTCGAGCATCAGAACTGCGAAAATTTTGAGTTTTTCAAGCGTTTCTTACGTCAAAACTGCCATATCCCGCGAACGGATTGACCAATCCGCAAAATTTCTGTTGCATCTGAAAGTAGAAACTCGCCCGTTTACAACGGTATGAGTGGTTTTCCCCTAGGCCGTTCTAGTTATTCGTTTCGAGCATCAGAACTGCGAAATTGTGGGGTTTCTCAAGCGTTTCTTACATCCAAACTGCCATATCTCGCGAACGGATTGACCAATCCGCAAAATTTCTGTTGCATCTGAAAGTAGAAACTCGCCCGTTTACAACGGTATGAGTGGTTTTCCCCTAGGCCGTTCTAGTTATTCGTTTCGAGCATCAGAACCGCGAAAATTTTGAGTTTTTCTAGCGTTTCTTACCTCAAAACTGCCATATCTCGCGAACGGATTGACCAATCCGCAAAATTTCTGTTGCATCTGAAAGTAGAAGCTCGCCCGGTTACAACGGTATGAGTAGTTTTCCCCTAGGCCGTCCTAGTTATTCGTTTCGAACATCAGAACTGCGAAAATTTTGAGTTTTTCAAGCGTTCCTTACCTCAAAACTGCCATACCTCGGGAACGGATTGACCAATCCGCAAAATTTCTGTTGCATCTGAAAGTAGAAACTCGCCCGATTGCAACGGTATGAGTAGTTTTCCCCTAGGCCGTTCTAGTTATTCGTTTCGAGCATCAGAACTGCGAAAATTCTGAGTTTCTCAAGCGTTTCTTACGTCAAAACTGCCATATCTCGCGAACGGATTGACCAATCCGCAAAATTTCTGTTGCACCTGAAAGTAGAAACTCGCCCGTTTACAACGGTTTGAGTGGTTCTCCCCTAGGCCGTTCTAGTTATTCGTTTCGAGCATCAGAACTGCGAAAATGTGGGGTTTCTCAAGCGTTTCTTACCTCCAAACTGCCATATCTCGCGAACGGATTGACCAATCCGCAAAATTTCTGTTGCATCTGAAAGTAGAAACTCGCCCGATTACAACGGTATGAGTAGTTTTCCCCTAGGGCGTTCTAGTTATTCGTTTCGAGCATCAGAACTGCGAAATTTTTGAGTTTTTCAAGCGTTCCTTAC
This sequence comes from Ptiloglossa arizonensis, assembly GCF_051014685.1. Lineage (NCBI taxonomy): Eukaryota > Metazoa > Arthropoda > Insecta > Hymenoptera > Colletidae > Ptiloglossa > Ptiloglossa arizonensis. The sequence continues at coordinate 1,240,235 of NW_027478448.1, read as the reverse complement.
CTCAAAACTGCCATATCTCGGGAACGGATTGACCAATCCGCAAAATTTCTGTTGCATCTGAAAGTAGAAACTCGCCCGATTACAACGGTATGAGTAGTTTTCCCCTAGGCCGTTCTAGTTATTCGTTTCGAGCATCAGAACCGCGAAAATTTTGAGTTTCTCATGCGTTTCTTACCTCAAAACTGCCATATCTCGCGAACGGATTGACCATTCCGCAAAATTTCTGTTGCATCTGAAAGTAGAAACTCGCCCGATTACAACGGTATGAGTAGTTTTCCCCTAGGCCGTTCTAGTTATTGGTTTCGAGCATCAGAACTGCGAAAATTTTGAGTTTTTCAAGCGTTCCTTACCTCAAAACTGCCATATCTCGGGAACGGATTGACCAATCCGCAAAATTTCTGTTGCATCTGAAAGTAGAAACTCGCCCGTTTACAACGGTATGAGTGGTTTTCCCCTAGGCCGTTCTAGTTATTCGTTTCGAGCATCAGAACCGCGAAAATTTTGAGTTTTTCTAGCGTTTCTTACCTCAAAACTGCCATATCTCGCGAACGAATTGACCAATCCGCAAAATTTCTGTTGCATCTGAAAGTAGAAGCTCGCCCGGTTACAACGGTATGAGTAGTTTTCCCCTAGGCCGTCCTAGTTATTCGTTTCGAGCATCAGAACTGCGAAAATTTTGAGTTTTTCAAGCGTTTCCTACCTCAAAACTGCCATTTCTCGCGAACGGATTGGCCAATCCGCAAAATTTCTGTTGCATCTGAAAGTAGAAACTCGCCCGTTTACAACGGTATGAGTAGTTTTCCCCTAGGCCGTTCTAGTTATTCGTTTCGAGCATCAGAACTGCGAAAATTTTGAGTTTTTCAAACGTTTCTTACCTCAAAACTGCCATATCTCGCGAACGGATTGACCATTCCGCAAAATTTCTGTTGCATCTGAAAGTAGAAACTCGCCCGATTACAACGGTATGAGTAGTTTTCCCCTAGGCCGTTCTAGTTATTCGTTTCGAGCATCAGAACTGCGAAAATTTTGAGTTTTTCAAGCGTTCCTTACCTCAAAACTGCCATACCTCGGGAACGGATTGACCAATCCGCAAAATTTCTGTTGCATCTGAAAGTAGAAACTCGCCCGATTGCAACGGTATGAGTAGTTTTCCCCTAGGCCGTTCTTGTTATTCATTTCGAGCATCAGAACTGCGAAAATTTTGAGTTTTTCAAGCGTTTCTTACGTCAAAACTGCCATATCCCGCGAACGGATTGACCAATCCGCAAAATTTCTGTTGCATCTGAAAGTAGAAACTCGCCCGTTTACAACGGTATGAGTGGTTTTCCCCTAGGCCGTTCTAGTTATTCGTTTCGAGCATCAGAACTGCGAAATTGTGGGGTTTCTCAAGCGTTTCTTACATCCAAACTGCCATATCTCGCGAACGGATTGACCAATCCGCAAAATTTCTGTTGCATCTGAAAGTAGAAACTCGCCCGTTTACAACGGTATGAGTGGTTTTCCCCTAGGCCGTTCTAGTTATTCGTTTCGAGCATCAGAACCGCGAAAATTTTGAGTTTTTCTAGCGTTTCTTACCTCAAAACTGCCATATCTCGCGAACGGATTGACCAATCCGCAAAATTTCTGTTGCATCTGAAAGTAGAAGCTCGCCCGGTTACAACGGTATGAGTAGTTTTCCCCTAGGCCGTCCCAGTTATTCGTTTCGAGCATCAGAACTGCGAAAATTTTGAGTTTTTCAAGCGTTTCTTACCTCAAAACTGCCATATCTCGCGAACGGATTGGCCAATCCGCAAAATTTCTGTTGCATCTGAAAGTAGAAACTCGCCCGTTTACAACGGTATGAGTAGTTTTCCCCTAGGCCGTTCTAGTTATTTGTTTCGAGCATCAGAACTGCGAAAATTTTGAGTTTTTCAAGCGTTTCTTACCTCAAAACTGCCATATCTCGCGAACGGATTGACCATTCCGCAAAATTTCTGTTGCATCTGAAAGTAGAAACTCGCCCGATTACAACGGTATGAGTAGTTTTCCCCTAGGCCGTTCTAGTTATTCGTTTCGAGCATCAGAACTGCGAAAATTTTGAGTTTTTCAAGCGTTCCTTACCTCAAAACTGCCATACCTCGGGAACGGATTGACCAATCCGCAAAATTTCTGTTGCATCTGAAAGTAGAAACTCGCCCGATTGCAACGGTATGAGTAGTTTTCCCCTAGGCCGTTCTAGTTATTCGTTTCGGGCATCAGAACTGCGAAAATTCTGAGTTTCTCAAGCGTTTCTTACGTCAAAACTGCCATATCTCGCGAACGGATTGACCAATCCGCAAAATTTCTGTTGCACCTGAAAGTAGAAACTCGCCCGTTTACAACGGTTTGAGTGGTTCTCCCCTAGGCCGTTCTAGTTATTCGTTTCGAGCATCAGAACTGCGAAAATGTGGGGTTTCTCAAGCGTTTCTTACCTCCAAACTGCCATATCTCGCGAACGGATTGACCAATCCGCAAAATTTCTGTTGCATCTGAAAGTAGAAACTCGCCCGATTACAACGGTATGAGTAGTTTTCCCCTAGGGCGTTCTAGTTATTCGTTTCGAGCATCAGAACTGCGAAAATTTTGAGTTTTTCAAGCGTTCCTTACCTCAAAACTGCCATATCCCGCGAACGGATTGACCAATCCGCAAAATTTCTGTTGCATCTGAAAGTAGAAACTCGCCCGTTTACAACGGTATGAGTGGTTTTCCCCTAGGCCGTTCTAGTTATTCGTTTCGAGCATCAGAACTGCGAAATTGTGGGGTTTCTCAAGCGTTTCTTACATCCAAACTGCCATATCTCGCGAACGGATTGACCAATCCGCAAAATTTCTGTTGCATCTGAAAGTAGAAACTCGCCCGTTTACAACGGTATGAGTGGTTTTCCCCTAGGCCGTTCTAGTTATTCGTTTCGAGCATCAGAACCGCGAAAATTTTGAGTTTTTCTAGCGTTTCTTACCTCAGAACTGCCATATCTCGCGAACGGATTGACCAATCCGCAAAATTTCTGTTGCATCTGAAAGTAGAAGCTCGCCCGGTTACAACGGTATGAGTAGTTTTCCCCTAGGCCGTCCTAGTTATTCGTTTCGAGCATCAGAACTGCGAAAATTTTGAGTTTTTCAAGCGTTTCCTACCTCAAAACTGCCATTTCTCGCGAACGGATTGGCCAATCCGCAAAATTTCTGTTGCATCTGAAAGTAGAAACTCGCCCGTTTACAACGGTATGAGTAGTTTTCCCCTAGGCCGTTCTAGTTATTCGTTTCGAGCATCAGAACTGCGAAAATTTTGAGTTTTTCAAGCGTTTCTTACCTCAAAACTGCCATATCTCGCGAACGGATTGACCATTCCGCAAAATTTCTGTTGCATCTGAAAGTAGAAACTCGCCCGATTACAACGGTATGAGTAGTTTTCCCCTAGGCCGTTCTAGTTATTCGTTTCGAGCATCAGAACTGCGAAAATTTTGAGTTTTTCAAGCGTTCCTTACCTCAAAACTGCCATACCTCGGGAACGGATTGACCAATCCGCAAAATTTCTGTTGCATCTGAAAGTAGAAACTCGCCCGATTGCAACGGTATGAGTAGTTTTCCCCTAGGCCGTTCTAGTTATTCGTTTCGAGCATCAGAACTGCGAAAATTCTGAGTTTCTCAAGCGTTTCTTACGTCAAAACTGCCATATCTCGCGAACGGATTGACCAATCCGCAAAATTTCTGTTGCACCTGAAAGTAGAAACTCGCCCGTTTACAACGGTTTGAGTGGTTCTCCCCTAGGCCGTTCTAGTTATTCGTTTCGAGCATCAGAACTGCGAAAATGTGGGGTTTCTCAAGCGTTTCTTACCTCCAAACTGCCATATCTCGCGAACGGATTGACCAATCCGCAAAATTTCTGTTGCATCTGAAAGTAGAAACTCGCCCGATTACAACGGTATGAGTAGTTTTCCCCTAGGGCGTTCTAGTTATTCGTTTCGAGCATCAGAACTGCGAAAATTTTGAGTTTTTCAAGCGTTCCTTACCTCAAAACTGCCATATCCCGCGAACGGATTGACCAATCCGCAAAATTTCTGTTGCATCTGAAAGTAGAAACTCGCCCGTTTACAACGGTATGAGTGGTTTTCCCCTAGGCCGTTCTAGTTATTCGTTTCGAGCATCAGAACTGCGAAATTGTGGGGTTTCTCAAGCGTTTCTTACATCCAAACTGCCATATCTCGCGAACGGATTGACCAATCCGCAAAATTTCTGTTGCATCTGAAAGTAGAAACTCGCCCGTTTACAACGGTATGAGTGGTTTTCCCCTAGGCCGTTCTAGTTATTCGTTTCGAGCATCAGAACCGCGAAAATTTTGAGTTTTTCTAGCGTTTCTTACCTCAGAACTGCCATATCTCGCGAACGGATTGACCAATCCGCAAAATTTCTGTTGCATCTGAAAGTAGAAGCTCGCCCGGTTACAACGGTATGAGTAGTTTTCCCCTAGGCCGTCCTAGTTATTCGTTTCGAGCATCAGAACTGCGAAAATTTTGAGTTTTTCAAGCGTTTCCTACCTCAAAACTGCCATTTCTCGCGAACGGATTGGCCAATCCGCAAAATTTCTGTTGCATCTGAAAGTAGAAACTCGCCCGTTTACAACGGTATGAGTAGTTTTCCCCTAGGCCGTTCTAGTTATTCGTTTCGAGCATCAGAACTGCGAAAATTTTGAGTTTTTCAAACGTTTCTTACCTCAAAACTGCCATATCTCGCGAACGGATTGACCATTCCGCAAAATTTCTGTTGCATCTGAAAGTAGAAACTCGCCCGATTACAACGGTATGAGTAGTTTTCCCCTAGGCCGTTCTAGTTATTCGTTTCGAGCATCAGAACTGCGAAAATTTTGAGTTTTTCAAGCGTTCCTTACCTCAAAACTGCCATACCTCGGGAACGGATTGACCAATCCGCAAAATTTCTGTTGCATCTGAAAGTAGAAACTCGCCCGATTGCAACGGTATGAGTAGTTTTCCCCTAGGCCGTTCTAGTTATTCGTTTCGAGCATCAGAACTGCGAAAATTTTGAGTTTTTCAAGCGTTTCTTACGTCAAAACTGCCATATCCCGCGAACGGATTGACCAATCCGCAAAATTTCTGTTGCATCTGAAAGTAGAAACTCGCCCGTTTACAACGGTATGAGTGGTTTTCCCCTAGGCCGTTCTAGTTATTCGTTTCGAGCATCAGAACTGCGAAATTGTGGGGTTTCTCAAGCGTTTCTTACATCCAAACTGCCATATCTCGCGAACGGATTGACCAATCCGCAAAATTTCTGTTGCATCTGAAAGTAGAAACTCGCCCGTTTACAACGGTATGAGTGGTTTTCCCCTAGGCCGTTCTAGTTATTCGTTTCGAGCATCAGAACCGCGAAAATTTTGAGTTTTTCTAGCGTTTCTTACATCAAAACTGCCATATCTCGCGAACGGATTGACCAATCCGCAAAATTTCTGTTGCATCTGAAAGTAGAAGCTCGCCCGGTTACAACGGTATGAGTAGTTTTCCCCTAGGCCGTCCTAGTTATTCGTTTCGAGCATCAGAACTGCGAAAATTTTGAGTTTTTCAAGCGTTTCTTACCTCAAAACTGCCATATCTCGCGAACGGATTGGCCAATCCGCAAAATTTCTGTTGCATCTGAAAGTAGAAACTCGCCCGTTTACAACGGTATGAGTAGTTTTCCCCTAGGCCGTTCTAGTTATTCGTTTCGAGCATCAGAACTGCGAAAATTTTGAGTTTTTCAAGCGTTTCTTACCTCAAAACTGCCATATCTCGCGAACGGATTGACCATTCCGCAAAATTTCTGTTGCATCTGAAAGTAGAAACTCGCCCGATTACAACGGTATGAGTAGTTTTCCCCTAGGCCGTTCTAGTTATTCGTTTCGAGCATCAGAACTGCGAAAATTTTGAGTTTTTCAAGCGTTCCTTACCTCAAAACTGCCATACCTCGGGAACGGATTGACCAATCCGCAAAATTTCTGTTGCATCTGAAAGTAGAAACTCGCCCGATTGCAACGGTATGAGTAGTTTTCCCCTAGGCCGTTCTAGTTATTCGTTTCGAGCGTCAGAACTGCGAAAATTCTGAGTTTCTCAAGCGTTTCTTACGTCAAAACTGCCATATCTCGCGAACGGATTGACCAATCCGCAAAATTTCTGTTGCACCTGAAAGTAGAAACTCGCCCGTTTACAACGGTTTGAGTGGTTCTCCCCTAGGCCGTTCTAGTTATTCGTTTCGAGCATCAGAACTGCGAAAATGTGGGGTTTCTCAAGCGTTTCTTACCTCCAAACTGCCATATCTCGCGAACGGATTGACCAATCCGCAAAATTTCTGTTGCATCTGAAAGTAGAAACTCGCCCGATTACAACGGTATGAGTAGTTTTCCCCTAGGGCGTTCTAGTTATTCGTTTCGAGCATCAGAACTGCGAAATTTTTGAGTTTTTCAAGCGTTCCTTACCTCAAAACTGCCATATCTCGGGAACGGATTGACCAATCCGCAAAATTTCTGTTGCATCTGAAAGTAGAAACTCGCCCGTTTACAACGGTATGAGTAGTTTTCCCCTAGGCCGTTCTAGTTATTCGTTTCGAGCATCAGAACTGCGAAAATTTGGAGTTTCTGACGCGTTCCTTACCTCCAAACTGCCATATCTCGCGAACGGATTGACCAATCCGCAAAATTTCTGTTGCATCTGAAAGTAGAAACTCGCCCGATTACAACGGTATGAGTAGTTTTCCCCTAGGGCGTTCTAGTTATTCGTTTCGAGCATCAGAACTGCGAAATTTTTGAGTTTTTCAAGCGTTCCTTACCTCAAAACTGCCATATCTCGCGAACGGATTGACCAATCCGCAAAATTTCTGTTGCATCTGAAAGTAGAAACTCGCCCGTTTACAACGGTTTGAGTGGTTCTCCCCTAGGCCGTTCTAGTTATTCGTTTCGAGCATCAGAACTGCGAAAATGTGGGGTTTCTCAAGCGTTTCTTACCTCAATACTGCCATATCTCGCGAACGGATTGACCAATCCGCAAAATTTCTGTTGCATCTGAAAGTAGAAGCTCGCCCGGTTACAACGGTATGAGTAGTTTTCCCCTAGGCCGTCCTAGTTATTCGTTTCGAGCATCAGAACTGCGAAAATTTTGAGTTTTTCAAGCGTTTCTTACCTCAAAACTGCCATATCTCGCGAACGGATTGGCCAATCCGCAAAATTTCTGTTGCATCTGAAAGTAGAAACTCGCCCGATTACAACGGTATGAGTAGTTTTCCCCTAGGCCGTTCTAGTTATTTGTTTCGAGCATCAGAACTGCGAAAATTTTGAGTTTTTCAAGCGTTTCTTACCTCAAAACTGCCATATCTCGCGAACGGATTGACCATTCCGCAAAATTTCTGTTGCATCTGAAAGTAGAAACTCGCCCGATTACAACGGTATGAGTAGTTTTCCCCTAGGCCGTTCTAGTTATTCGTTTCGAGCATCAGAACTGCGAAAATTTTGAGTTTTTCAAGCGTTCCTTACCTCAAAACTGCCATACCTCGGGAACGGATTGACCAATCCGCAAAATTTCTGTTGCATCTGAAAGTAGAAACTCGCCCGATTGCAACGGTATGAGTAGTTTTCCCCTAGGCCGTTCTAGTTATTCGTTTCGAGCATCAGAACTGCGAAAATTCTGAGTTTCTCAAGCGTTTCTTACGTCAAAACTGCCATATCTCGCGAACGGATTGACCAATCCGCAAAATTTCTGTTGCACCTGAAAGTAGAAACTCGCCCGTTTACAACGGTTTGAGTGGTTCTCCCCTAGGCCGTTCTAGTTATTCGTTTCGAGCATCAGAACTGCGAAAATGTGGGGTTTCTCAAGCGTTTCTTACCTCCAAACTGCCATATCTCGCGAACGGATTGACCAATCCGCAAAATTTCTGTTGCATCTGAAAGTAGAAACTCGCCCGATTACAACGGTATGAGTAGTTTTCCCCTAGGGCGTTCTAGTTATTCGTTTCGAGCATCAGAACTGCGAAAATTTTGAGTTTTTCAAGCGTTCCTTACCTCAAAACTGCCATATCCCGCGAACGGATTGACCAATCCGCAAAATTTCTGTTGCATCTGAAAGTAGAAACTCGCCCGTTTACAACGGTATGAGTGGTTTTCCCCTAGGCCGTTCTAGTTATTCGTTTCGAGCATCAGAACTGCGAAATTGTGGGGTTTCTCAAGCGTTTCTTACATCCAAACTGCCATATCTCGCGAACGGATTGACCAATCCGCAAAATTTCTGTTGCATCTGAAAGTAGAAACTCGCCCGTTTACAACGGTATGAGTGGTTTTCCCCTAGGCCGTTCTAGTTATTCGTTTCGAGCATCAGAACCGCGAAAATTTTGAGTTTTTCTAGCGTTTCTTACCTCAGAACTGCCATATCTCGCGAACGGATTGACCAATCCGCAAAATTTCTGTTGCATCTGAAAGTAGAAGCTCGCCCGGTTACAACGGTATGAGTAGTTTTCCCCTAGGCCGTCCTAGTTATTCGTTTCGAGCATCAGAACTGCGAAAATTTTGAGTTTTTCAAGCGTTTCCTACCTCAAAACTGCCATTTCTCGCGAACGGATTGGCCAATCCGCAAAATTTCTGTTGCATCTGAAAGTAGAAACTCGCCCGTTTACAACGGTATGAGTAGTTTTCCCCTAGGCCGTTCTAGTTATTCGTTTCGAGCATCAGAACTGCGAAAATTTTGAGTTTTTCAAACGTTTCTTACCTCAAAACTGCCATATCTCGCGAACGGATTGACCATTCCGCAAAATTTCTGTTGCATCTGAAAGTAGAAACTCGCCCGATTACAACGGTATGAGTAGTTTTCCCCTAGGCCGTTCTAGTTATTCGTTTCGAGCATCAGAACTGCGAAAATTTTGAGTTTTTCAAGCGTTCCTTACCTCAAAACTGCCATACCTCGGGAACGGATTGACCAATCCGCAAAATTTCTGTTGCATCTGAAAGTAGAAACTCGCCCGATTGCAACGGTATGAGTAGTTTTCCCCTAGGCCGTTCTAGTTATTCGTTTCGAGCATCAGAACTGCGAAAATTTTGAGTTTTTCAAGCGTTTCTTACGTCAAAACTGCCATATCCCGCGAACGGATTGACCAATCCGCAAAATTTCTGTTGCATCTGAAAGTAGAAACTCGCCCGTTTACAACGGTATGAGTGGTTTTCCCCTAGGCCGTTCTAGTTATTCGTTTCGAGCATCAGAACTGCGAAATTGTGGGGTTTCTCAAGCGTTTCTTACATCCAAACTGCCATATCTCGCGAACGGATTGACCAATCCGCAAAATTTCTGTTGCATCTGAAAGTAGAAACTCGCCCGTTTACAACGGTATGAGTGGTTTTCCCCTAGGCCGTTCTAGTTATTCGTTTCGAGCATCAGAACCGCGAAAATTTTGAGTTTTTCTAGCGTTTCTTGCATCAAAACTGCCATACCTCGGGAACGGATTGACCAATCCGCAAAATTTCTGTTGCACCTGAAAGTAGAAACTCGCCCGTTTACAACGGTTTGAGTGGTTCTCCCCTAGGCCGTTCTAGTTATTCGTTTCGAGCATCAGAACTGCGAAAATGTGGGGTTTCTCAAGCGTTTCTTACCTCCAAACTGCCATATCTCGCGAACGGATTGACCAATCCGCAAAATTTCTGTTGCATCTGAAAGTAGAAACTCGCCCGATTACAACGGTATGAGTAGTTTTCCCCTAGGGCGTTCTAGTTATTCGTTTCGAGCATCAGAACTGCGAAATTTTTGAGTTTTTCAAGCGTTCCTTACCTCAAAACTGCCATATCTCGGGAACGGATTGACCAATCCGCAAAATTTCTGTTGCATCTGAAAGTAGAAACTCGCCCGTTTACAACGGTATGAGTAGTTTTCCCCTAGGCCGTTCTAGTTATTCGTTTCGAGCATCAGAACTGCGAAAATTTGGAGTTTCTGACGCGTTCCTTACCTCCAAACTGCCATATCTCGCGAACGGATTGACCAATCCGCAAAATTTCTGTTGCATCTGAAAGTAGAAACTCGCCCGATTACAACGGTATGAGTAGTTTTCCCCTAGGGCGTTCTAGTTATTCGTTTCGAGCATCAGAACTGCGAAATTTTTGAGTTTTTCAAGCGTTCCTTACCTCAAAACTGCCATATCTCGCGAACGGATTGACCAATCCGCAAAATTTCTGTTGCATCTGAAAGTAGAAACTCGCCCGTTTACAACGGTTTGAGTGGTTCTCCCCTAGGCCGTTCTAGTTATTCGTTTCGAGCATCAGAACTGCGAAAATGTGGGGTTTCTCAAGCGTTTCTTACCTCAATACTGCCATATCTCGCGAACGGATTGACCAATCCGCAAAATTTCTGTTGCATCTGAAAGTAGAAGCTCGCCCGGTTACAACGGTATGAGTAGTTTTCCCCTAGGCCGTCCTAGTTATTCGTTTCGAGCATCAGAACTGCGAAAATTTTGAGTTTTTCAAGCGTTCCTTACCTCAAAACTGCCATATCTCGGGAACGGATTGACCAATCCGCAAAATTTCTGTTGCATCTGAAAGTAGAAACTCGCCCGTTTACAACGGTATGAGTAGTTTTCCCCTAGGCCGTTCTAGTTATTCGTTTCGAGCATCAGAACTGCGAAAATTTGGAGTTTCTGACGCGTTCCTTACCTCCAAACTGCCATATCTCGCGAACGGATTGACCAATCCGCAAAATTTCTGTTGCATCTGAAAGTAGAAACTCGCCCGATTACAACGGTATGAGTAGTTTTCCCCTAGGGCGTTCTAGTTATTCGTTTCGAGCATCAGAACTGCGAAATTTTTGAGTTTTTCAAGCGTTCCTTACCTCAAAACTGCCATATCTCGCGAACGGATTGACCAATCCGCAAAATTTCTGTTGCATCTGAAAGTAGAAACTCGCCCGTTTACAACGGTTTGAGTGGTTCTCCCCTAGGCCGTTCTAGTTATTCGTTTCGAGCATCAGAACTGCGAAAATGTGGGGTTTCTCAAGCGTTTCTTACCTCAATACTGCCATATCTCGCGAACGGATTGACCAATCCGCAAAATTTCTGTTGCATCTGAAAGTAGAAGCTCGCCCGGTTACAACGGTATGAGTAGTTTTCCCCTAGGCCGTCCTAGTTATTCGTTTCGAGCATCAGAACTGCGAAAATTTTGAGTTTTTCAAGCGTTTCTTACCTCAAAACTGCCATATCTCGCGAACGGATTGGCCAATCCGCAAAATTTCTGTTGCATCTGAAAGTAGAAACTCGCCCGATTACAACGGTATGAGTAGTTTTCCCCTAGGCCGTTCTAGTTATTCGTTTCGAGCATCAGAACTGCGAAAATTTTGAGTTTTTCAAGCGTTCCTTACCTCAAAACTGCCATACCTCGGGAACGGATTGACCAATCCGCAAAATTTCTGTTGCATCTGAAAGTAGAAACTCGCCCGATTGCAACGGTATGAGTAGTTTTCCCCTAGGCCGTTCTAGTTATTCGTTTCGAGCATCAGAACTGCGAAAATTTTGAGTTTTTCAAGCGTTTCTTACGTCAAAACTGCCATATCTCGGGAACGGATTGACCAATCCGCAAAATTTCTGTTGCATCTGAAAGTAGAAACTCGCCCGATTACAACGGTATGAGTAGTTTTCCCCTAGGCCGTTCTAGTTATTCGTTTCGAGCATCAGAACCGCGAAAATTTTGAGTTTCTCATGCGTTTCTTACCTCAAAACTGCCATATCTCGCGAACGGATTGACCATTCCGCAAAATTTCTGTTGCATCTGAAAGTAGAAACTCGCCCGATTACAACGGTATGAGTAGTTTTCCCCTAGGCCGTTCTAGTTATTCGTTTCGAGCATCAGAACCGCGAAAATTTTGAGTTTCTCATGCGTTTCTTACCTCAAAACTGCCATATCTCGCGAACGGATTGACCATTCCGCAAAATTTCTGTTGCATCTGAAAGTAGAAACTCGCCCGATTACAACGGTATGAGTAGTTTTCCCCTAGGCCGTTCTGGTTATTCGTTTCGAGCATCAGAACTGCGAAAATTTGGAGTTTCTGACGCGTTCCTTACCTCCAAACTGCCATATCTCGCGAACGGATTGACCAATCCGCAAAATTTCTGTTGCATCTGAAAGTAGAAACTCGCCCGATTACAACGGTATGAGTAGTTTTCCCCTAGGGCGTTCTAGTTATTCGTTTCGAGCATCAGAACTGCGAAATTTTTGAGTTTTTCAAGCGTTCCTTACCTCAAAACTGCCATATCTCGCGAACGGATTGACCAATCCGCAAAATTTCTGTTGCATCTGAAAGTAGAAACTCGCCCGTTTACAACGGTTTGAGTGGTTCTCCCCTAGGCCGTTCTAGTTATTCGTTTCGAGCATCAGAACTGCGAAAATTTTGAGTTTTTCAAGCGTTCCTTACCTCAAAACTGCCATACCTCGGGAACGGATTGACCAATCCGCAAAATTTCTGTTGCATCTGAAAGTAGAAACTCGCCCGATTGCAACGGTATGAGTAGTTTTCCCCTAGGCCGTTCTAGTTATTCGTTTCGAGCATCAGAACTGCGAAAATTTTGAGTTTTTCAAGCGTTTCTTACGTCAAAACTGCCATATCCCGCGAACGGATTGACCAATCCGCAAAATTTCTGTTGCATCTGAAAGTAGAAACTCGCCCGTTTACAACGGTATGAGTGGTTTTCCCCTAGGCCGTTCTAGTTATTCGTTTCGAGCATCAGAACCGCGAAAATTTTGAGTTTTTCTAGCGTTTCTTACATCAAAACTGCCATATCTCGCGAACGGATTGACCAATCCGCAAAATTTCTGTTGCATCTGAAAGTAGAAGCTCGCCCGGTTACAACGGTATGAGTAGTTTTCCCCTAGGCCGTCCTAGTTATTCGTTTCGAGCATCAGAACTGCGAAAATTTTGAGTTTTTCAAGCGTTTCTTACCTCAAAACTGCCATATCTCGCGAACGGATTGGCCAATCCGCAAAATTTCTGTTGCATCTGAAAGTAGAAACTCGCCCGTTTACAACGGTATGAGTAGTTTTCCCCTAGGCCGTTCTAGTTATTCGTTTCGAGCATCAGAACTGCGAAAATTTTGAGTTTTTCAAGCGTTTCTTACCTCAAAACTGCCATATCTCGCGAACGGATTGACCATTCCGCAAAATTTCTGTTGCATCTGAAAGTAGAAACTCGCCCGATTACAACGGTATGAGTAGTATTCCCCTAGGCCGTTCTAGTTATTCGTTTCGAGCATCAGAACTGCGAAAATTTTGAGTTTTTCAAGCGTTCCTTACCTCAAAACTGCCATACCTCGGGAACGGATTGACCAATCCGCAAAATTTCTGTTGCATCTGAAAGTAGAAACTCGCCCGATTGCAACGGTATGAGTAGTTTTCCCCTAGGCCGTTCTAGTTATTCGTTTCGAGCGTCAGAACTGCGAAAATTCTGAGTTTCTCAAGCGTTTCTTACGTCAAAACTGCCATATCTCGCGAACGGATTGACCAATCCGCAAAATTTCTGTTGCACCTGAAAGTAGAAACTCGCCCGTTTACAACGGTTTGAGTGGTTCTCCCCTAGGCCGTTCTAGTTATTCGTTTCGAGCATCAGAACTGCGAAAATGTGGGGTTTCTCAAGCGTTTCTTACCTCCAAACTGCCATATCTCGCGAACGGATTGACCAATCCGCAAAATTTCTGTTGCATCTGAAAGTAGAAACTCGCCCGATTACAACGGTATGAGTAGTTTTCCCCTAGGGCGTTCTAGTTATTCGTTTCGAGCATCAGAACTGCGAAATTTTTGAGTTTTTCAAGCGTTCCTTACCTCAAAACTGCCATATCTCGGGAACGGATTGACCAATCCGCAAAATTTCTGTTGCATCTGAAAGTAGAAACTCGCCCGATTACAACGGTATGAGTAGTTTTCCCCTAGGCCGTTCTAGTTATTCGTTTCGAGCATCAGAACCGCGAAAATTTTGAGTTTCTCATGCGTTTCTTACCTCAAAACTGCCATATCTCGCGAACGGATTGACCATTCCGCAAAATTTCTGTTGCATCTGAAAGTAGAAACTCGCCCGATTACAACGGTATGAGTAGTTTTCCCCTAGGCCGTTCTAGTTATTCGTTTCGAGCATCAGAACTGCGAAAATTTTGAGTTTTTCAAGCGTTTCTTACGTCAAAACTGCCATATCCCGCGAACGGATTGACCAATCCGCAAAATTTCTGTTGCATCTGAAAGTAGAAACTCGCCCGTTTACAACGGTATGAGTGGTTTTCCCCTAGGCCGTTCTAGTTATTCGTTTCGAGCATCAGAACTGCGAAATTGTGGGGTTTCTCAAGCGTTTCTTACATCCAAACTGCCATATCTCGCGAACGGATTGACCAATCCGCAAAATTTCTGTTGCATCTGAAAGTAGAAACTCGCCCGTTTACAACGGTATGAGTGGTTTTCCCCTAGGCCGTTCTAGTTATTCGTTTCGAGCATCAGAACCGCGAAAATTTTGAGTTTTTCTAGCGTTTCTTGCATCAAAACTGCCATACCTCGGGAACGGATTGACCAATCCGCAAAATTTCTGTTGCACCTGAAAGTAGAAACTCGCCCGTTTACAACGGTTTGAGTGGTTCTCCCCTAGGCCGTTCTAGTTATTCGTTTCGAGCATCAGAACTGCGAAAATGTGGGGTTTCTCAAGCGTTTCTTACCTCCAAACTGCCATATCTCGCGAACGGATTGACCAATCCGCAAAATTTCTGTTGCATCTGAAAGTAGAAACTCGCCCGATTACAACGGTATGAGTAGTTTTCCCCTAGGGCGTTCTAGTTATTCGTTTCGAGCATCAGAACTGCGAAATTTTTGAGTTTTTCAAGCGTTCCTTACCTCAAAACTGCCATATCTCGGGAACGGATTGACCAATCCGCAAAATTTCTGTTGCATCTGAAAGTAGAAACTCGCCCGTTTACAACGGTATGAGTAGTTTTCCCCTAGGCCGTTCTAGTTATTCGTTTCGAGCATCAGAACTGCGAAAATTTGGAGTTTCTGACGCGTTCCTTACCTCCAAACTGCCATATCTCGCGAACGGATTGACCAATCCGCAAAATTTCTGTTGCATCTGAAAGTAGAAACTCGCCCGATTACAACGGTATGAGTAGTTTTCCCCTAGGGCGTTCTAGTTATTCGTTTCGAGCATCAGAACTGCGAAATTTTTGAGTTTTTCAAGCGTTCCTTACCTCAAAACTGCCATATCTCGCGAACGGATTGACCAATCCGCAAAATTTCTGTTGCATCTGAAAGTAGAAACTCGCCCGTTTACAACGGTTTGAGTGGTTCTCCCCTAGGCCGTTCTAGTTATTCGTTTCGAGCATCAGAACTGCGAAAATGTGGGGTTTCTCAAGCGTTTCTTACCTCAATACTGCCATATCTCGCGAACGGATTGACCAATCCGCAAAATTTCTGTTGCATCTGAAAGTAGAAGCTCGCCCGGTTACAACGGTATGAGTAGTTTTCCCCTAGGCCGTCCTAGTTATTCGTTTCGAGCATCAGAACTGCGAAAATTTTGAGTTTTTCAAGCGTTTCTTACCTCAAAACTGCCATATCTCGCGAACGGATTGGCCAATCCGCAAAATTTCTGTTGCATCTGAAAGTAGAAACTCGCCCGATTACAACGGTATGAGTAGTTTTCCCCTAGGCCGTTCTAGTTATTCGTTTCGAGCATCAGAACTGCGAAAATTTTGAGTTTTTCAAGCGTTCCTTACCTCAAAACTGCCATACCTCGGGAACGGATTGACCAATCCGCAAAATTTCTGTTGCATCTGAAAGTAGAAACTCGCCCGATTGCAACGGTATGAGTAGTTTTCCCCTAGGCCGTTCTAGTTATTCGTTTCGAGCATCAGAACTGCGAAAATTTTGAGTTTTTCAAGCGTTTCTTACGTCAAAACTGCCATATCTCGGGAACGGATTGACCAATCCGCAAAATTTCTGTTGCATCTGAAAGTAGAAACTCGCCCGATTACAACGGTATGAGTAGTTTTCCCCGAGGCCGTTCTAGTTATTCGTTTCGAGCATCAGAACCGCGAAAATTTTGAGTTTCTCATGCGTTTCTTACCTCAAAACTGCCATATCTCGCGAACGGATTGACCATTCCGCAAAATTTCTGTTGCATCTGAAAGTAGAAACTCGCCCGATTACAACGGTATGAGTAGTTTTCCCCTAGGCCGTTCTAGTTATTCGTTTCGAGCATCAGAACCGCGAAAATTTTGAGTTTCTCATGCGTTTCTTACCTCAAAACTGCCATATCTCGCGAACGGATTGACCATTCCGCAAAATTTCTGTTGCATCTGAAAGTAGAAACTCGCCCGATTACAACGGTATGAGTAGTTTTCCCCTAGGCCGTTCTGGTTATTCGTTTCGAGCATCAGAACTGCGAAAATTTGGAGTTTCTGACGCGTTCCTTACCTCCAAACTGCCATATCTCGCGAACGGATTGACCAATCCGCAAAATTTCTGTTGCATCTGAAAGTAGAAACTCGCCCGATTACAACGGTATGAGTAGTTTTCCCCTAGGGCGTTCTAGTTATTCGTTTCGAGCATCAGAACTGCGAAATTTTTGAGTTTTTCAAGCGTTCCTTACCTCAAAACTGCCATATCTCGCGAACGGATTGACCAATCCGCAAAATTTCTGTTGCATCTGAAAGTAGAAACTCGCCCGTTTACAACGGTTTGAGTGGTTCTCCCCTAGGCCGTTCTAGTTATTCGTTTCGAGCATCAGAACTGCGAAAATTTTGAGTTTTTCAAGCGTTCCTTACCTCAAAACTGCCATACCTCGGGAACGGATTGACCAATCCGCAAAATTTCTGTTGCATCTGAAAGTAGAAACTCGCCCGATTGCAACGGTATGAGTAGTTTTCCCCTAGGCCGTTCTAGTTATTCGTTTCGAGCATCAGAACTGCGAAAATTTTGAGTTTTTCAAGCGTTTCTTACGTCAAAACTGCCATATCCCGCGAACGGATTGACCAATCCGCAAAATTTCTGTTGCATCTGAAAGTAGAAACTCGCCCGTTTACAACGGTATGAGTGGTTTTCCCCTAGGCCGTTCTAGTTATTCGTTTCGAGCATCAGAACCGCGAAAATTTTGAGTTTTTCTAGCGTTTCTTACATCAAAACTGCCATATCTCGCGAACGGATTGACCAATCCGCAAAATTTCTGTTGCATCTGAAAGTAGAAGCTCGCCCGGTTACAACGGTATGAGTAGTTTTCCCCTAGGCCGTCCTAGTTATTCGTTTCGAGCATCAGAACTGCGAAAATTTTGAGTTTTTCAAGCGTTTCTTACCTCAAAACTGCCATATCTCGCGAACGGATTGGCCAATCCGCAAAATTTCTGTTGCATCTGAAAGTAGAAACTCGCCCGTTTACAACGGTATGAGTAGTTTTCCCCTAGGCCGTTCTAGTTATTCGTTTCGAGCATCAGAACTGCGAAAATTTTGAGTTTTTCAAGCGTTTCTTACCTCAAAACTGCCATATCTCGCGAACGGATTGACCATTCCGCAAAATTTCTGTTGCATCTGAAAGTAGAAACTCGCCCGATTACAACGGTATGAGTAGTATTCCCCTAGGCCGTTCTAGTTATTCGTTTCGAGCATCAGAACTGCGAAAATTTTGAGTTTTTCAAGCGTTCCTTACCTCAAAACTGCCATACCTCGGGAACGGATTGACCAATCCGCAAAATTTCTGTTGCATCTGAAAGTAGAAACTCGCCCGATTGCAACGGTATGAGTAGTTTTCCCCTAGGCCGTTCTAGTTATTCGTTTCGAGCGTCAGAACTGCGAAAATTCTGAGTTTCTCAAGCGTTTCTTACGTCAAAACTGCCATATCTCGCGAACGGATTGACCAATCCGCAAAATTTCTGTTGCACCTGAAAGTAGAAACTCGCCCGTTTACAACGGTTTGAGTGGTTCTCCCCTAGGCCGTTCTAGTTATTCGTTTCGAGCATCAGAACTGCGAAAATGTGGGGTTTCTCAAGCGTTTCTTACCTCCAAACTGCCATATCTCGCGAACGGATTGACCAATCCGCAAAATTTCTGTTGCATCTGAAAGTAGAAACTCGCCCGATTACAACGGTATGAGTAGTTTTCCCCTAGGGCGTTCTAGTTATTCGTTTCGAGCATCAGAACTGCGAAATTTTTGAGTTTTTCAAGCGTTCCTTACCTCAAAACTGCCATATCTCGGGAACGGATTGACCAATCCGCAAAATTTCTGTTGCATCTGAAAGTAGAAACTCGCCCGATTACAACGGTATGAGTAGTTTTCCCCTAGGCCGTTCTAGTTATTCGTTTCGAGCATCAGAACCGCGAAAATTTTGAGTTTCTCATGCGTTTCTTACCTCAAAACTGCCATATCTCGCGAACGGATTGACCATTCCGCAAAATTTCTGTTGCATCTGAAAGTAGAAACTCGCCCGATTACAACGGTATGAGTAGTTTTCCCCTAGGCCGTTCTAGTTATTCGTTTCGAGCATCAGAACCGCGAAAATTTTGAGTTTCTCATGCGTTTCTTACCTCAAAACTGCCATATCTCGCGAACGGATTGACCATTCCGCAAAATTTCTGTTGCATCTGAAAGTAGAAACTCGCCCGATTACAACGGTATGAGTAGTTTTCCCCTAGGCCGTTCTAGTTATTCGTTTCGAGCATCAGAACTGCGAAAATTTGGAGTTTCTGACGCGTTCCTTACCTCCAAACTGCCATATCTCGCGAACGGATTGACCAATCCGCAAAATTTCTGTTGCATCTGAAAGTAGAAACTCGCCCGATTACAACGGTATGAGTAGTTTTCCCCTAGGGCGTTCTAGTTATTCGTTTCGAGCATCAGAACTGCGAAATTTTTGAGTTTTTCAAGCGTTCCTTACTTCAAAACTGCCATATCTCGCGAACGGATTGACCAATCCGCAAAATTTCTGTTGCATCTGAAAGTAGAAACTCGCCCGTTTACAACGGTTTGAGTGGTTCTCCCCTAGGCCGTTCTAGTTATTCGTTTCGAGCATCAGAACTGCGAAAATGTGGGGTTTCTCAAGCGTTTCTTACCTCAATACTGCCATATCTCGCGAACGGATTGACCATTCCGCAAAATTTCTGTTGCATCTGAAAGTAGAAACTCGCCCGATTACAACGGTATGAGTAGTTTTCCCCTAGGCCGTTCTAGTTATTCGTTTCGAGCATCAGAACTGCGAAAATTTTGAGTTTTTCAAGCGTTCCTTACCTCAAAACTGCCATATCTCGGGAACGGATTGACCAATCCGCAAAATTTCTGTTGCATCTGAAAGTAGAAACTCGCCCGATTGCAACGGTATGAGTAGTTTTCCCCTAGGCCGTTCTAGTTATTCGTTTCGAGCATCAGAACTGCGAAAATTCTGAGTTTCTCAAGCGTTTCTTACGTCAAAACTGCCATATCTCGCGAACGGATTGACCAATCCGCAAAATTTCTGTTGCATCTGAAAGTAGAAACTCGCCCGTTTACAACGGTATGAGTGGTTCTCCCCTAGGCCGTTCTAGTTATTCGTTTCGAGCATCAGAACTGCGAAAATGTGGGGTTTTTCAAGCGTTTCTTACCTCAAAACTGCCATATCTCGCGAACGGATTGACCATTCCGCAAAATTTCTGTTGCATCTGAAAGTAGAAACTCGCCCGATTACAACGGTATGAGTAGTTTTCCCCTAGGCCGTTCTAGTTATTCGTTTCGAGCATCAGAACTGCGAAAATTTTGAGTTTTTCAAGCGTTCCTTACCTCAAAACTGCCATATCTCGGGAACGGATTGACCAATCCGCAAAATTTCTGTTGCATCTGAAAGTAGAAACTCGCCCGATTGCAACGGTATGAGTAGTTTTCCCCTAGGCCGTTCTAGTTATTCGTTTCGAGCATCAGAACTGCGAAAATTCTGAGTTTCTCAAGCGTTTCTTACGTCAAAACTGCCATATCTCGCGAACGGATTGACCAATCCGCAAAATTTCTGTCGCATCTGAAAGTAGAAACTCGCCCGTTTACAACGGTTTGAGTGGCTCTCCCCTAGGCCGTTCTAGTTATTCGTTTCGAGCATCAGAACTGCGAAAATGTGGGGTTTCTCAAGCGTTTCTTACCTCCAAACTGCCATATCTCGCGAACGGATTGACCAATCCGCAAAGTTTCTGTTGCATCTGAAAGTAGAAACTCGCCCGATTACAACGGCATGAGTAGTTTTCCCCTAGGGCGTTCTAGTTATTCGTTTCGAGCATCAGAACTGCGAAATTTTTGAGTTTTTCAAGCGTTCCTTACCTCAAAACTGCCATATCTCGGGAACGGATTGACCAATCCGCAAAATTTCTGTTGCATCTGAAAGTAGAAACTCGCCCGATTACAACGGTATGAGTAGTTTTCCCCTAGGCCGTTCTGGTTGTTCGTTTCGAGCATCAGAACCGCGAAAATTTTGAGTTTCTCATGCGTTTCTTACCTCAAAACTGCCATATCTCGCGAACGGATTGACCATTCCGCAAAATTTCTGTTGCATCTGAAAGTAGAAACTCGCCCGATTACAACGGTATGAGTAATTTTCCCCTAGGCCGTTCTAGTTATTCGTTTCGAGCATCAGAACTGCGAAAATTTTGAGTTTTTCAAGCGTTCCTTACCTCAAAACTGCCATATCTCGGGAACGGATTGACCAATCCGCAAAATTTCTGTTGCATCTGAAAGTAGAAACTCGCCCGATTGCAACGGTATGAGTAGTTTTCCCCTAGGCCGTTCTAGTTATTCGTTTCGAGCATCAGAACTGCGAAAATTCTGAGTTTCTCAAGCGTTTCTTACGTCAAAACTGCCATATCTCGCGAACGGATTGACCAATCCGCAAAATTTCTGTTGCATCTGAAAGTAGAAACTCGCCCGTTTACAACGGTTTGAGTGGTTCTCCCCTAGGCCGTTCTAGTTATTCGTTTCGAGCATCAGAACTGCGAAAATGTGGGGTTTCTCAAGCGTTTCTTAACTCCAAACTGCCATATCTCGCGAACGGATTGACCAATCCGCAAAATTTCTGTTGCATCTGAAAGTAGAAACTCGCCCGATTACAACGGTATGAGTAGTTTTCCCCTAGGCCGTTCTAGTTATTCGTTTCGAGCATCAGAACTGCGAAAATTCTGAGTTTCTCAAGCGTTTCTTACATCAAAACTGCCATATCTTGCGAACGGATTGACCAATCCGCAAAATTTCTGTCGCATCTGAAAGTAGAAACTCGCCCGTTTACAACGGTTTGAGTGGCTCTCCCCTAGGCCGTTCTAGTTATTCGTTTCGAGCATCAGAACTGCGAAAATGTGGAGTTTCTCAAGCGTTTCTTACATCAAAACTGCCATCTCTCGCGAACGGATTGACCAATCCGCAAAGTTTCTGTTGCATCTGAAAGTAGAAACTCGCCCCATTACAACGGTATGAGTAGCTTTCCCCTAGGCCGTTCTAGTTATTCGTTTCGAGCATCAGAACAGCGGAAATTTGGAGTTTCTCAAGCGTTTCCTACCTCAAAACTGCCATACCTCGCGAACGGATTGACCAATCCGCAAAATTTCTCTTGCATCTGAAAGTAGAAACTCGCTCCATTACAACGGTATGAGTAGTTTTCCCCTAGGCCGTCCTAGTTATTCGTTTCGAGCATCAGAACTGCGAAAATTTTGAGTTTCTCAAGCGTTTCTTACCTCAAAACTGCCATATCTCGCGAACGGATTGACCACTCCGCAAAGTTTCTCTTGCATCTGAAAGTAGAAACTCGCCCCATTACAACGATATGAGTAGTTTTCCCCTAGGCCGTCCTAGTTATTCGTTTCGAGCATCAGAACTGCGAAATTTTTGAGTTTTTCAAGCGTTCCTTACCTCAAAACTGCCATATCTCGCGAACGGATTGACCAATCCGCAAAATTTCTGTTGCATCTGAAAGTAGAAACTCGCCCGTTTACAACGGTTTGAGTGGTTCTCCCCTAGGCCGTTCTAGTTATTCGTTTCGAGCATCAGAACTGCGAAAATGTGGGGTTTCTCAAGCGTTTCTTACCTCAAAACTGCCATATCTCGCGAACGGATTGACCAATCCGCAAAATTTCTGTTGCATCTGAAAGTAGAAACTCGCCCGTTTACAACGGTTTGAGTGGTTCTCCCCTAGGCCGTTCTAGTTATTCGTTTCGAGCATCAGAACTGCGAAAATGTGGGGTTTCTCAAGCGTTTCTTACCTCAAAACTGCCATATCTCGCGAACGGATTGACCAATCCGCAAAATTTCTGTTGCATCTGAAAGTAGAAACTCGCCCGATTACAACGGTATGAGTAGTTTTCCCCTAGGGCGTTCTAGTTATTCGTTTCGAGCATCAGAACTGCGAAATTTTTGAGTTTTTCAAGCGTTCCTTACCTCAAAACTGCCATATCTCGCGAACGGATTGACCAATCCGCAAAATTTCTGTTGCATCTGAAAGTAGAAACTCGCCCGTTTACAACGGTTTGAGTGGTTCTCCCCTAGGCCGTTCTAGTTATTCGTTTCGAGCATCAGAACTGCGAAAATGTGGGGTTTCTCAAGCGTTTCTTACCTCAAAACTGCCATATCTCGCGAACGGATTGACCAATCCGCAAAATTTCTGTTGCATCTGAAAGTAGAAACTCGCCCGATTACAACGGTATGAGTAGTTTTCCCCTAGGCCGTTCTAGTTATTCGTTTCGAGCATCAGAACTGCGAAAATTTTGAGTTTCTCAAGCGTTTCTTACCTCAAAACTGCCACATCTCGCGAACGGATTGAGCAATCCGCAAAGTTTCTGTTGCATCTGAAAGTAGAAACTCGCCCGGTTACAACGGTATGAGTAGTTTTCCCCTAGGCCGTTCTAGTTATTCGTTTCGAGCATCAGAACTGCGAAAATGTGGGGTTTCTCAAGCGTTTCTTACCTCCAAACTGCCATATCTCGCGAACGGATTGACCAATCCGCAAAATTTCTGTTGCATCTGAAAGTAGAAACTCGCCCGATTACAACGGTATGAGTAGTTTTCCCCTAGGGCGTTCTAGTTATTCGTTTCGAGCATCAGAACTGCGAAGATTTGGAGTTTCTCAAGCGTTTCTTACCTCAAAACTGCCATATCTCGCGAACGGATTGATCAATCCGCAAAATTTCTGTTGCATCTGAAAGTAGAAACTCGCCCCATTACAACGGTATGAGTAGTTTTCCCCTAGGCCGTCCTAGTTATTCGTTTCGAGCATCAGAACTGCGAAAATTTTGAGTTTCTCAAGCGTTTCTTACCTCAAAACTGCCATATCTCGCGAACGGATTGACCACTCCGCAAAGTTTCTCTTGCATCTGAAAGTAGAAACTCGCCCCATTACAACGATATGAGTAGTTTTCCCCTAGGCCGTTCTAGTTATTCGTTTCGAGCATCAGAACTAAGAAAATTTGGAGTTTCTCAAGCGTTTCTTACCTCAAAACTGCCATATCTCGCGAACGGATTGACCAATCCGCAAAGTTGCTGTTGCATCTGAAAGTAGAAACTCGCCCCATTACAACGGTGTGAGTAGTTGTCCCCTAGGCCGTTCTAGTTATTCGTTTCGAGCATCAGAACTGCGAAAATTTTGAGTTTCTCAAGCGTTTCTTACATCAAAACTGCCACATCTCGCGAACGGATTGAGCAATCCGCAAAGTTTCTGTTGCATCTGAAAGTAGAAACTCGCCCGGTTACAACGGTATGAGTAGTTTTCCCCTAGGCCGTTCTAGTTATTCGTTTCGAGCATCAGAACTGCGAAAATGTGGGGTTTCTCAAGCGTTTCTTACCTCCAAACTGCCATATCTCGCGAACGGATTGACCAATCCGCAAAATTTCTGTTGCATCTGAAAGTAGAAACTCGCCCGATTACAACGGTATGAGTAGTTTTCCCCTAGGGCGTTCTAGTTATTCGTTTCGAGCATCAGAACTGCGAAATTTTTGAGTTTTTCAAGCGTTCCTTACCTCAAAACTGCCATATCTCGCGAACGGATTGACCAATCCGCAAAATTTCTGTTGCATCTGAAAGTAGAAACTCGCCCGTTTACAACGGTTTGAGTGGTTCTCCCCTAGGCCGTTCTAGTTATTCGTTTCGAGCATCAGAACTGCGAAAATGTGGGGTTTCTCAAGCGTTTCTTACCTCAAAACTGCCATATCTCGCGAACGGATTGACCAATCCTCAAAATTTCTGTTGCATCTGAAAGTAGAAACTCGCCCGATTACAACGGTATGAGTAGTTTTCCCCTAGGGCGTTCTAGTTATTCGTTTCGAGCATCAGAACTGCGAAATTTTTGAGTTTTTCAAGCGTTCCTTACCTCAAAACTGCCATATCTCGCGAACGGATTGACCAATCCGCAAAATTTCTGTTGCATCTGAAAGTAGAAACTCGCCCGTTTACAACGGTTTGAGTGGTTCTCCCCTAGGCCGTTCTAGTTATTCGTTTCGAGCATCAGAACTGCGAAAATGTGGGGTTTCTCAAGCGTTTCTTACCTCAAAACTGCCATATCTCGCGAACGGATTGACCAATCCGCAAAATTTCTGTTGCATCTGAAAGTAGAAACTCGCCCGATTACAACGGTATGAGTAGTTTTCCCCTAGGCCGTTCTAGTTATTCGTTTCGAGCATCAGAACTGCGAAAATTTTGAGTTTCTCAAGCGTTTCTTACATCAAAACTGCCATATCTTGCGAACGGATTGACCAATCCGCAAAATTTCTGTCGCATCTGAAAGTAGAAACTCGCCCGTTTACAACAGTTTGAGTGGCTCTCCCCTAGGCCGTTCTAGTTATTCGTTTCGAGCATCAGAACTGCGAAAATGTGGGGTTTCTCAAGCGTTTCTTACCTCCAAACTGCCATATCTCGCGAACGGATTGACCAATCCGCAAAATTTCTGTTGCATCTGAAAGTAGAAACTCGCCCCATTACAACGGTATGAGTAGCTTTCCCCTAGGCCGTTCTAGTTATTCGTTTCGAGCATCAGAACAGCGGAAATTTGGAGTTTCTCAAGCGTTTCCTACCTCAAAACTGCCATACCTCGCGAACGGATTGACCAATCCGCAAAATTTCCCTTGCATCTGAAAGTAGAAACTCGCCCTATTACAACGGTATGAGCAGTTTTCCCCTAGGCCGTTCTAGTTATTCGTTTCGAGCATCAGAACTGCGAAAATTTTGAGTTTCTCAAGCGTTTCTTACCTCAAAACTGCCACATCTCGCGAACGGATTGAGCAATCCGCAAAGTTTCTGTTGCATCTGAAAGTAGAAACTCGCCCGGTTACAACGGTATGAGTAGTTTTCCCCTAGGCCGTTCTAGTTATTCGTTTCGAGCATCAGAACTGCGAAAATGTGGGGTTTCTCAAGCGTTTCTTACCTCCAAACTGCCATATCTCGCGAACGGATTGACCAATCCGCAAAATTTCTGTTGCATCTGAAAGTAGAAACTCGCCCGATTACAACGGTATGAGTAGTTTTCCCCTAGGGCGTTCTAGTTATTCGTTTCGAGCATCAGAACTGCGAAGATTTGGAGTTTCTCAAGCGTTTCTTACCTCAAAACTGCCATATCTCGCGAACGGATTGATCAATCCGCAAAATTTCTGTTGCATCTGAAAGTAGAAACTCGCCCCATTACAACGGTATGAGTAGTTTTCCCCTAGGCCGTCCTAGTTATTCGTTTCGAGCATCAGAACTGCGAAAATTTTGAGTTTCTCAAGCGTTTCTTACCTCAAAACTGCCATATCTCGCGAACGGATTGACCACTCCGCAAAGTTTCTCTTGCATCTGAAAGTTGAAACTCGCCCCATTACAACGATATGAGTAGTTTTCCCCTAGGCCGTTCTAGTTATTCGTTTCGAGCATCAGAACTAAGAAAATTTGGAGTTTCTCAAGCGTTTCTTACCTCAAAACTGCCATATCTCGCGAACGGATTGACCAATCCGCAAAGTTGCTGTTGCATCTGAAAGTAGAAACTCGCCCCATTACAACGGTGTGAGTAGTTGTCCCCTAGGCCGTTCTAGTTATTCGTTTCGAGCATCAGAACTGCGAAAATTTTGAGTTTCTCAAGCGTTTCTTACCTCAAAACTGCCACATCTCGCGAACGGATTGAGCAATCCGCAAAGTTTCTGTTGCATCTGAAAGTAGAACCTCGCCCGGTTACAACGGTATGAGTAGTTTTCCCCTAGGCCGTTCTAGTTATTCGTTTCGAGCATCAGAACTGCGAAAATGTGGGGTTTCTCAAGCGTTTCTTACCTCCAAACTGCCATATCTCGCGAACGGATTGACCAATCCGCAAAATTTCTGTCGCATCTGAAAGTAGAAACTCGCCCGATTACAACGGTATGAGTAGTTTTCCCCTAGGGCGTTCTAGTTATTCGTTTCGAGCATCAGAACTGCGAAGATTTGGAGTTTCTCAAGCGTTTCTTACCTCAAAACTGCCATATCTCGCGAACGGATTGATCAATCCGCAAAATTTCTGTTGCATCTGAAAGTAGAAACTCGCCCCATTACAACGGTATGAGTAGTTTTCCCCTAGGCCGTCCTAGTTATTCGTTTCGAGCATCAGAACTGCGAAAATTTTGAGTTTCTCAAGCGTTTCTTACCTCAAAACTGCCATATCTCGCGAACGGATTGACCACTCCGCAAAGTTTCTCTTGCATCTGAAAGTAGAAACTCGCCCCATTACAACGATATGAGTAGTTTTCCCCTAGGCCGTTCTAGTTATTCGTTTCGAGCATCAGAACTAAGAAAATTTGGAGTTTCTCAAGCGTTTCTTACCTCAAAACTGCCATATCTCGCGAACGGATTGACCAATCCGCAAAGTTGCTGTTGCATCTGAAAGTAGAAACTCGCCCCATTACAACGGTGTGAGTAGTTGTCCCCTAGGCCGTTCTAGTTATTCGTTTCGAGCATCAGAACTGCGAAAATTTTGAGTTTCTCAAGCGTTTCTTACATCAAAACTGCCACATCTCGCGAACGGATTGAGCAATCCGCAAAGTTTCTGTTGCATCTGAAAGTAGAAACTCGCCCGGTTACAACGGTATGAGTAGTTTTCCCCTAGGCCGTTCTAGTTATTCGTTTCGAGCATCAGAACTGCGAAAATGTGGGGTTTCTCAAGCGTTTCTTACCTCCAAACTGCCATATCTCGCGAACGGATTGACCAATCCGCAAAATTTCTGTTGCATCTGAAAGTAGAAACTCGCCCGATTACAACGGTATGAGTAGTTTTCCCCTAGGGCGTTCTAGTTATTCGTTTCGAGCATCAGAACTGCGAAATTTTTGAGTTTTTCAAGCGTTCCTTACCTCAAAACTGCCATATCTCGCGAACGGATTGACCAATCCGCAAAATTTCTGTTGCATCTGAAAGTAGAAACTCGCCCGTTTACAACGGTTTGAGTGGTTCTCCCCTAGGCCGTTCTAGTTATTCGTTTCGAGCATCAGAACTGCGAAAATGTGGGGTTTCTCAAGCGTTTCTTACCTCAAAACTGCCATATCTCGCGAACGGATTGACCAATCCTCAAAATTTCTGTTGCATCTGAAAGTAGAAACTCGCCCGATTACAACGGTATGAGTAGTTTTCCCCTAGGGCGTTCTAGTTATTCGTTTCGAGCATCAGAACTGCGAAATTTTTGAGTTTTTCAAGCGTTCCTTACCTCAAAACTGCCATATCTCGCGAACGGATTGACCAATCCGCAAAATTTCTGTTGCATCTGAAAGTAGAAACTCGCCCGTTTACAACGGTTTGAGTGGTTCTCCCCTAGGCCGTTCTAGTTATTCGTTTCGAGCATCAGAACTGCGAAAATGTGGGGTTTCTCAAGCGTTTCTTACCTCAAAACTGCCATATCTCGCGAACGGATTGACCAATCCGCAAAATTTCTGTTGCATCTGAAAGTAGAAACTCGCCCGATTACAACGGTATGAGTAGTTTTCCCCTAGGCCGTTCTAGTTATTCGTTTCGAGCATCAGAACTGCGAAAATTTTGAGTTTCTCAAGCGTTTCTTACATCAAAACTGCCATATCTTGCGAACGGATTGACCAATCCGCAAAATTTCTGTCGCATCTGAAAGTAGAAACTCGCCCGTTTACAACAGTTTGAGTGGCTCTCCCCTAGGCCGTTCTAGTTATTCGTTTCGAGCATCAGAACTGCGAAAATGTGGGGTTTCTCAAGCGTTTCTTACCTCCAAACTGCCATATCTCGCGAACGGATTGACCAATCCGCAAAATTTCTGTTGCATCTGAAAGTAGAAACTCGCCCCATTACAACGGTATGAGTAGCTTTCCCCTAGGCCGTTCTAGTTATTCGTTTCGAGCATCAGAACAGCGGAAATTTGGAGTTTCTCAAGCGTTTCCTACCTCAAAACTGCCATACCTCGCGAACGGATTGACCAATCCGCAAAATTTCCCTTGCATCTGAAAGTAGAAACTCGCCCTATTACAACGGTATGAGCAGTTTTCCCCTAGGCCGTTCTAGTTATTCGTTTCGAGCATCAGAACTGCGAAAATTTTGAGTTTCTCAAGCGTTTCTTACCTCAAAACTGCCACATCTCGCGAACGGATTGAGCAATCCGCAAAGTTTCTGTTGCATCTGAAAGTAGAAACTCGCCCGGTTACAACGGTATGAGTAGTTTTCCCCTAGGCCGTTCTAGTTATTCGTTTCGAGCATCAGAACTGCGAAAATGTGGGGTTTCTCAAGCGTTTCTTACCTCCAAACTGCCATATCTCGCGAACGGATTGACCAATCCGCAAAATTTCTGTTGCATCTGAAAGTAGAAACTCGCCCGATTACAACGGTATGAGTAGTTTTCCCCCAGGGCGTTCTAGTTATTCGTTTCGAGCATCAGAACTGCGAAGATTTGGAGTTTCTCAAGCGTTTCTTACCTCAAAACTGCCATATCTCGCGAACGGATTGATCAATCCGCAAAATTTCTGTTGCATCTGAAAGTAGAAACTCGCCCCATTACAACGGTATGAGTAGTTTTCCCCTAGGCCGTCCTAGTTATTCGTTTCGAGCATCAGAACTGCGAAAATTTTGAGTTTCTCAAGCGTTTCTTACCTCAAAACTGCCATATCTCGCGAACGGATTGACCACTCCGCAAAGTTTCTCTTGCATCTGAAAGTTGAAACTCGCCCCATTACAACGATATGAGTAGTTTTCCCCTAGGCCGTTCTAGTTATTCGTTTCGAGCATCAGAACTAAGAAAATTTGGAGTTTCTCAAGCGTTTCTTACCTCAAAACTGCCATATCTCGCGAACGGATTGACCAATCCGCAAAGTTGCTGTTGCATCTGAAAGTAGAAACTCGCCCCATTACAACGGTGTGAGTAGTTGTCCCCTAGGCCGTTCTAGTTATTCGTTTCGAGCATCAGAACTGCGAAAATTTTGAGTTTCTCAAGCGTTTCTTACCTCAAAACTGCCACATCTCGCGAACGGATTGAGCAATCCGCAAAGTTTCTGTTGCATCTGAAAGTAGAACCTCGCCCGGTTACAACGGTATGAGTAGTTTTCCCCTAGGCCGTTCTAGTTATTCGTTTCGAGCATCAGAACTGCGAAAATGTGGGGTTTCTCAAGCGTTTCTTACCTCCAAACTGCCATATCTCGCGAACGGATTGACCAATCCGCAAAATTTCTGTTGCATCTGAAAGTAGAAACTCGCCCGATTACAACGGTATGAGTAGTTTTCCCCTAGGGCGTTCTAGTTATTCGTTTCGAGCATCAGAACTGCGAAATTTTTGAGTTTTTCAAGCGTTCCTTACCTCAAAACTGCCATATCTCGCGAACGGATTGACCAATCCGCAAAATTTCTGTTGCATCTGAAAGTAGAAACTCGCCCGTTTACAACGGTTTGAGTGGTTCTCCCCTAGGCCGTTCTAGTTATTCGTTTCGAGCATCAGAACTGCGAAAATGTGGGGTTTCTCAAGCGTTTCTTACTTCAAAACTGCCATATCTCGCGAACGGATTGACCAATCCGCAAAATTTCTGTTGCATCTGAAAGTAGAAACTCGCCCGATTACAACGGTATGAGTAGTTTTCCCCTAGGCCGTTCTAGTTATTCGTTTCGAGCATCTGAACTGCGAAAATTTTGAGTTTTTCAAGCGTTCCTTACCTCAAAACTGCCATATCTCGCGAACGGATTGACCAATCCGCAAAATTTCCGTTGCATCTGAAAGTAGAAACTCGCCCGATTACAACGGTATGAGTAGTTTTCCCCTAGGCCGTTCTAGTTATTCGTTTCGAGCATCTGAACTGCGAAAATTTTGAGTTTTTCAAGCGTTCCTTACCTCAAAACTGCCATATCTCGGGAACGGATTGACCACTCCGCAAAGTTTCTCTTGCATCTGAAAGTTGAAACTCGCCCCATTACAACGATATGAGTAGTTTTCCCCTAGGCCGTTCTAGTTATTCGTTTCGAGCATCAGAACTAAGAAAATTTGGAGTTTCTCAAGCGTTTCTTACCTCAAAACTGCCATATCTCGCGAACGGATTGACCAATCCGCAAAGTTGCTGTTGCATCTGAAAGTAGAAACTCGCCCCATTACAACGGTGTGAGTAGTTGTCCCCTAGGCCGTTCTAGTTATTCGTTTCGAGCATCAGAACTGCGAAAATTTTGAGTTTCTCAAGCGTTTCTTACCTCAAAACTGCCACATCTCGCGAACGGATTGAGCAATCCGCAAAGTTTCTGTTGCATCTGAAAGTAGAACCTCGCCCGGTTACAACGGTATGAGTAGTTTTCCCCTAGGCCGTTCTAGTTATTCGTTTCGAGCATCAGAACTGCGAAAATGTGGGGTTTCTCAAGCGTTTCTTACCTCCAAACTGCCATATCTCGCGAACGGATTGACCAATCCGCAAAATTTCTGTTGCATCTGAAAGTAGAAACTCGCCCGATTACAACGGTATGAGTAGTTTTCCCCTAGGGCGTTCTAGTTATTCGTTTCGAGCATCAGAACTGCGAAATTTTTGAGTTTTTCAAGCGTTCCTTACCTCAAAACTGCCATATCTCGCGAACGGATTGACCAATCCGCAAAATTTCTGTTGCATCTGAAAGTAGAAACTCGCCCGTTTACAACGGTTTGAGTGGTTCTCCCCTAGGCCGTTCTAGTTATTCGTTTCGAGCATCAGAACTGCGAAAATGTGGGGTTTCTCAAGCGTTTCTTACTTCAAAACTGCCATATCTCGCGAACGGATTGACCAATCCGCAAAATTTCTGTTGCATCTGAAAGTAGAAACTCGCCCGATTACAACGGTATGAGTAGTTTTCCCCTAGGCCGTTCTAGTTATTCGTTTCGAGCATCTGAACTGCGAAAATTTTGAGTTTTTCAAGCGTTCCTTACCTCAAAACTGCCATATCTCGCGAACGGATTGACCAATCCGCAAAATTTCCGTTGCATCTGAAAGTAGAAACTCGCCCGATTACAACGGTATGAGTAGTTTTCCCCTAGGCCGTTCTAGTTATTCGTTTCGAGCATCTGAACTGCGAAAATTTTGAGTTTTTCAAGCGTTCCTTACCTCAAAACTGCCATATCTCGGGAACGGATTGACCAATCCGCAAAATTTCTGTTGCATCTGAAAGTAGAAACTCGCCCGATTGCAACGGTATGAGTAGTTTTCCCCTAGGCCGTTCTAGTTATTCGTTTCGAGCATCAGAACTGCGAAAATTCTGAGTTTCTCAAGCGTTTCTTACGTCAAAACTGCCATATCTCGCGAACGGATTGACCAATCCGCAAAATTTCTGTTGCATCTGAAAGTAGAAACTCGCCCGTTTACAACGGTATGAGTGGTTCTCCCCTAGGCCGTTCTAGTTATTCGTTTCGAGCATCAGAACTGCGAAAATGTGGGGTTTCTCAAGCGTTTCTTACCTCCAAACTGCCATATCTCGCGAACGGATTGACCAATCCGCAAAATTTCTGTTGCATCTGAAAGTAGAAACTCGCCCGATTACAACGGTATGAGTAGTTTTCCCCTAGGCCGTTCTAGTTATTCGTTTCGAGCATCAGAACTGCGAAAATTTTGAGTTTTTCAAGCGTTTCTTACTTCAAAACTGCCATATCTCGCGAACGGATTGACCAATCCGCAAAATTTCTGTTGCAACTGAAAGTAGAAACTCGCCCGATTACAACGGTATGAGTGGTTTTCCCCTAGGCCGTTCTAGTTATTCGTTTCGAGCATCAGAACTGCGAAAATTTTG
The DNA here is from genome assembly GCF_051014685.1 of Ptiloglossa arizonensis. Lineage (NCBI taxonomy): Eukaryota > Metazoa > Arthropoda > Insecta > Hymenoptera > Colletidae > Ptiloglossa > Ptiloglossa arizonensis. The sequence continues at coordinate 1,208,056 of NW_027478448.1, read as the reverse complement.
AGTTTTTCAAGCGTTTCTTACTTCAAAACTGCCATATCTCGCGAACGGATTGACAAATCCGCAAAATTTCTGTTGCAACTGAAAGTAGAAACTCGCCCGATTACAACGGTATGAGTAGTCTTCCCCTAGGCCGTTCTAGTTATTCGTTTTGAGCATCAGAACTGCGAAAATTTTGAGTTTTTCAAGCGTTCCTTACCTCAAAACTGCCATATCTCGGGAACGGATTGACCAATCCGCAAAATTTCTGTTGCATCTGAAGGTAGAAACTCGCCCGATTACAACGGTATGAGTAGTTTTCCCCTAGGCCGTTCTAGTTATTCGTTTCGAGCATCAGAACTGCGAAAATTTTGAGTTTTTCAAGCGTTTCTTACTTCAAAACTGCCATATCTCGCGAACGGATTGACCAATCCGCAAAATTTCTGTTGCAACTGAAAGTAGAAACTCGCCCGATTACAACGGTATGAGTAGTTTTCCCCTAGGCCGTTCTAGTTATTTGTTTTGAGCATCAGAACTGCGAAAATTTTGAGTTTTTCAAGCGTTCCTTACCTCAAAACTGCCATATCTCGGGAACGGATTGACCAATCCGCAAAATTTCTGTTGCATCTGAAAGTAGAAACTCGCCCGATTAAAACGGTATGAGTAGTTTTCCCCTAGGGCTTTCTAGTTATTCGTTTCGAGCATCAGAACTGCGAAATTTTTGAGTTTTTCAAGCGTTCCTTACCTCAAAACTGCCATATCTCGGGAACGGATTGACCAATCCGCAAAATTTCTGTTGCATCTGAAAGTAGAAACTCGCCCGATTGCAACGGTATGAGTAGTTTTCCCCTAGGCCGTTCTAGTTATTCGTTTCGAGCATCAGAACTGCGAAAATTCTGAGTTTCTCAAGCGTTTCTTACGTCAAAACTGCCATATCTCGCGAACGGATTGACCAATCCGCAAAATTTCTGTTGCATCTGAAAGTAGAAACTCGCCCGTTTACAACGGTATGAGTGGTTTTCCCCTAGGGCGTTCTAGTTATTCGTTTCGAGCATCAGAACTGCGAAGATTTGGAGTTTCTCAAGCGTTTCTTACCTCAAAACTGCCATATCTCGCGAACGGATTGATCAATCCGCAAAATTTCTGTTGCATCTGAAAGTAGAAACTCGCCCCATTACAACGGTATGAGTAGTTTTCCCCTAGGCCGTCCTAGTTATTCGTTTCGAGCATCAGAACTGCGAAAATTTTGAGTTTCTCAAGCGTTTCTTACCTCAAAACTGCCATATCTCGCGAACGGATTGACCACTCCGCAAAGTTTCTCTTGCATCTGAAAGTTGAAACTCGCCCCATTACAACGATATGAGTAGTTTTCCCCTAGGCCGTTCTAGTTATTCGTTTCGAGCATCAGAACTAAGAAAATTTGGAGTTTCTCAAGCGTTTCTTACCTCAAAACTGCCATATCTCGCGAACGGATTGACCAATCCGCAAAGTTGCTGTTGCATCTGAAAGTAGAAACTCGCCCCATTACAACGGTGTGAGTAGTTGTCCCCTAGGCCGTTCTAGTTATTCGTTTCGAGCATCAGAACTGCGAAAATTTTGAGTTTCTCAAGCGTTTCTTACCTCAAAACTGCCACATCTCGCGAACGGATTGAGCAATCCGCAAAGTTTCTGTTGCATCTGAAAGTAGAAACTCGCCCGGTTACAACGGTATGAGTAGTTTTCCCCTAGGCCGTTCTAGTTATTCGTTTCGAGCATCAGAACTGCGAAAATGTGGGGTTTCTCAAGCGTTTCTTACCTCCAAACTGCCATATCTCGCGAACGGATTGACCAATCCGCAAAATTTCTGTTGCATCTGAAAGTAGAAACTCGCCCGATTACAACGGTATGAGTAGTTTTCCCCTAGGGCGTTCTAGTTATTCGTTTCGAGCATCAGAACTGCGAAATTTTTGAGTTTTTCAAGCGTTCCTTACCTCAAAACTGCCATATCTCGCGAACGGATTGACCAATCCGCAAAATTTCTGTTGCATCTGAAAGTAGAAACTCGCCCGTTTACAACGGTTTGAGTGGTTCTCCCCTAGGCCGTTCTAGTTATTCGTTTCGAGCATCAGAACTGCGAAAATGTGGGGTTTCTCAAGCGTTTCTTACCTCAAAACTGCCATATCTCGCGAACGGATTGACCAATCCGCAAAATTTCTGTTGCATCTGAAAGTAGAAACTCGCCCGATTACAACGGTATGAGTAGTTTTCCCCTAGGCCGTTCTAGTTATTCGTTTCGAGCATCTGAACTGCGAAAATTTTGAGTTTTTCAAGCGTTCCTTACCTCAAAACTGCCATATCTCGCGAACGGATTGACCAATCCGCAAAATTTCCGTTGCATCTGAAAGTAGAAACTCGCCCGATTACAACGGTATGAGTAGTTTTCCCCTAGGCCGTTCTAGTTATTCGTTTCGAGCATCTGAACTGCGAAAATTTTGAGCTTTTCAAGCGTTCCTTACCTCAAAACTGCCATATCTCGGGAACGGATTGACCAATCCGCAAAATTTCTGTTGCATCTGAAAGTAGAAACTCGCCCGATTGCAACGGTATGAGTAGTTTTCCCCTAGGCCGTTCTAGTTATTCGTTTCGAGCATCAGAACTGCGAAAATTCTGAGTTTCTCAAGCGTTTCTTACGTCAAAACTGCCATATCTCGCGAACGGATTGACCAATCCGCAAAATTTCTGTTGCATCTGAAAGTAGAAACTCGCCCGTTTACAACGGTATGAGTGGTTCTCCCCTAGGCCGTTCTAGTTATTCGTTTCGAGCATCAGAACTGCGAAAATGTGGGGTTTCTCAAGCGTTTCTTACCTCCAAACTGCCATATCTCGCGAACGGATTGACCAATCCGCAAAATTTCTGTTGCATCTGAAAGTAGAAACTCGCCCGATTACAACGGTATGAGTAGTTTTCCCCTAGGCCGTTCTAGTTATTCGTTTCGAGCATCAGAACTGCGAAAATTTTGAGTTTTTCAAGCGTTTCTTACTTCAAAACTGCCATATCTCGCGAACGGATTGACCAATCCGCAAAATTTCTGTTGCAACTGAAAGTAGAAACTCGCCCGATTACAACGGTATGAGTGGTTTTCCCCTAGGCCGTTCTAGTTATTCGTTTCGAGCATCAGAACTGCGAAAATTTTGAGTTTTTCAAGCGTTTCTTACTTCAAAACTGCCATATCTCGCGAACGGATTGACAAATCCGCAAAATTTCTGTTGCAACTGAAAGTAGAAACTCGCCCGATTACAACGGTATGAGTAGTCTTCCCCTAGGCCGTTCTAGTTATTCGTTTTGAGCATCAGAACTGCGAAAATTTTGAGTTTTTCAAGCGTTCCTTACCTCAAAACTGCCATATCTCGGGAACGGATTGACCAATCCGCAAAATTTCTGTTGCATCTGAAGGTAGAAACTCGCCCGATTACAACGGTATGAGTAGTTTTCCCCTAGGCCGTTCTAGTTATTCGTTTCGAGCATCAGAACTGCGAAAATTTTGAGTTTTTCAAGCGTTTCTTACTTCAAAACTGCCATATCTCGCGAACGGATTGACCAATCCGCAAAATTTCTGTTGCAACTGAAAGTAGAAACTCGCCCGATTACAACGGTATGAGTAGTTTTCCCCTAGGCCGTTCTAGTTATTTGTTTTGAGCATCAGAACTGCGAAAATTTTGAGTTTTTCAAGCGTTCCTTACCTCAAAACTGCCATATCTCGGGAACGGATTGACCAATCCGCAAAATTTCTGTTGCATCTGAAAGTAGAAACTCGCCCGATTAAAACGGTATGAGTAGTTTTCCCCTAGGGCTTTCTAGTTATTCGTTTCGAGCATCAGAACTGCGAAATTTTTGAGTTTTTCAAGCGTTCCTTACCTCAAAACTGCCATATCTCGGGAACGGATTGACCAATCCGCAAAATTTCTGTTGCATCTGAAAGTAGAAACTCGCCCGATTGCAACGGTATGAGTAGTTTTCCCCTAGGCCGTTCTAGTTATTCGTTTCGAGCATCAGAACTGCGAAAATTCTGAGTTTCTCAAGCGTTTCTTACGTCAAAACTGCCATATCTCGCGAACGGATTGACCAATCCGCAAAATTTCTGTTGCATCTGAAAGTAGAAACTCGCCCGTTTACAACGGTATGAGTGGTTCTCCCCTAGGCCGTTCTAGTTATTCGTTTCGAGCATCAGAACTGCGAAAATGTGGGGTTTCTCAAGCGTTTCTTACCTCCAAACTGCCATATCTCGCGAACGGATTGACCAATCCGCAAAATTTCTGTTGCATCTGAAAGTAGAAACTCGCCCGATTACAACGGTATGAGTAGTCTTCCCCTAGGCCGTTCTAGTTATTCGTTTCGAGCATCAGAACTGCGAAAATTTTGAGTTTCTCAAGCGTTTCTTACCTCAAAACTGCCATATCTCGCGAACGGATTGACCATTCCGCAAAATTTCTGTTGCATCTGAAAGTAGAAACTCGCCCGATTACAACGGTATGAGTAGTTTTCCCCTAGGCCGTTCTAGTTATTCGTTTCGAGCATCAGAACTGCGAAAATTTTGAGTTTTTCAAGCGTTCCTTACCTCAAAACTGCCATATCTCGGGAACGGATTGACCAATCCGCAAAATTTCTGTTGCATCTGAAAGTAGAAACTCGCCCGATTGCAACGGTATGAGTAGTTTTCCCCTAGGCCGTTCTAGTTATTCGTTTCGAGCATCAGAACTGCGAAAATTCTGAGTTTCTCAAGCGTTTCTTACGTCAAAACTGCCATATCTCGCGAACGGATTGACCAATCCGCAAAATTTCTGTTGCATCTGAAAGTAGAAACTCGCCCGTTTACAACGGTATGAGTGGTTCTCCCCTAGGCCGTTCTAGTTATTCGTTTCGAGCATCAGAACTGCGAAAATGTGGGGTTTCTCAAGCGTTTCTTACCTCCAAACAGCCATATCTCGCGAACGGATTGACCAATCCGCAAAATTTCTGTTGCATCTGAAAGTAGAAACTCGCCCGATTACAACGGTATGAGTAGTCTTCCCCTAGGCCGTTCTAGTTATTCGTTTCGAGCATCAAAACTGCGAAAATTTTGAGTTTTTCGAGCGTTTCTTACCTCAAAACTGCCATATCTCGCGAACGGATTGACCATTCCGCAAAATTTCTGTTGCATCTGAAAGTAGAAACTCGCCCGATTACAACGGTATGAGTAGTTTTCCCCTAGGCCGTTCTAGTTATTCGTTTCGAGCATCTGAACTGCGAAAATTTTGAGTTTTTCAAGCGTTCCTTACCTCAAAACTGCCATATCTCGCGAACGGATTGACCAATCCGCAAAATTTCCGTTGCATCTGAAAGTAGAAACTCGCCCGATTACAACGGTATGAGTAGTTTTCCCCTAGGCCGTTCTAGTTATTCGTTTCGAGCATCTGAACTGCGAAAATTTTGAGTTTTTCAAGCGTTCCTTACCTCAAAACTGCCATATCTCGGGAACGGATTGACCAATCCGCAAAATTTCTGTTGCATCTGAAAGTAGAAACTCGCCCGATTGCAACGGTATGAGTAGTTTTCCCCTAGGCCGTTCTAGTTATTCGTTTCGAGCATCAGAACTGCGAAAATTCTGAGTTTCTCAAGCGTTTCTTACGTCAAAACTGCCATATCTCGCGAACGGATTGACCAATCCGCAAAATTTCTGTTGCATCTGAAAGTAGAAACTCGCCCGTTTACAACGGTATGAGTGGTTCTCCCCTAGGCCGTTCTAGTTATTCGTTTCGAGCATCAGAACTGCGAAAATGTGGGGTTTCTCAAGCGTTTCTTACCTCCAAACTGCCATATCTCGCGAACGGATTGACCAATCCGCAAAATTTCTGTTGCATCTGAAAGTAGAAACTCGCCCGATTACAACGGTATGAGTAGTTTTCCCCTAGGCCGTTCTAGTTATTCGTTTCGAGCATCAGAACTGCGAAAATTTTGAGTTTTTCAAGCGTTTCTTACTTCAAAACTGCCATATCTCGCGAACGGATTGACCAATCCGCAAAATTTCTGTTGCAACTGAAAGTAGAAACTCGCCCGATTACAACGGTATGAGTGGTTTTCCCCTAGGCCGTTCTAGTTATTCGTTTCGAGCATCAGAACTGCGAAAATTTTGAGTTTTTCAAGCGTTTCTTACGTCAAAACTGCCATATCTCGCGAACGGTTTGACCAATCCGCAAAATTTCTGTTGCATCTGAAAGTAGAAACTCGCCCGTTTACAACGGTATGAGTGGTTCTCCCCTAGGCCGTTCTAGTTATTCGTTTCGAGCATCAGAACTGCGAAAATGTGGGGTTTCTCAAGCGTTTCTTACCTCCAAACTGCCATATCTCGCGAACGGATTGACCAATCCGCAAAATTTCTGTTGCATCTGAAGGTAGAAACTCGCCCGATTACAACGGTATGAGTAGTTTTCCCCTAGGCCGTTCTAGTTATTCGTTTCGAGCATCAGAACTGCGAAAATTTTGAGTTTTTCAAGCGTTTCTTACTTCAAAACTGCCATATCTCGCGAACGGATTGACCAATCCGCAAAATTTCTGTTGCATCTGAAAGTAGAAACTCGCCCGATTACAACGGTATGAGTAGTTTTCCCCTAGGCCGTTCTAGTTATTCGTTTCGAGCATCAGAACTGCGAAAATTTTGTTTTTCAAGCGTTCCTTACCTCAAAACTGCCATATCTCGGGAACGGATTGACCAATCCGCAAAATTTCTGTTGCATCTGAAAGTAGAAACTCGCCCGATTACAACGGTATGAGTAGTTTTCCCCTAGGCCGTTCTAGTTATTCGTTTCGAGCATCTGAACTGCGAAAATTTTGAGTTTTTCAAGCGTTCCTTACCTCAAAACTGCCATATCTCGCGAACGGATTGACCAATCCGCAAAATTTCCGTTGCATCTGAAAGTAGAAACTCGCCCGATTACAACGGTATGAGTAGTTTTCCCCTAGGCCGTTCTAGTTATTCGTTTCGAGCATCTGAACTGCGAAAATTTTGAGTTTTTCAAGCGTTCCTTACCTCAAAACTGCCATATCTCGGGAACGGATTGACCAATCCGCAAAATTTCTGTTGCATCTGAAAGTAGAAACTCGCCCGATTGCAACGGTATGAGTAGTTTTCCCCTAGGCCGTTCTAGTTATTCGTTTCGAGCATCAGAACTGCGAAAATTCTGAGTTTCTCAAGCGTTTCTTACGTCAAAACTGCCATATCTCGCGAACGGATTGACCAATCCGCAAAATTTCTGTTGCATCTGAAAGTAGAAACTCGCCCGTTTACAACGGTATGAGTGGTTCTCCCCTAGGCCGTTCTAGTTATTCGTTTCGAGCATCAGAACTGCGAAAATGTGGGGTTTCTCAAGCGTTTCTTACCTCCAAACTGCCATATCTCGCGAACGGATTGACCAATCCGCAAAATTTCTGTTGCATCTGAAAGTAGAAACTCGCCCGATTACAACGGTATGAGTAGTTTTCCCCTAGGCCGTTCTAGTTATTCGTTTCGAGCATCAGAACTGCGAAAATTTTGAGTTTTTCAAGCGTTTCTTACTTCAAAACTGCCATATCTCGCGAACGGATTGACCAATCCGCAAAATTTCTGTTGCAACTGAAAGTAGAAACTCGCCCGATTACAACGGTATGAGTGGTTTTCCCCTAGGCCGTTCTAGTTATTCGTTTCGAGCATCAGAACTGCGAAAATTTTGAGTTTTTCAAGCGTTTCTTACTTCAAAACTGCCATATCTCGCGAACGGATTGACAAATCCGCAAAATTTCTGTTGCAACTGAAAGTAGAAACTCGCCCGATTACAACGGTATGAGTAGTCTTCCCCTAGGCCGTTCTAGTTATTCGTTTTGAGCATCAGAACTGCGAAAATTTTGAGTTTTTCAAGCGTTCCTTACCTCAAAACTGCCATATCTCGGGAACGGATTGACCAATCCGCAAAATTTCTGTTGCATCTGAAGGTAGAAACTCGCCCGATTACAACGGTATGAGTAGTTTTCCCCTAGGCCGTTCTAGTTATTCGTTTCGAGCATCAGAACTGCGAAAATTTTGAGTTTTTC